>NC_091453.1:44912119-45227612 GCF_964237555.1 Oryctolagus cuniculus | reverse complement strand
ACCAAAAAATGAGATAGCTGGGTTATATTACAGATCAGTGTTTTAAATTTTTTTGAGGAATTTCCATAGTGCTATCCATATGATTGTATTAGTCTACATTCTTATCAACAATGTATAAGGGTTCCCTTTTTTACACATCCTTGTCAGCATTTTTTTTGTCTTTTGATGATAGCCATTCTAACTGGAGAAAAATATCTTATTTGGTTTTGATTTGTATTTCCCTGATGGGTAGTGATATTGAGCTTTTTTTCATGTATTTGTTAGCCCATTGTATTTCTTATTTTGGGATATGTCTATCCAAATTCTTTGCCCATTTCTTAACTCTGTTGGTTGCTATTTTGCTGTTGAGGTTTTTGAGTTCCTTATATATTTCAGATATTAACGTTTTGTCAGATGATTTGAAAGTATTTTCTCCCATTCTGTCAATCCCCTTCATTCTACTGTTTCTTTTGTTATGCAGAAGAACCTGAATTTGATATAACCTCATTTAACTTTTTTTTTTTGTCTGTGCTTTTGGGATCTTAGCTAAAAAAAATCATTGGCTCTGCCAATGTATTGAAGTGTTTTTACTGTTTTCTTCTACCACTTTCATAGTTTCAGTTCTTACATTTAGGTCTTTGACCCATTTTGAGTTGATTTTTGAATAAAGTGGGAGGTAGAAATCAGGTTTCAATCCTCTGCATATGGATAAAATTTTTCCAGGAACATTTATTAACCAGATTGTCCTTTTATCCAGTGTGTGTTTTAAGCTCCTTTGTCAAAGATAAGTTGGCTGTAGGTGGGTGAATTCATTTCTGAGATCTCCACTGGTCTATGTGTCTGTTTTTATGACAGTATCATGCTGTTTTGGCTACAATAGCTCTGTAGTATGTGTTAAAATATCATATTGTGATGCCGCCAGCTTTGTTATTTTTGTTTAGTATTGCTTTGGCTATTCAGAGTCTTTGGTGTTTTCATATGACTACTGGGATTTTTTTCCTAGTTCTATGAATAATGGCACAGACATTGATGGATATTGCATTGAATCTGTGTGGTGTAATATAGACATTTTAATAACATTATTTCTTCCAATTCAAGAACATGAGAAGTCTCCATTTTTGTGTCCTGTTGAAATTTTTCTAAAGTGTTTTGTAATTTTCATTGTTTCATTGTAAAATCCTTTCAAATACTTGGTTAAACTTAAAGTTATTTTATATTTTTGTAGCTATTGTGAACAAAAGTCATATCATTTTCTTTGTTAGTGAGTTCATTATCGGTATATAAAACTTCCTGGCATTGATTTACTTTACTGAATTTATCAGTTGTAACAATCTTTTGATGTACTCTTTCAATTTCTCTCTATATAGAATCATGCTGTCTGAAAATTAGGTCGTTTAACTTCTTCCTTTCCTATTTGTATGCCTTTATTTCTTTCCTTTGTTTAACTGCTATGGCTAAAACTTTCTCATCTAGTTCCAGATCTTAGAGGAAATGCTTTCAGCTTTTCTCCATTTAATGATATTGAATGCATGTATGTTTCCCCATACCCAGTTTATTCATGAATGGGTGTTGAATTTTATTAAATTTTTTCTGCATCTCTTGATCATGTTTTTATAGGGATTTTTGCATCTATATTTATAAACGATATTCATCTGTAGTTTTCCTTCCTTTTTTAAAAAATACTTAGTTATTTATCTGACTGGAAGAATTACAGACAGAGATACAGAGAGAAAGGCCTTCCATCCGCTGGTTTACTCCCCTGATGGCCACAACAGCCAGAGCTGCGCCAATGGGAAGCTAGGAGCCAGGAGCTTCTTCCAGGTCTCCAATGCGGGTGCAGGTGCCCAACCACTTGGGCTATCTTCCACTGTTTTCCCAGACCATAAAAAGAGAGCTGGATCTGAAGAGGTGCAGCCAGGACACGAACTGGTGTCCATATGGGATGCAGTGCCCAAGGCAGAGGCTTAACTTACTACACCATAGCACCAGCCCAGTTTTCCTTCATTACAATTTCTTTCAGTTTAGCATCAGTCATCATGGCCTCACAGAATGTATTTGGGATGGATACTTGACTTTTCATATTCTTTTACTAATTAATTAATTATTATTAAATTATTATTTCTTCACTATGAAAAACAGTGACTTGATCAGCTCTTGTCCTGACGGTTGATGTACAATGTAATACTTTATCCATTTTAGTATTTTTTTGTTCTAGTACCATTGGTTGAACTCTGTAATTAACACACAATTATTCTTAGGTGTTTAAATCTTAACTGAAAAGTGATCCCTGTTAGGAATTTGGAAAACATTATGCTGAGTGAAATAAGCCAATCCCAAAGGGACAAATACCACTTGTTCTCCCTGATAGGTGACAACTAACTGAGCACTAAAAAGGAAACCTGTTAAAGTGAAATGAACACTATGAGAAACGGTGACTTGATCAGCCCTCACCCTGACTGTTGAGAGCAACTTAATATGTTATCCCTCTTAGTATTTTTTTGTTTGTTCTACTTAATACTTTTGGTTGAATACTGTAATCAATACACAATTCTTCTTAAGTGCTGAAACTTAACTGAAAAGTGATCGCTGTTAAATATAAGAGTGGGAATAAGAGAGGGAAGAGATGTGCAATTCGGGACATGCTCAAGCTGACTTACCTCAAACGGTAGAGTTAGAAACATACCAGGGGATTCCAATTCAATCCCATCAAGGTGGCATGTACCAATGCCATCTCACTAGTCCCAGTGGTCAATTTCTGTTCACAATTGATCATAATGATAGGACTAAGAACCAAAGGGATCACATAAACAAGAATAGTGTCTGCAAATACTAGCTGGTAGAATAAAAAAGGGAGAGAACCATCCAACACGGGAAGTGAGATACACAGCAGACCCATAGAATGGCAGATGTCCTAAACAGCACTCTGGCCTCAGAATCAGCCCTTAAGGCATGCGGATCCGGCTGAAAAGCCCATGAGAGTATTTCAGGCATGGAAAGCCAAGACACTCTGGGGGGAAAAAAAAAACCTAAATGAAAGATCTCTGCGAGTGAGATCCCAGTGGAAAGAACGGGTCATCAAAGAAGGAGGTACCTTTCTCTGAAGGGAGGAGAGAACTTCCACTTTGACCATGGCCTTGTCTAAAAATTATCAGAGTCAGTGAACTCAGGGGGCTTCCATAGCCTTGGCAGCTCATGACAAGAGCCTAGGGTGATTACCGATGCCATAAACAAAAGTGTCAATTTGTTAAGTCAACAACAGGAGTCACTGTGCACTTACTCCTCATGTAGGATTTTTGTCCTTAGTGTGCTGTACATTGAGATTTAATGCTATAACTAGTACTCACACAGTATTTTTCACTTTATGTTTCTGTGTGGGAGCAAACTGTTGAAATCTTTACTCAATGTATGCTAAACTGATCTTCTGTATATAAAGAGAATCGAAAATGAATCTAGATGTAAATGGAAGGGGAGAGGGAGTGGGAAAGGGGAGGGTTGCAGGTGGGAGGGACGTTATGTGGGGGAAGCCATTGTAATCCATAAGCTGTACTTTGGAAATTTATATTAATTAAATAAAAGTTAAAAAAAAGAATAAAAGGGTCTACAATAAAACCATCATCAACATCAGTAAAAAAATTATTATTTCTTCTTTAATTGTACTGGAATAAACCAGTATAGCCATTCATGTTTGAAATTTTCTTTGTGGAAAGTTTTTAAAATAAAAATTCAATGTATATACTATATACTGGGATAATCCTGTTGTCTATTTTTTCCTTTAGTTATTACTGATAGACAAATCCTTTAAAAATATGAGCTGTCTAAATAAAGTTGTAAAAATTATTGGTATAAAGTAATTCATAATGTTCTATTATTATCTTTTACTGCATTTGTATACAGGTATACTGTAATTTTATTACCTCTCCATTTCCTCACATTGGTAATTCATGTACTCATATTTTCCTGGTTTGAGACCTTTCTGTTGTTTCTATATTAAGCATATAGCTCCTAAGTATTGCTTTAGAAGCACTGCATGAATTTTGATATGTGGTACTTTTATTCCCATTCAATTAAAATACCTGCATATTTCTCTTTTGATATTTTGACCAATGAGTTATTTAGAAGTGGGCTATTTAGTCCCCAAATATTTGTAGACTTACTGTTTTCTAATTTAGCTACATTGTTAACAGAGAACACACTCTGTATACTGGTAGAGTTCTTTATTTAGTGGAGAGTTAAGCTTGTGATTGTAAATTGAAAGTATGTCATAAAAATTAAAAGAAGACTAAAAAGAAGTAAGAGGGAGGGTAGGAGTGAGGGAGGGTATGGTGGGAAGTATCATAATGCTCTTAAAACTATATATATGAAGGCCGGCACCGCAGCTCACTGGGCTAATCCTCCACCTAGCAGCACTGGCACACCAGGTTCTAGTCCCGGTCGGGGCGCCGGATTCTGTCCCGGTTGCTCCTCTTCCAGGCCAGCTCTCTGCTGTGGTCAGGGAGTGCAGTGGAGGATGGCCCAAGTACTTGGGCCCTGCACCCCATGGGAGACCAGGAGAAGCACCTGGCTCCTGCCATTGGATCAGTGCGGTGCGCTGGCTGCGGCGGCCATTGGAGGGTGAACCAATGGGAAAGGAAAATATTTCTCTCTGTCTCTCTCTCTCGCTGTCCACTCTGCCTGTCCAAAAAAAAAAAAAACTATATATATGAAAGACATGAAATGTGTTCCCCTCTATATAAATAAAATGTAAAACTAAATAAAAAAGTAATAAAACAATTTAGAGTCTCTTTAGGGTGAGGCTTATAGTACGGCCATAAGTATGTTCTATCCTATTATATAATTCATGTATTCTTGAAAAAAAAAAGTGTATTTTCTGCTGCTTTTGGAAACAATAACATTCATAAAGTCAATTAGGTTAAGTTGGGTGAGAAGAGTTCGGTTTCTGTATCCTAATGTTTTTTAAGATTTTTATTTTTTTATGTATTTGAGAGGCAGAGTTACAGAGAGCAGAGGCAGAGAGAGAGAGAGAGAGAGAGAGAGAGAGAGAGAGAGTCTTTCATCTGCTGGTTCACTCCCCAAAGGGCCGCAACGGTTGAAGCTGAACCGTTCAAAAGCCAGGAGCCAGGAGCTTCTTCCAGGTCTTCCATGTGAGTGCAGGGGCCTGAGCCCTTGGGCCATCTTCCACTGCTTTCCCAGACCATAGCAGAGAGTTGGATCAGAAGAGGGCAGCTGGGACTAGAACCAGCACCCATCTGGGATGCTGGCATTGCAGGCGGAGGATTAATATACTGCACCACAGCACTGGCTTCCTGACTAACTTTTTTCTACTCATTCTAGCAATATTTGAGAGAGGATTGTTAAAATATCTGATTATAATTTCGGATTTATTCATTTTACTGATATCATTCTTTGCTCATGTCTTTTGAAACATTGTTTTTAGATTAATACAATTTGTATCCTGATGAATTGATATTATTTATCCATGGCAATATTCTTTTCTCTAAGCTTTTCTTCTTTCAATAATGCCAGCTCCAATATATTAATCATTGTGTCAGGATCCCCAAGACCACATCAATAGTTTTGTATTCAAAACTATTCACTGGATTGGGCATGTAACTGAACAAATGGCTAAGATTCATTACAGTGATACAGTGTGTTAGTCCATTTACTGTTGCTATAACAAAATATCAGAGACTAGGTACTAGAAAAGTTGTTTCTTGTGACCTGGGAAAGCAATAGAGGATGGCCCAATGGGTCCCTGCACCCGCATGGGAGACCCGGAAAAAGCTCCAGGCTCCTGGCTTTGGATCGGCTTAGCTCTCGCCATTGTGGCCATTTGGGGAGTGAACCAGTGAATGGAAGACCTTTCTCTCTGTCTCTCCCTCTGTCTGTAACTCTACGTCTCAAATAAATAAATAAAACCTTAAAAAAAGGAAAGTGATTTTTTGGCTCACACATTTGGAGGCTGAAAGGCCAAGCATCTATTTCATCTCTGATGAGGGCCTCATCGAGGATGGAATCACAATGAAGAGAGCATATGTGAAAATTATCACACAGCAAGACAGGAAGCCAAAAAGTTTCCGGGGCAAGGTTTGTTATTTTCGTAACAACCACTAGCATGGGAATTAACTGTGGCCCTGCAAGAAAACATTAATCTCTTCCTAGGGGTTATGTTCCATATGACCTAATTACCTCCCCCACAGACTTCATCTCTCAAACTATATCCAAACCATGGTATTTCATCCTTAGACCCCAAAGTTATTGTCCTCACAATGCAAAATAGAGTCATCCAATCTCATAGTCCCAACGTCTGAATCAAGCATCAAGTTTCATCTGAGACTCAAGGCAAACTTCTTTTAGCTGTGAGCCTGTAAAATCAAAATCAAATCATCTACTTCCAAGATACAAGTAAGGGACATTCCTATTCCAAAAGAGAGAAATGGAGAAGTAGAAAGAATAATTTGCGCAAAGCAAGACTGAAACCTAGGAGGGCAGACAATAAATTTTAAAGCTTCAAGTCAGCATCCTGTTCACACTGTTTTGGGAAGATGCAACTCATGGATTTGCATGCTGATATTTGTAGTTTTCTCAGGATGCATGCTGCTGGTTGTTGTACTTTTCTGGGATCTCAAGATCAGCTGTCCAACTTCCATGCTCTATTATGCATTCCTGAGGAGAATATATTCAATGGTTTTGCCCCTGTGGCAGGCTACATCCTAGCTTCTCAGGCTTTTATGGAAATGTTGGTCTAAACCACCTTGACTCCATATTTTTGCCTTCTGTATGCCTAGAGAATCACCATGATGTGGATGCTAATGTCTGCCTGCTGCTTCCTTTGGAGCAGTATCACAATCTGTACCTAGGCTCTCTTGAACCATGCCTCTAGTGGCCACAAAGCACATTACCATAAAGCAGGGGATTGAATCTTGAGGCAGACCTGTACAGTAAACCTTGGGGAGAATGCCCTTAGCCTATCCGCTGAAACAAGTTTGACCTTCTAGGCTTCTAGGACTACAATGAGATGGATGGACTTGAAGATTTCTGAGATGCCTGCTGGGCCTCTTAACCATCATCTTTGTGCAACGACTTGGTTTATTTTTATCTGTGCTAATCTCATCAGCAAGTAGTTGCTGGCCTGCACCTTTACATGCTTGTTCCTTGTTCCAAATCTGCCCATTCTGTTTCCTTTTGCTCCCCAGTCTCATTGAAAATCACACTAAAATTGGCCAACATCACCCAGCCATAGCATCAATTCTTTGCTGTTTAGAAATTTATTCCACGAAAATATCCTTGGTAATTGCTTACACGTGGCCTTCCATAAAGTCTCAAGGCATAAACACACTACATTCAATTTTGTTTGCAACTGTGTTACAAGAGTGGCCTTTACTCCAATTTCCAATAGGATCCTCATTTCCACATGAAACTAGTTCCTTAGTCACTTCACTTTCTGAATTCTCAATCAGAATTGCCCCTATTGTTCCACTTATGGCATTCTAAGTTTTGTCTAGGCCAATTCTCCAAATTATTCTAATTTCTGCCTATTATTCATTTCCAAATATGTTTGTCAGCATTTTTTCCCTAGATTACTTTGATTTTTATGAGTACTATTATTATTTTTTGTCTTTTATATTTTCCAGCTTTTAACAGTTTCTATCACTAGATTCAAGTAATTTTTTTTTATTTTGTGCTTTAATCTAATGTTTTCCACATATCTTGCATTTAAGAGTTACTAAAATTTTTGCATCTATGGCTGTATGGTTTCTAGCTAATGTGTAAAACTTTTGGCCATTGTTCATTCAAAAAAATTTTTTTTTTTAGTTTCACCAGTATCACTCTCTAATTTCTAATATTTCAGACTCCAAGGTTTTCTCACATATCGTAGATTATTTGTTTTTTTTTTTTTAATCAATCTTCTTACTGTTTTGTTTCATTTGGGATAGTTTATGTTGCTATACTCTCAAGTCCACTAATATTTTATACTGCAATGTTTAATCTGTTATTAATTTCACTCAGTTTATTGTTCATCCAAGACATTTTAGTTTTCATCTCTAGAAGAATAATTTCAGTCATTTATTTCTTTAAAGTCATTACCCACCATATTCAATATGTTCAATAATTTTGAAACATATGTAATAGTTATAATTGTTCTAATATTCTTATATAGTAATTATATAATTTTCCTAATTTCTTTATAAGTTTTAATGAATTTTTCTCTTCATTATGGAACTTCTTCATTTCTCTTCATTTTTCAACCTTTTAAAATGTTTAAAAATTTTATTGAGTGCTATATATCGTGATTTTCACATTTTTCATTACACTTTTTCATTTCATTTCATTGTATAATTACTTTCCATTTCATTGTATAATTATAAATATTCCAGATTTTTATTCAGGAATGCTTTGATATTGTTTTGAAACACATATACTTTTATGTTTTATTTTAACTTTCCTAGAAAGCAGCAGAGTAGAATTTGGGCTGTAATTAATCTTTTTCATAACTGAGGAAATTCTTTTTTGATTATTCTATACAATGTCTTATAACTTCACTATAGCCAGCAGGAGTAGGAACTCTTCCATGAACAGTGTAAATCCCAGATTTCACTTTTTCTATCCCTTTGGGTGTTTTCTCCCTGATCTTGCAGTTTCCTCACATTCTTGTGCTGACAAGTATTCAAATAAACACTAGAGGGACACCCATGCGGATATCTGTAGTTATCCAGATTCAAATTAAGCTAACTTCTCTGTTAACAAAAATCACATCATCAGCGATGATAGAAATACAAGAAATTTTCATGGGCAACTAATTCAACCTCATTATTCTGTAGACAAGAAAATTGTGTCACAAAGAAGCTAAGCTCCTCAATGAAATATATTCATATATTCTTTGGCAGAGCCATAAAAAGCATTAATTTCTTAAATCTTAGTACAGTGTTGCATTAAATCATTTCCATGGCACTTGATTCAACATTTATCTGAAGTTCATCCTTTTTCATCCCCAAATTCTAAATTTTCTTTAAAGACAGGTACAAGGCATACTTGAATGAGGAGGCTCACTGGGGGCCCCAACTTTCTCACAACGAAAAATGTGTTTTGCAGATCTTGAATGATGTGTAAACATTCATGCAGGTATGTAAGCAGGTTAGGGAAGGATATGAGTGAATTTCCATAAAGGAGACAGTGTTTGCAAAAACACTGTGGCTTGAAGCTGAATAGTGAATTCCAGATAATATAAGTACCTAGATATGCATTGAACAGTGGATCATGCTAAGGAACTTGAATTTTAGTCTGTATGGAAATTATGACTTAGCGAGGGGTGGGAATAATTTAGTCATATTTGCTGAACAACAACAATATGGCAGACTAGCTTGATGGCTGTCTATGGATTAGAGTACCTTTGCGAAGTCCCAGGAGTAGAGCAGAGGGGTCTCAGCACTTTGATGTAGCAAAAATATCTGAGAATAGACACATTGAGGGAGATAATAATAACAGTTTCAGTTTACTCACGTCACTCCTCCCTCAAGGCAGCATTGGTTTATTGTAAAGAGGTACCTCCTAAGCCAAGTTTTTCCCATAAGGGAGTGAGACCATCCTGACTGCCCAGCATGCCCAGATGCATGACATATCCCATGTATTGCCCCATCCAGAGTACTCATGGTTTCAGCATAGCTGAACAATCTGTGTGCAGCTAGGAGCATGGAGAAGTTGCTTCCTGCAACAAGGGCATAGAACTCAACACAAGCCTAGTGCCTACACACCATCTTGTGTGATAGCTAGTGCCTGATGTGTGCTCACAAGGATGGTGCATTGAATCTTTGTAGACCATGCATGCACACACATGGATAGCCAGTTTGAACATACTAGATAGGGAAAAATGCTTAACCTTGAGCACTTCAAGGCACTTCCTGAAAACCAGATGTGAGAATTCAGCATAACTTTGTAAAATCAAGAAAAAGAAGAAAAGTCTAAGACACGCCTTCTCTCGAGAGGGAAAAAGAGGATTCTAGTGATTGCATCCATTGAAAAGGTCTGGGAGCCCAATAGAATCTCTAGCCAGGATGACTAGTAAAGATTTATTTTTTCTGAAGCCAGTCATTAAAGAGTAGAGGAGGTGATTTTACGTTCTTCAAATGTAAAAACTGCAACACAAGATCAAGGAACATGAAAAATCAAATCAAGGAAATATGATACTACCCATGGAACACAATAATTTTTCTGACCTCAAAGAAATGGAGAGCTATGAATTTCCCAACGAAAAATTTAAAATAATTAAATAAGCTCAGCTAGCTACAAGAAAACAGATAACTCAATGAGTCCAGAAAAAAATACATGAAAAAGAGATAGAAATCACAAAAAAGAACAAAATGAGAATTTTGGAGGCAAAACATATAATCAATGATACAAAAATGCAATAGAGGGCTTTTATATCAAACTCAGTCAAGGAAAAGAAAAATACATGAGTAAGATGAGATATTTTAAATTATTCAATCAGAAGAAGAAATACAAAAAAAAAGAATGAAGGAATCCTGTAAGACTTATAAAACAGCATTACATGAACCAACTATATATTATAGTAGTTTCAGAAAGAGAAATAAGCGAAAGGGAGAGGAGCCTTATTTAAAGTAATAATGACTGAAACAAATTTGGGGATATGGACATTCATATTCATGAAGCTCAAAGATTTCCAAGCAAGATGAACCTAAAGAAGGTGAGATAAACAAACAGTATAATGAAATTATTTACATTAGAGGGCAAAGAGAATTTTCAAAGTAACAAGAGAAAAGTGATTTGTACATGCAAGGGAAGGCTCATAAGGCTCTCAGTAGATTTCTTAGTACACACTTTGCAGATCAGGAGAGACTGGGATGATATTTTCAAAGAGCTAAAAGAAAAAATAACAAGAATACAATATGAAAAAGTTGCTGTAAATGAGTTAAAAACTTTTCCATAAGAACATCTCAGGGACATTATCAGCACTAGAAATGTTACAAGAAATGTTAAAAAGATTTTCTCAAGTCAAACAAAAGGATGCTAATCAGTAACATGAAAACATGTGACAATATAAAATATAAATAAATATAATATAAATATAAATATAAAATAAGGCAACTACATAGTCAAATCCAGAACAATATTATTATAACAGTAATATATATATACATATAAGCTTTAAGTCTATAATTTAAAAGATGAAAATATAAAAATAATTATAGTAAGAACAACTTGTAAATGGATACACCAAAGAAAAAATGTAAACTGAGACATGAATAACAAAATGAGGGTAAAGGAGAAGTAAAGGCATAGTTTTTACATGGTGATTTTAGTTTTTTGTTATTTGCCTATAATATAGTATTATTGCTATGTTTTATGTAATCCTCATGATAACCATAAAGAAAAAAATTAGTGGATACATAGAAGATAAAGAAATTGAATCAAAGCATATCACTACAAAATAATTAACTTGTAAAGGAAGACAGCAAGAGTGGAAGAAAGGCAAAAAGGAATGATAAACAGCCAGAAAACAATTAACAAAACAGTACTAGTAAGTCCACTATTGATAATAACATCAAATGTCAATGAATGAAATTATCCATTCAAAAGACAAAGACTGAATATATAAAAAACAAAATAAGAAAATATGTTGGGGCCAGTGTTGTGGCATAGCAGGCATTGGTTTGTGTCCCAACTGCTTCATTTCTGATCCAGCTCCCTGTTAATTACCTGGGAAAGGCAGTAGAGGATAGCCTAAATGTCTGGACCCCTGCCATCCACATGGGAAACCTGGAAGAACCTGCTTCCTGGCCTTGGCCTGGACCAGCCCTCATTGTTGTGGTCCTATGGGGAGTGAACCAGAGGATACAAGATCCCTCTCTCTCTCTCTCTGTCTCCCTCTCTCTCTCTCTGTAATTCTTTTAAGTAAATTAAATTTTTTTAAAAAAATACTGCCTACGAGAGAATGAGTTTAGCTCTAAGGACACAAATAGATTGAAAGTAAAAGAAAAAAAAGAAAGTAAAAGGATTAAAATTTTCCATGTAAATATTAATGAAAGATAGAGATGGTTAGATGTATTTGGAGCAAAATAGACTTTTAATAAAAAACTGTCATCAGAAAAAAAGGTTATTGTGCAATGACTATATTAGTTAGCTTTTCATTAATATAACAAAATATCTGAGGTAGCCTAACTTCATATTATGCAATGACTATATTAGTTAGCTTTTCATTAATATAACAAAATATCTGAGGTAGCCTAACTTCATAAAGAAAAGAGGTTTATTTTACTCACAGGTTTGGAGGTGTGCCATCCAAACAGTCTTGTGTGGACTTTATCTCTCATGAGGAGCCCATGGCAACTGGTAGATGGCAGCGCATGTACAGATTAAAGATCATATAGTGAGCCAAAAAGCAGAGAAAGTGATTGGGCCCAAACTCAATCTTTTATAACAGCTGTCTTTTGAAAACTATCTTCCAAGGGTACAACCTCAATGACATAAGGATCTCTCTCTAGGACCCTCTAAAAGTTCCAATAACTCTCAATGATGCCCCCTGAGGAAAAAGCCGTTAACACATGAGCCTCTGCAGGGCATTTAACAATGAGATCATAGCAATGACAAAGAGATCATCAAGAGGACATAACAACTGTAAATTTATATGCATTCACCATAGGAACATCTAAATATGCAAAACACATATTAGTATATCTACCCTTCATAAATCATCTAGACAAAAACCAATGAGAAAATTACTTGAACCAACGTTTAGCCCAAATGAGTTTAATCAGTATACTGGGGATTTCAGGGTGGTGGAATAGGGAAAAGGTGTACTGCTCTAGGCTAAGGGGAAATAGAAAAAAAAAGTTAGAGAAAGTATATTCTCAAGGGAGAATTAGAAAACTGCAGTGGAGATTCTACAGAAGGAAGCAGTATGCCATGAATCTATGAGGAAGGTGCAGAAATGCAGCAACAAGTACGGAAACAACACAAGACCCCAGCAGCCTGCAGCCAGAGAAAACACCAGCTTTGGCAAGCAAGGTGAGATCAGATTGCAGCAGCCTGTACCACTGGTGATATAGCCAGAGAGAAAGCCTGTCAGTCTATACTGTTATTGAGTACGGTCTGGAGCCCTGAGGGGGACAGGGTGCCAAAAGGGGGATGTTTCTCTCTCTTCATCCCTCCCCAACAATCGTGCCGGGTAACTGGCTGAGAGAGGGCAGGTGCCATTTTGGACATAAGTAACAGCTGTGGCAGCTCTTGTGTGCATGCTCAGCAGCTGGCAGAGAGAAGACACCATCTTGACAGCAGAAGCAGCAGCAGAATGGGGGCATGCACTCAGCAATGGGTGGGGAGAAGGAGCCATTCTGAAATCAGTGCCCACTGCAACCAATGGAGAGAGAGCACCATTGTGAAACAAGTAGTGGTTGTGGCCAGCAGCTCTTGTGCATGCATGTGATCCAGGGATTTTATCAGAGGTAAAAATCTGTGTTCCAAACTGATTTTAGGTCTGGTTGAGAGGATTGACAGGAGGATGGGCAACCAGGTAGGACTGTGAGGACACCCAGTCTCTGAACATATCATAGGCTCCATGGCCCAAACTGCCTAGGCGGAATACTCACAGGCAACTGGCCTTGGAAATTCTGCCTCTCTGTGGATGTGACAGGCTAGTGGAGTGGAGGGAATCCTTTGAACCGCCTGACTGTGGAAGCCTTGTGTGCTGACACTGTGACTGCATGAGATGGTGCTAGGTGTAGCTTGGTCTCTTGGCAATCACAATAACTGGCTCCACATGCTCAAGAGTTCCCTGATTGCCTGGTGTGGGTAATTACAGTGGGATCCATACTCACACTGAGGACCGCACAGATCTTTTGTGCAGTTCATGTGGTAGAGTGCATGAGTACTGCACCCACTATGGGCTGTTAATACATAGGCATTGATCACCTTTGAAGAGAGGAAGTGAGAGTGTGATTACACCAACAGAGGTGATCATACCCTCCATTCTATTAAAAAGGGGAGATCTACAATGCCCAACTTGTGTGTCAACCTGTATACTCACCCCACCCTGGAGTACCAGCCACAGCCCTGGGGCCACACCCAGCAATGCTTCTGGGTATTCACTGAAAGAGCAGACACTTCACTAAGCCACAGAGGCACAGTTAAAAGATAAAAGCCATCAGAGGAAAATACCAACAAGGATCTCCATAAGTTCCAAAAAATAAATGCAGAAATTTAAGGAAGACAACATGCCCCCCCGCCAAAGGAACACAACAACACTTCAACATTAGAGTATGAAAATGAAGAAATTGATGAAATGCCTGAAATGGCATTCAAAAGATTAATCATAGGCTAAGTCAGAAACAATGAAAAGCAAATACACAAATTAAAGGAATCAATGTATGACATGAAAGAAACATTTTTCCAAAAAAATTGAGATTTTGAAGAGAGATCAAAATGAAATATGAAAAATGAAAAATTCAGTATGTCAAATAAAAATACAGTGCAAAGCATTAACAACAGATTTGGTGAACAGAAGAAAACAATATCTGAGTTAGGAGAAAAATCTTTGGAAATTTTTCATTCAGTAAGACCAAAAAAAAAAAAAAGAGAAGAAATTAGAAAAATTTAAAACAGTGCTGGAGACTCATGGAATACTATCAAATGATCGAGTAAATGGTTCTTAGAAGTTCATGAAAGAGAGAATGGCTTAAAAGACCTATTCAGTGAAATAATTACCCAAAATTCCTAATCTGAAGAAAGAAAGGGACGTCCAAGCACACTAGGCACATAGAACTCCTTGTAGACATGACCAGAAAAGATCACCACCATGACACATTATAGTCAAACTTTCAACAGTAAAAATAAAGAAAAGATTGTAAAATGTGTAAAGAGAAATGCTAGATTACAATCAGAGGATCTCCAATTAGACTCACAGCTAACTTCTCATCAGAAATTCTACAGGCTAAGAGAGAATGGACAGACACAGTTCAAGTCTTAAGAGAAAAAAATCCTTCAATCCAGAATACTGTATCATGCAAAGCTCTCATTTATGATTAAGTTGAAATAAAGACATTCTAAAACAAACAGAAAGTGAAAGAATTTGTCATAACTCATCTAACCTTACAAAAGATGCTTAAGGAATACAAAAACATGGTCATCACTATGAAAGAAGGTGAAGGCAGAAAATCTCCTGGTAAAAGTAAAAAATGAAATCCAAAGTAAACAATAAGAATATTTATGAAAAAATGAGAGCCAAGTCATTATTTATCAATAGTAACCATGAATGTAAAAGGCCTAAACTCTTCAATTAAAAGATACAGGCTTGGCCGGCGCCGCGGCTCACTAGGCTAATCCTCCACCTTGCGGCGCCGGCACACTGGGTTCTAGTCCCTGTCAGGGCGCTGGATTCTGTCCCGGTTGCCCCTCTTCCAGGCCAGCTCTCTGCTGTGCCCAGGGAGTGCAGTGGAGGATGGCCCAAGTGGTTGGGCCCTGCACCCCATGGGAGACCAGGAGAAGCACCTGGCTCCTGCCATTGGATCAGCGCGGTGCGCTGGCCGCGGCGGCCATTGGAGGGTGAACCAACGGCAAAGGAAGACCTTTCTCTCTGTCTCTCTCTCTCACTGTCCACTCTGCCTGTCAAAAAAATAAATAAAAAAAGATACAGGCTGGGTGAATGGATTAAAAAACAAGGCCCATCTATTTGTTGCTTATAAGAGAGACACTTCACCAAGATAGACACACGCAAACTGAAAGTGCAAGAAAGGAAAAAGATATCCCATACTAACAGAAAGCATGGATGGCCACCCTAATATCAGACAAAATACACGTTAAAACAAAAACTGTTGAGGCTGGTGTGGTGTAATAGTAGGCTAAGCTTCTGCCTGCAGCACCAGCATCCCATATGGGCACTGGTGTGTGTCCCATCTGCTCCACTTCCATTCCACCTCTCTGCTAACGGCCTGAGAAAACAGTGGAAGATTGCCCAAGTGGTTCGGCCCCCCTGCATCTGCACGGGAGATCTGGGAGAACTTCTGACAAATCAGAAGTTCCGGAACAAATCAGCTCCAGGCTTTGCACCCATTTGCGGAAAGAATGAACAGATAGAAGACATGGTTCTCTCCCTCTCCCTCCGTCTGTCTCTAACTCTACCTCTCAAGTAAATAATAAAAAAAATTAAAAGAGACAAAGAAGGACACTATGTAATGATTAAGGGATCAATTTAATAGGAAAATGTGACTATAACAAATGTATATGCACCCAATGCCAAGGCACGTGGCTATTTAAAACAAATGCTAGTGGATTTAAAGGGAAACACAAATTCCAATACAACACTAATGGAGGATTTCAATAATCCATTTTATTTTTTTTTCAACAACCCATTTTCAACAATAGACAGATCAACTAGGCAGAAAATCAACAAAGAAACAACAGAGTTAATCTAGACAATGGGTCAAATAGACCTAACTGATACTGACTGAACCTTTTATCCAACCGTTGCAGAATATACATTCTTTTCCTCAGTGCATGGAACTTACCGTAGGATAGACCACATTCTAGGCCTTAAAGCAAGTCTCAACAAAAATCAAAGAAACAAATCATACCATGCATCTTTTCTGACCATAATGAATGAAGCTGGAAGTTAACAACTCAAGAATCTCTAGAACAAATGCAAAGACATGGAGAGTGAATAACATGCTCCTGAATGAACAGTGGGTCATACAAGAAATGAACAGAGAAGTAAGTTTCTGGAAATGAATTAAGATGACTATACAATATATCAAAACTTATGGGATACAGGAAAACAATGTTAAGAGGGAAGTTTAAAGCAATCGGTGCCCACATCAAGAAATTGGAGAGGCACCAAATAAATGAGCTATCAATGCATCTCAATGACCTAGAAAAACAACACATACCAAACCCAAACCCAAAATTAGTAGGAGGAAATAAATAAATAAAATTAGAGAAGAAATAAACTAAATTGAAATAAAAATACAGAAGACCAGAGGTGGCTTTTTGAAAAAAATAAACAAAACTGATACATCATTGGCCCAGAAGACATAGATCAATAAAATCAGTGACAAAAAAAGGGAAATGTACCAATAGATGTAATAGAAACAAAAAGAATCATCAGGAGTTACTACTTAGAGCTGTACACAAACAAATTGGAAACTCTAGAAGAAAAGGATAGATTCCTGGAGATATATAATATAATAAAATTCACTCATGAAGATATAGAAAATCAGAACAGACCAATAACCAAGATGGATATTGAATCATTAATAAAGATCTTCCAATTAAACAAAGCCCAGAACTGTAAAGCCTCACTGTTGATTCCTACCAGACATTTAAAGAAGAACTAATTCCTTTAGGCTTAATCTTAAGAGAATAAGGTAAAATGAAAATAGATCTTTGTAAAAATTAAGAATGGGAATAGGAGAGGGAGGAGGAAGAAGCGTGGGAGCATAGGGAGGGTAGGTTGGAAGATACCACTGTATATAATAAATAAGATTTAAAAAGAACTAATATCAATTCTTTTCAAGCTACTCATAATAATTGAAAAGGAGGGAGCCCTCCCAAACTCTTTCTGTGAAGCCAGCATCAGCTTAATTCCTAAATCAGAAAGAATAGAACAAAGAAAGAGAGTTATAGGGGCCAGGCACTGTGGCGCAGCAGGTTAACGCCCTGGCCTGAAGTGCTGGCAACCCATATGGGCACTAGTTCAAGACCTGGCTGCTCCACTTCCAACCCAGCTCTCTGCTGTGGCCTGGGAAAGCAGTAGAAGATGGCCCAAGTGCTTGGGCCCCTGCACCCACGTGGGAGACTGGGAAGAAGCTTTTGGCTCCTGGCTTTGGATCGGCGCAGCTCCGGCTGTTGAGGCCAATTGGAGAGTGAACCATCAGATGGAAGACCTCTCTCCCTCTCTCTGTCTGCCTCTCCTCTCTCTGTGTAACCCTGACTTTCAAATAAATAAATAAATATTTAAAAATTAAAAAAAGAAAGAGAACTATAGACCACTATTCCTGATAAAAATAGATACAAAAGTCCTCAAAAAATACTAATCAAATCCAACAACACATCAGAAGGATCATTCACCCAGATTTATCCCTGGTATGCAGGGATGATTCAACATTCACAAATCTATAAATGGGATACATAACTTTAACAAACTGAACAACATATGGTTATTTCAATAGATGTAGAGAAAGCATTTGATATAATACTACATCCTTTCATGATGAAAACCTTAAGCAAATTGAGTATAGAAGGAAAATTCCTCAACACAACAAAAGTGATTTATGACAAACCCATAGCCAGCATTTTATTGAATGGGGAAAAGTTGGAAGCATTCCCACTAAGATCTGGAACCAGACAAGAATGGTCACTCTTGCCATTGCTATTTAATATATGCTTGGAAGTTTTAGCCAGAGCCATTAGGCAAGAAAAAGAAATCAAAGGGATACAAATTAGAAAGCAGAAAGTAGTCAATCTACCCCTATTTGTAGATGACGTAATTCTATATACAGAGGAACCAAAAGGCTACACTGAGAGACTATTGGAACTCATAAAAGAGCTTGCTAAAGTGGCAGGATATAAAACTAGAACACAAAAATCAGTAGCCTTTGTGTACACAGACAATGCCATGGCTTATAAAGAACTTCTAAGATCAACCCCATTCACAATAGCTACAAAAAAATTAAATATCTTGGAATAATTTTTCCAAGGAGGTCAAAGATCTCTATGATGAAAATTACAAAACATTAAAGAAAGAAACACAAGAAGACATAAAAAATTGAAAAATTTTCCATGTTTGTGGATTGGAAGAATTAGTATCATCAAAATATCCATACTACTGAAAGCAGTTTACAGAATCAATGTGATCCTAATCAAAATACCAGACATTCTTCTCAGGTCTAGACAAAAATGATGATAACATTCATATGGGAACACAAGAGAAAATGAATAGGTAAAGCGATCTTATACAAAAAAAACAAAGCCAGAGACATCACAATACCAGATTTCAAGACATACCAAAATCTCCAAAATATCAATAGTGTTTCTATACATTAACAAACTACTGAAAAAAGGTATAAAGAGAATATTCTCTTACAATAACCACAAAATATAAAATACTTAAGAATAAATTTAACAAAGGAGGTAAAAGAACTCTAAATGGAAGCTATAAAATGTGGATAAATAAATTGAAGAAGATAGAACTAAAAGGAAAAGCATACCATGTTCATGGAATGGAAGAATCAATATTATTAAAATGCCCAGACTACCCATTACCTACAGATTCAATGCAATCTTTATCAAAATTTCAAAGAAAATTCTGACATAAATAGAAAAAAATCCCTAAAATTCATAGCAACCATAAACACTCCAAATGCCCCAAGCAATATATGTGTACTTGAAATTTATCAGGAAACTAGATTTTAAGTGTTCCAGAATAAAAGTATGTATGTGAAATAATACAAATGTTAACAAGCTTGATTTAACTATTCCACACCGTATACATACATTAAAACACCATGTTTTATGCCGTAAGCCTTTATAATTGTAATTGTCAACTGAAATAAGAAATTGCATTAAATCATTTGTCAAATGATTTATCCAATTAAGCTGAAACTTAAGTTTTCCCACAAACTCCTACATAACTGTTTCTAGCAGTTTTATTCATAATTGCCAAAATTTGGAAATAAGTAAAATATAATTTATTTTCATTACTTTTAAACTTACATTTATCTTGCACTTAAGTCTTATTTTTAAAAAAAGATTTCTTCGTTTATTTGAAAGGCATAGTTACAGATACAGAGGGAGAGACAGAGAGAGAACTCTTCTATCTGCTTATTCAGTCCCTAAATGACTGCAATGACCAGGGCTGGGCCAGCTGAAACCAATAGCCTGGAACTCCATTCAGGTCTCCGATGTGGACAGCAGGAGATCAAACACTTGGGGCATATTCTGCTGCTTTCCCAGGTGCATTAGCAGGGAGTTGGAAGGGAAGTGGAGCAGCCAGAACTAAAACTGGTGCCGATATGGGATCCTAGCATTGCAGGTGGCAGAATAAACTGCTGCACTGCAACACTGGACCCACAAAACACGCTTCAGTAGGTGAATGGGTAAACAAATGTGCTGCATCCATACTGTGAAATATTATTTGGAAATAGAATGAAATGAAATATTAAGCCAAAAAATGACACCAAGAATCTTAAATGTATATTGGTACATGAAAGAAGCCAACGAATCTGAAAAGGCTATATAATTTCAACTATATATTTTGGAAAAGGCAGAACTATAGAAACAGTAAAAGCAAAATTTACCAGGGGCTCTGTGGGAGAGGGTGATGAAAGGGTGGAGCACCGGGAAACTTTAGTGCAGTGAAGTAAGTTTACATGATGCTATAATAGCATTACATACTTGTCAAAAACAACAGAATATAAAGCACATGTGCCCTAGTGCAATCTATGGACTTTTTAAAAGATTTATTTTGTTTATTTGAAATACAGAGTTACAGAGAAAGGTAGAGACATAGAGAGAGGTAGAGACATAGAGAGAGGCCTTCCATCCACTGATTCACTTCCCAGATGGCTGCAACGGCCAGAGCTGCACCAATCCAAAGCCAGGAGCCAGGAGCTTCTTCCTGGTCTCCCATGTGGGTGCAGGGACCCAAGGACTTGGGCATTCTTCTACTGCTATCCCAGGCCATAGCAGAGAGCTGGATTTGAAAAGGAGCAGCCGGGACTAGAACTGGTGCCCATATGGGATGCCAGCATTTCAGGCCAGGGCTTTAACCCGCTATGCCACAGTGCCAGCGCCAATCTATGGGCTTTTTAAAAAAGACTTATTTGTTTATTTGAAAGAGTTAGAGAGAGAGAGGGAGAGAGAAGATGAGACAAGATGAGACAAAGAGAGAGGAAATCTTCCATCTGCTGGTTCACTTCCCAAATGGCTGCAACAGCTGGGGCTGGGGCAAGCTGAAGGCAAGAGCCAGAAGCCAGGAGGTTCTTCTCGGTCTCCCATGTTGGTGTAGGGACTCAAGGACTTGGGCCATCTTCTGCTGCTTTACCAAGAGATTTAGCAGGGAGATGGATCAAAAGTGGATCTGCTGAGACTTGAACCTGCACCCATATGGGATATTGGCACTACAGATGGTGGCTTAACCTGACATGCCACAGTGCCAGCTTCAATCTATGGAGTTTTTTTTTTTAACGTTTTATTTATTTATATGAAAGTCGGGAGAGAGAGAGAGGATGAATTCCTCCATCTGCTGGTTCACTCCCCACGTGGCTCAATGGCTGGGGTTGGGTCAAGCCAAAGATAGTTGTGTTTGGGTCTCCCACATGGGTATAGGGGCCCAGTAACTTGGGCCATCATCCACTGCTTTCCCAGATGCATTAGCAGGGAGCTGGATCAGAAGTGTAGCCACCGGGACTTGAATTGATGCCCATATGGGATGATGGAATTGTAGTCAGTGGCTTAACCTGCTGCACCACAACACCAACCTCCCAAAGACGTTAATTAATAATACTTACATATCGGTTCACCAAATATTACAAATGTATCACACTACTGCAGTATGTTAACCGCAGAGGAAATTTCATGCAGGCATGGTGAATGGGAGGCATAAGCACTCATCATACTAAAAGAAAGATAATAAAAACAGAGTTGGAGGAGGAATTTAGTCTAGGAATTAAGAAGCTCACATCTCATATAAGAGTACTTGAGTTAGATTCCCAGATTCGAGTTCTGCCTCCAGCTTCCTGCTAATTCCAATCCCAGGAGACAGCAGTGATAGCTCAACGGAATGGTTCCTGCCACCCATGTGGAAGACCTGGACTGTGTACCTGTTCCCTGGCTTTGGGTACAACCACAGCCATTGCAGGCATTCGGGGAAGTGAACCAGTGGATAAGGGAGCATGATTTTTTTCCTCTCCCCCTCCCTCTCTCACCTTACAAATAAATTTAAATAAATAAATACAGATATTTGAGATGAGGAGGAGGGCATAGCACAATGTCTCTCTTGGGTACTGGAGGGTAAATGTAGACAAAAATAATAATAAAGAGAAGATTAGAAATGTAGTTTGGGGTCAGTTTATGAAGCACCCATAACACTGGGGAAAGGGAATTTTAGTATTATTTAGTAGGTGTTGGAGACCAAACAGAGTAATCTGTCATTTTAACTTCCTTCTACAAGTCTCATTTTTCTTTTAAATCTCATACTCTTCAATTAAGGCTATTTTCTCCAACAATATAATACATATTGATAATAGACATAAACAAAACTTTAATTGTTTTAAACATATATAATAAGGTTACTAGGAATCTATCTAATGTTTTCCTGAGCCTAAAAATAAAGCTCTCCTCGAGCCGGCGCCGTGGCTCAATAGGCTAATCCTCCACCTTGCGGCGCCGGCACACTGGGTTCTAGTCCCGGTCGGGGTGCCGGATTCTGTCCCGGTTGCCCCTCTTCCAGGCCAGCTCTCTGCTATGGCCAGGGAGTGCAGTGGAGGATGGCCCAGGTGCTTGGGCCCTGCACCCCATGGGAGACCAGGAAAAGCACCTGGCTCCTGGCTCCTGCCATCGGATCAGCGCGGTGCGCCGGCTGCAGCGGCGGCCATTGGAGGGTGAACCAACGGCAAAAGGAAGACCTTTCTCTCTGTCTCTCTCTCTCTCACTGTCCACTCTGCCTGTCAAAAATAAAAAAAAAAAAATAAAGCTCTCCTTGGATCATCTGTGAGCTCAACATTTCCCAGTAAAATGGCTGTGAACAATTTCTATTTATAAAAGTAACAAATATCATCATATATTTTTGCTGCATTTTATGACAATCTTATTTAACTCTACCACAGGCAAAAGCTACAAGGGCAAAAGTTAATCTAATGTAGATTCTTTTTTTTTTTTGACAGGCAGAGTGGACAGTGAGAGAGAGAGAGAGAGAGAAAGGTCTTCCTTTGCCGTTGGTTCACCCTCCAATGGCCGCCGCGGCCGGCACACCACGCTGATCTGATGGCAGGAGCCAGGTACTTATCCTGGTCTCCCATGGGGTGCAGGGCCCAAGCACTTGGGCCATCCTCCACTGCACTTCCTGGCCACAGCAGAGAGCTGGCCTGGAAGAGGGGCAACCAGGACAGAATCCGGCGCCCCGACCGGGACTAGAACCCGGTGTGCCAGCGCCGCAAGGCAGAGGATTAGCCTAGTGAGCTGCAGCACCAGCCGAATGTAGATTCTTATACACAGCACACTTTCTATCCATATAATGGTCTGCCATTTTAGTCTCAATTCATTGTGAATAATTCTTTATATATTTCAAGGCATTTGGGGTTAAGCAGTAGATTTACACAGTGTTTACTTACAGCACAGTTTAATTTTTTTTTTCATATTCTCTGTTCCTAATACATGCTTGTTTTTTTATATTTCTTTTTTAAAATTTTTTACTTAGTAAATATAAATTTTCAAAGTACAGTTAATGGATTACAATGCCCCCCCCCATAATTTCCCTCCCACTCACACCCCTCCCATCTCCCACTCACTCTCCTATTCCATTCACATCAAGATTCATTTTCTTTCTTTCTTTTTTTTTTTTTTTTGACAGGCAGAGTGGACAGTGAGAGAGACAGAAAGAAAGGTCTTCCTTTGCCGTTGGTTCACCCTCCAATGGCCACTGCGGCCGGCGCACTGCGGCTGGCACACCGCACTGATCCGATGGCAGGAGCCAGGTGCTTTTCCTGGTCTCCCATGGGGTGCAGGGCCCAAGCACTTGCGCCATCCTCCACTGCACTCCCTGGCCACAGCAGAGAGCTGGCCTGGAAGAGGGGCAACTGGGACAGAATGTGGCGCCCCAACCGGGACTAGAACCCTGTGTGCCGGCGCCACAAGGTGGAGGATTAGCTTAGTGAGCCACAGCGCCGGCCGATTCATTTTCAATTATCTTTATATACAGAAGATCAATTCAGTATATATTAAGTAACGATTTCATCAGTTTGCACCCACACAGAAACACAAAGTGTAAAATACTGTTTCAGTACTAGTTATAGCATTACTTCACATTGGACAACACACTAAGGACAGATCCCACATGAGAAGTAAGTACACAGTGACTCCTGTTGTTGACTTAACAATTTGACACTCTTGTTTATGGCATCAGTAATCTCCCTAGGCTCTAGTCATGAGTTGCCAAGGCTATGGAAGCCTTTTGAGTTCGCCGACTTCAATCTTATTCCTACAGAGTCATAGTCAAAGTGGAAGTTCTCTCCTCCCTTCAGAGAAAGGTACCTCCTTCTTTGATGGCCCCGTTCTTTCCACTGGGATCTCACTCACAGAGATCTTCCATTTAGGTCTTCTTTTTTTTTTTTTTTTTCCCCAGGGTGTCTTGGATTTCCATGCCTAAAATACTCTCATGGGCTCTTCAGCCATATCCGAATGCCTTAAGGGCTGATTTTGAGGCCAGAGTGCTATTTAGGACATCTGCCATTCTATGAGTTTACTGTGTATCCCGCTTCCCATGATGGATCGTTCTCTCCCTTTTTGATTCTGTCAGCTAGTATTTGCAGACACTAGACTTGTTTGTGTGATCCCTTTGACTCTTAGACCTATCAGTGTGATCAATTGTGAACTGAAATTGATCACTTGGACTAGTGAGATGGCATTGGTACATGCCACCTTGATGGGATTGTATTGGGATCCCCTGGCATGATTCTAACTCCACCATTTGGGACAAGTCCGATTGAGCATGTCGCAAATTGTACATCTCCTCCCTCTCTTATTCCCACTCTTATATTTAATAGGGATAATTTTTCAGTTAAAATTTAAACACCTAATAATAATTGTGTGTTAATCACTGAGTTCAACCAATAGTACTAGAACAAAAAAAAGAGAAAATACTAACATGGATAAAGTATTACATTGTACATCAACAGTCAGTGCAAGAGCTGATCAAGTCACTGTTTCTCATAGTGTCCATTTCACTTCAACAGGTTTCCCCTGCTTGTTCTTAGTCCAGCCTGGATAACATGCTTACCACTAAATAAATCACCGTGTCTGAGTGAATGGAGCATTGTGATAAGTTATTTTGATGAAATATCAACTTTGTGCAGAACAGAAAGTGAGGTGAGCTCTATGAAAGCCATTTTAAAACACACAGTTCTATAAAGGAGATGATGCTGGTTAGGCAACGAAATCTATAGGTTCCTAAGGAAAATAACTACATGTAGTTATGATGGCTATGATTAATTTCATTTGGCTATTTAGAGCATAATGTTCACCAAGGAAGTCTGGTCGGCATTATGGTACAGTGGGTAAAGCCACTGCCTGTGACACCAGCAACCCATATGGGTACTAGTTCTTGTTCTGACTACTCCACTTATAATCTAGTTCCTTGCTAATTCCCCTGGGAAAGCAGCCAAGACGGCTCAAGTATGTGGGCCCTTAACTCCATATGGGAGACCTGGATGAAGCTCTGGGGTCCTGGCTTTGGCCTGGCCTAACTGTAGCCAATACAACTATTTGCAGTGTGAACCAGCAGATGGAAGATTCTTATTCTCTCTCTGTCTCTCTGTCTCTCTCTCTCTCCTCTCACGTTTTATCTTTCCAATAAAAAAGCTAATCTTGAAAAAATATTATGGGATAAATCATATGAATGGAGTTATTGGCCAACACTAAAGTAGTGTATTATTCAATTTAGAACCTGCTGCATGTAGATAATTGCGAGAATTGCTATGGAGGATTCAAAAATTCATTAAGATAAGCTCTGCTTTCATATCATGATTCAGCCAAAGGAGAAAAATACATATTAGCCGTAACAAAAAAATTACAAGAAAGAATTTGATATTAAGATACATGCAGACTGAAAGGGCAAGGATGGAAAAAAGATATTCCATGATAACAAAAAGCAAAATGAGCAAGTATAGTCATTCTTATATCTGTAAATTAGACATTAACACAAAAATTGTTAAAAGAGATAAAGAAGAGCATTATGTAATAGTTAAGGGATCACTTCAACAGGAATATATGATCATGATAAATGTATATGCACCCAATGCCAAGGTGCCTGGCTGTTTAAAACAAATGTTAATTGGTCTAAAGGGAGACACAGACTCCAGTACAATAGTAATAGCGGACTTCGACACCCCACTTTCATCAATGGAGAGATAAACTAGACAGAAAATCAACAAAGAAACAGCAGAGCTAATCCACACAATGGACCAGATGGACCGGACATCTACAGAACCTTTAATCCAACAGTTGTAGAATACAGATTCTATTCATCAGTGCTTGGAATTTTCTCTAGGATAGGCCATATGCTAGATAAGAAAGCAAGTCTCAGCCCATTAAAAAAAATCAAAATCATACCATTCATCTTTTCTGACTACAATGGAATGAAGCTGTAAATTAACAATTCAAGAATCTATAGAACAGAAACAAACACATGGAGACTGAACAACATGCTACTGAATGAATAGTAGGGTCATAGAAAAAATCAAAAGAGAAAAAAAATTCTGGAAAAAAATGAAGACAACAATACAACATATCAAAACATGGGATACAGCAAAAGCAGTTTTAACAGGGAAGTTTATAGCAATTGGTGCCTACATCAAGAATTTGTACAGACACCAAATAAATAAGCTTTCAAGGCATTGCAAGGACCTAGAAAAACAACAAACCAAACCCAAAATTAGGAGGAGGAAAGGAATAATTAAAACTAGAGAATAAACAAAATTGAAACAAAACAAATACAAAAGATCAATAAATGAAGAGTGAATTTCTGAAAAAATAAATAAAATCAATACACCATTGGCCAAAGTAACCAAAATAAAAATGAGGCAGAAGACCCGGATCAAAATATTCAGAGACAAAAAAGAAATTGTAATAACAGTTCCACAGAAATAAAAAGAATCATCAGGAATTACTACTTAGAGCTGTATGCCAATAAACTGGAAAATCGAGAAGAAATGGACAGATTCTTGGAAACATACATTCTACAAAAATTGACTCATTAAGACACAGAAAAGCAAAACAGATCAATAACCAACATGGAGATTGAATCAGTAATAAAGGCACTCCCAACAAAGAAAAGCCCTGGACTGCATGGCTTCACTGCTGAATTCTACCAAACATTTAAAGAAGAACTAATTCTAATTATTCTCAATCTATTCAAAACAACTGAAAGGGAGGTAACCCTCTAAAACTCCTTCTATGAAACCAGAATCATTTTAATTCCTAAAACAGAAAAACACACAACAGAGAAAGAGAACTACAGACCAATATCCCAGATTTGAAGATGCAAAAATTTTCAACAAAATACTAGCTAATCGAATCCAGCAACACATCAGAAAGATCATTCACCTGGACGAAGAAGGATTTATTCCTGGTATACAGAGATGGTTCAACATTCACAAATCAATAAATATAATATATCACATTAACAAACTGAATAAAAATCATATAATTATTATATAGATGCAGAGAAAGCATTTGATAAAAAACTACATCTTTTCATGATGAAAACCTTAAGCAAATTGGGTATAGAAGAAACATTCCTTAACACAATCAAAGCAATTTATGACAAACCCACAACCAGCACTTTATTGAATGGGGAAAAGTTGGAAGCATTCCCACTAGGATCTCGAACCAGAAAAGGATACTCTCACCATTGCTATTCAATATAGTCCTGGAAGCTTTAGCCAGAGTCATTAGGCAAGAGAAAAAATCAAAGGGATACAAATTGGAAAGGAGAAAGACAAACCACCCCTATTGCAGATGACATGATTCTATATGTTGGGGAACCAAAAGACTTCACAAAGAGACTACTGGACCTCATAAAAGAGTTTGGTAAAGTGGCAGGATATAAAACTAGAACACAAAAATCAATAGCCTTTGTGTACACAGACAATGCCGTGGCTTATAAAGAACTTCTAAGATCAATACCATTCACAATGGCTACAAAAAATTAAATACCTTGGAATAATTTTAACCAAGGAGGTCAAAGATCTCTATGATGAAAATTACCAAACTTTAAAGAAAGAAATACAAGACATAAAAAATGGAAAAAATCTTCCATGTTCATGGATTGAAAGAATTAGTATCATCAAAATATCCATACTACTGAAAGCTATTTAAAGATTCAGTGTGATTACAATCAAAATATCAATGACATTCTTTTCACATCTACAAAAATTATGTTAAAACTCACATGGAATCACCAAAAGACAAATACCATATGTTTTCCCTGATCTGTAGTAACAGAGTACCTAAAAGGTATTGTATTGACATGAAATTAACATTTTGAGGTTCAATGATTTTTTTACAGCCCTTGTCTCAACTGTTGAAGAACAGAGTTTTTTTCTTCATCCTATTTGTTGAACTCTTTACTTAGTGTAGGGATAATCTTATCAGTATAAAGTAAAATGAAAATAGAACTTTGTAAAAATTAAGAGTGGGAATAGGAGAGGGAAGAGGAAGAAGGGTGGGAGCATGGGTGGTAGTGAAGTTAGGGTTGGAAATATTTCTATATTCCTGGTTGGGGGGTTGTTATAAAGTGGGTCATTCCATGCACTTGGTCTCGTATGAACATGGTTTCTTGTGTTCTCACTTCTCTGCCACATGGTGATGCAGGCAAGGGAGCCTTCAACATAGTTCCCACAAATGTAGCTGCCCAAACTTGGACTTTAAGCCAAACTATGCACTAGATAAACCTCTTTTATTTATGCAGTGTCCAACCTCAGGTATTTCATTACAGCAACAGAAAAAAAGACTAACATGGAGAGACAGAAGTACCTTACATGTGCAATGCAGACCACTCACTACACAAATCATTACTTACTGAGATTTATTAACAGTCTAAGAACACTATTTCATTCAGTACAAAACAGTGTTCACCACTTGATCATCAACAAAAGGCCTAAAGAGAAGGAATTATTGGAGTGGATGAGGTATAGATAGGTTTTAAGGAAAATTTTCAAAGGAATATATGAAAAGATAGAGAAGATAAAAGGTCATTAGTGTTCCTGGGGAAAGAAAGTATCATAAGCAAATGTTGGGTAGGGGACAATGAAGAGAATTATCATATACCACTGTGTCTCCCATTCCAATCATTTTAGAGCTGGAGATTGATCAATGAAATTAGAGTAACTGAGAACACAGTTGTTGGAAAAGCAGCAAATGCCTGTGTTTGAGAGGCTTCTGTCCCTTTTTGTTTCAATGCACACTTTGTATGATTACATCTTTATCCATAGTTTCCAAATACATATCAATGAATCCCAAATCATTACTACTCCATCAATGTACACTCTGGTATATACAGCTATTTACTGGATATAAGGGTACTCCAAAAAGTCCATGGTGATCTTCTGTATATTAAGATAATCGAAAATGAATCTTGATGTGAATGGAAGGGGGGAGGGAGTGGGAAAGGGGAGGGTTGTGGGTGGGAGGGACGGTATGGGGGGGAAGCCATTGTAATCCATAAGTCGTACTTTGGAAATTTATATTCATTAAATAAAAGTTAAAAAAAAAAACATAATATATCACAAAGAGAGTTTCGGGGCCGCCGGTGTGGCGTAGCAGGTAAAGCTGCCGCCTGCAGTGCAGGCATCCTATATGGGTGCCGGTTCCAGTCCCGGCTGCTCCTCTTCTGATCCAGCTCTCTGCTATGGCCTGGGAAAGCAGTAGAAGATGGCCCAAGTCCTTGGGCCCCTGCATCCACGTGAGAGACCCGGAAGAAGCTCCTGGCTTCAGATCTGTGCAGCTCTGGCCATTGCTGCCATCTGGAGAGTGAACCAGTGGATGGAAGATCTTTCTCTGCCTCTCCTTCTCTGTGTAACTCTGACTTTCAAATACATAAATAAATCTTTAAAAAAAATAAAAAAAGGAAAAATTCATACTATAAAAAACCCATACATGGATTTCAAAATTGTCTGCACTCAAAGAAACTTATCTTTTGGTTTCACTTCTCCATGAGCTTTTTGAAGTATCCCTATATATTCCAGGGTTCACACTGAGGAGTAATTCCCAGAGGAAGATTATTGAAAGAATCTGGAGATACAGTTAGCTGTCACAACTGAATAGAAGGTGATAATGGAGATTTTTTTTTCATAAAACAGAAAAGTTACTGAATTTCATATGGACTCTCAAGGGATCCAGAGTAGACCAGAAAAATGAAACAAAGAGAACAAATTTGAATGTCTCATTTCTTGATTTCATAGCTTACAACAGGAAAGAAATAGAAGACACGCACAAAGAAAGAAAAGCCTTCCATGTTTGTGGATTGAAAGAATTAATATCATAAAAATGTCTGTACTGCCCAAAGCAATTTTCAGATTCAATATGATTCCAATCAAATACATTCTTCTCAGATTTAGAAAAAATGATTCAAAAATTCATATGGGAACACAAGGGACCCCATATAGCCAAGCAATCTTAAACAATAAAAACAAAGCTGGAGGCATCACAATATCAAATTTCAAGACTTACTATAGGGTTGTTATAATCAAAACAGCCTGGTATTGACACAAAAATAGACATGTGTAGCAATGGAACAAAATAGAAACCCCAGAAATTAACACACTCATTTACAACCAGTGGATCATTGACAAATAAGCTAAAATCATTCCCTGGTGAATGAGCAGTTTCTTCAACAAAAATCTATTGTGAAAATTGGATCTCCACATGCACAAGTATACAACAAGACCCCTACCTTATACCCTATACAAAAATTAACTCAAAGTGGATAAAGGATCTAAACCTATGACCTGAAACCTAGAAAATTACTACAGGAAAACAGAGTGGAAATGCTGCGAGACATTGCCATAGGCAATGACTTCTTAGATAAGACCTCAGAAGCACAGGCAAAAAGAAAGAAAGAAAGAAAAATAGTGCAATGGGATTACAGTGAAGGAAACATTCAACAATGTGAGCAGGAAACCAACAGAATGGGAGAAACTATTTGCAAACTATGCATCTGATAAAGGATTAGTATCCAGAATATGTAAGGAGTTCAAGTAACTCAACAACAACAAAACAAATGATCTCATTAAGAAATGGGCTAAAGGAGCCGGTGTCGTGGCGCAGTAGGTTAATCCTCTGCCTGTGGCGCCAGCATCCCATATGGGCACCGGTTTGAGTCCCGGCTGCTCCACTTCCAATCTAACGCTCTGCTATGGCCTGGGAAAGCAGTGGAGGATGGCCCAAGTCCTTGGGCCCCTGCAGCCAAGTGGGAGACCTGGAGGAAGATCTTGGCTCCTGGCTTCTGATCGGCACAGCTCTGGCTGTCAACCAGACTCTGGGGAGTCAACCATCGGATGGAAGACCTTTCTCTCTCCCTCTCTCTGCCTCTCTTCTCTCTGTGTAACTCTGACTTTCAAATAAATAAATAAATCTTTTTAAAAAATGGGCTAAGGATATGAACAGCCATTTTTTTCAAAGAAGGAAATAAATGCAAATAAAAATCACAATGAGGTATCATCTTACCCCTATTAGAACGGTTATCACCCGGCCGGCGGCGCAGCTCACTAGGCTAATCCTCTGCCTTGCAGCGCCGGCACACCGGGTTCTAGTCCCGGTCAGGCCACCAGATTCTGTCCCGGTTGCCCCTCTTCCAGGCCAGCTCTCTTCTGTGGCCAGGGAGTGCAGTGGAGGATGGCCCAAGTGCTTGGGCCCTGCACCCCATGGAAGACCAGGATAAGTACCTGGCTCCTGCCATCAGATCAGCGTGGTGCGCCGGCCGTGGCGGCCATTGGAGGGTGAACCAATGGCAAAGGAAGACCTTTCTCTCTGTCTCTCTCTGTCCACTCTGCCTGTCAAAAAAAAATGGTTATCACCCCCAAATAAGAAATACTGGTGAGGATATAGAGAAAAAGGTACCCTAATACACTGTTGGTAGGAAAAACTGGTTACAGCCTTAATGGAAGATAGTATGGAGACTCCTCATAATATTAAAAATAGATCTACCTTATGAACTAGCTATCATGCTCCTGGGAATATACCCAATGGAAATGAAATCAGCATTTGAAAGAGTTATCTGTTCCTCCATGTATAGTGCAGCTCGATTCATAATAGCTAAGATATGAAACCAACCTACATGTCCATCAACTGATGACTGAATAAAGAAAATGTGGTATATATACATAACAAAGTGCTACTTAGCCATAAAAAGAATGAAATTCTGACTTTTTGCAACAAAATAGACACAAGTGGAGATCATTATGCTTAGTAAAATAAGCCAGAATAAAAAATTAATGTGACATCTTGGGATTTAATTATTGTTTACAGTCCTTGTCTATATTCCTGATGAACAGTGGTCTTTCATTCTTTATTATTTATTTATCTAAAGAGAACTGATTTCATGTATTTCATATATACAATTTTAAGCCCATAAATTTTCTTCTCACTTTCCCTCCCTGCCACCTTAAGCAATCGTCTTTCTACTTTTTATTTGTTGAACTCTTTATTTAGTGGAACATTAATCATTTGACTGTAAAGTAAATTTAAAATATGTTATTGCAAGAACTAAAAAAGAAAGAAAGGGGAAGAGAGGGAGGGAATTATATTTTTAGAATAGCACCTATGAACTACATGAAATCTATTTCTCTCCCCTTCCCCCATTACTACAGAATGAGGAAGCAAGATGGCAGCTGAGTATGACACTCTTTCACCATCTCCTCACAGATACACCAATTTCAACAGCTACTCACATATGAAGTCACCTTCACAAGAGCTACAGAAGCCTGTAGTTTCCTGCAGGCTTCCTTGAGAGACCTCAGTGCCTCATTTTAGTATAAAATTAAGAAAACACACACTGAAGAAATCAGGATTAAAGAGTTGCCTGCACCACTCATACCCTAGGTCCTAGTAGCTGATAAAGGAGAGAGATACCTGTGGAATATGGCAGGAAATGCAGGATAGAACCTTGTTTTGGAGCCCAGATCTTGGCCTGCTACTATGAGATCCAGCATCATCTCATAGAGCCCAAAGGCTTTATTTTCAGGTCAGTGCTCCCAGAATAAGACTCTGAACTTGCCTGGTCCTGAGGTAAGCCCTACACCTTGGTGGAATGGACTCATTCTGGTGTTTGTCAGCACTGACTTCAGGTAGGTCTGGCTCATACTGCAGCACTTTCTGGGGGCCAATTACTGTGAGACTCAGGCGTGAGCCAGCCTGGCATGTTTCAGAGGCCAAGGCTGCTGTTATCACCATCTTCCAGCCTTGGGCAGACAGCAAGAAGCCACAGGACTGTGTATTGAGTCTTTGTTCTTGATTGTAAATCTCAACACTGGGAAGATGCTAACAGTTCCCAACCCTATGGAAGCGCCAATGAATGGACTCTTTGGACTTACCCCAGTATCAGGTGGAGATTGCACTGTGGCATGATGGACTTTCTTGGCTTTATCAACATCAGCATCACATGGGCCTGACATTCATTCCAGGATTGCACAGGGACTAATAACTATCAGATCCAGGTCTGAGTGTGTTGTGCCTGGCTGGATGGATGAGGGATGCTTCCATCACCCTTTCTACAACCTTGGGCAGACAGAAAGGCTCAGTGCCGGACTAATAGGCTGATAAAACAACACTGAGCAGATCCTAACAATTTCTGTCCAGTGCCTACAGACAGATGCACTGAACTTGATTTGGTACCAAATGGAATTTTATGGCTGAAGTTAATCAATCTTATGCCTTAGCCAGGATGACCAGTGGCTGCTAGGAGCAGCATGTGGCAGTGTTCATCTGAGCACAGACAAGATATGGGCTCCACCTGGGATCTAGCATCACAGCATTGATGGACTCAGGACTAGTCTGAACATTAGCCCCAGTAAGAGGATGTGGAAAGGGACTACCCTATTTTAGACACTTCTTTAGTAAATTATGATGAGCAGTATACTAATATATTATTATATCAGTATATCATTATATTATTATTATATTATCATTAATATTATTATTTGAGTAAAAATCTGAGCTCAGGAGGATTATAGGATTGAAATGAAAAATCATCAACATCAGACCTAGGACAAATCTTGATTTAGTGCCAATACAGCAGTGTCCACAGCCAAAGAGAAAGAAATAGACTGCTTAAAATTTCCAGAAAAACAGCTACAAACTAAGCAAGATTATGAAAACTAATCCTTCAATGTGCAGAGGACACTGTGCACAATCAAGTATTAAGAACTCCCAGGGAAGAATGACCTCAAAATTACAGAAAAAACTAAGGTACCAAAAAGCAACCATCTAGGAATTGAAAGTTTCAATTCTCAGATGAAGATTTCAAAAATAGCTGCTTAACTAACTTTCAGGACACAAATAAATAATTTAATGTTCTAACAGAGAACTGATAGAGAAACAGAAGTAATTAAGCAAAATAAAGCAGAAAACTAAAATGTACACATTAAATTAAAAAAAAACATAAGAATATCAATAGTGAAATAGATCGAACAGAAGAAAGAATAAATGAGCTCAAAGACAGGTTATTTGAAAATATATTAGCAAAGGCCAGCACTGTGGCTCAATAGGCTAATCCTCCACCTGCAGCGCCTGCACACCAGGTTCTAGTCCTGGTCGGGGTGCCGGATTCTGTCCTGGTTGCCCCTCTTCCAGGCCAGCTCTCTGCTGTGGCCCAGGAGTGCAGTGGAAGATGGCCCAAGTGCTTGGGCCGTGCACCCGCATGGGAGACCAGGAGGAAGCACCTGGCTCCTGGCTTCAGATCAGCGCGGTGCGCCAGCCTCAGCGTGCCAGCCACAGTGGCCATTGGAGGGTGAACCAAAGGTAAAGGAAGACCTTTCTCTTTGTCTCTCTCTCACTGTCCACTCTGACTGTCAAAAAAAAAAAAAGAAAATAAAGATGATTGGAGAGAGCGGCAAGATGGCGGAATAGGAAGGGAGCACACTGATAGTCCGGGGAGAGACAGTTTACTAGAAGTGGAGATACTGTAAGTTCAACGAAGAGTAGGGGAAGAAACAGCAGAGGAAACTCTTCCAGAACTAGTGATTCACAGTGGACCTGCGTGGAGAGCGTGGGAGCCCATAGTTCGGGACACCAGCGGCAGACTCAACACACCAGCGCTGGAACGCGAGGTGAGCCGAACCTCAATAGCCCGAGACACTGGCAGGCAAACGGAAAGAGGAGACTAGAGGGAATGACCCCGTGGGGAAAAGTTCACCAGGCTAACTAGAAAAGAGAGAGAGAGAAAAAAAGTGACCTATACGGACACGAGTTTCTCTCTCTCCGCTCACCTCTCAAAGGTGAGCAAGACAAAGAGCAGGCGCCATCTTGGACATACGTCATAAGCAGGGCGACCTCAGATCTGCACCAGTCCTGAGCCTAGCAGAAAAACCTAACTCTGGGGGGGTGTGAATTAACAGGAGATTAGGACCTAGTGAATGTGTGGTGCTACTGAACTGAGACTGTGAAAAAAGAGACAGTGGGGGAGAAAACTTGCGGAATTCACGTGAGTACTCTCCAGAGATGCTACAATTTGGTAACCTTGGCAACCCAGTGGGAGATTGCAGGAGAATTTGAGCCCACACTGAGGGCAGGACAGATTCCATGTGTGGTCCTTGGGAAAGAGCTTCCGATCTCTGGCTCCTGTGGGTATATCATTTGTCTGCTAACTACCTCCAATTCCATTCAGCTTTGCGGAATTACTTCCCTTTTGAATCGAAAGAAGGAAAGAAGGGAAGAAGGAAAGAAGCAAGGAAGGAAGGAAGGAAGGAAGGAAAGAAAGAGAGAGAGAAAGAAAGAGAAAGAAAGAAAGAAAGAAGGAGAGAAAGAAAGAAAGAGAGAAAGAGAGAGAGAGAAAGAAAAAGAGAAATACAGAGAGAAAGAGAGAGAAAGAAAGAAAGAGAGAGAGAAAGAAAGAGAGAGAGAAAGAAAGAAAGAAATTGATTGATTTAACATGCCTAACCTGGGAGTGTCACTTTTAGCACACCCTTAACCCTGAGAAACCAAACAGAGCTATCAGGCCACACCCATCTCAAGCCTCTAAGGCTCCATCGAAAACAGTCCACTTAATCTAGAGTCATAGTATAACAAGAAAAAACACCACAGTGAAGAAAACAAAGAATATCTCCAATATGACAAACAACAAACACAAAAACTGAGGTAATTAAGAACAAGGAAGACACTATGATGCCCCCAAATGAAAAAGACACCCCAATTCAAGATTATGAAGATGATGAGATAGAAGAGATGCATGAAGCAGATCTCAAAAAATTGATAAGAACATTAAGAAGTTCTCAAAAACAAATTCTCGAACTACAGAAATCCTTAATGGACAGGATAGAAAATCTCTCTCGTGAAAATGAAATATTAAGGAGGAATCAAAATGAAATGAAACAACTAGTACAACAGGAAACTGTGATAGTGACGAGAAATCATAATGAAGTGAAGAATTCAATAGATCAAATGCAAAACACAATAGAGAGCCTTACAAACAGAATGGGTGAAGCAGAAGAGAGAATATCGGACTTAGAAGACAGAGCACAGGAAAGAATACAGTCAGACCAAAGAAAAGAAGAGAAAATTAGAAATCTAAAACATATTGTTGGGAATCTACAGGATGCTATTAAAAAAACCAACATTCGGGTTTTAGGAGTTCCTAAAAGCATGGAGAGGGAGAAAGGATTAGAAGGCCTTTTTAGTGAGATATTAGCAGAAAATTCCCCAGGTTTGGAGAAGGACAGAGACATCCTAGTACAGGAAACTCATAGAACCCCTAATAAACACGACCAAAAGAGATCCTCACCACGACACATTGTAATTAAACTCACCACAGGGAAACATAAAGTAAAGATCCTAAAATGTGAAAGAGAGAAACGTCAGATTACTCTCAGAGGATCTCCAATTAGACTCACAGCAGACTTCTCATCAGAAACCCTACAGGCTAGGAGGGAATGGCGAGACATAGCCCAGGTACTAAGAGAGAAAAACTGCCAGTCCAGAATATTATATCCTGCAAAGCTATCATTTGTGAATGAAGGTGAAATAAAGACCTTTCACAACAAACAGAAATTGAAAGAATCTGTCACCACTCGTCCAGCCCTGCAAAAGATGCTTAAAGATGTGTTGCACACAGAAACACAGAAACACGGTCATCAATATGAAAGAAGGTAAACGAAGGAAACGTCACAGCAAAATATCACAGGAAGTTCAAAACATATATCAGAAAATATCTTTGGCAAATGGCAGGGCAAAGTTACTACTTATCATTAGTCACATTGAACGTGAATGGCCTGAACTGTCCAGTTAAAAGACACCGATTGGCTGACTGGGTTAAGGAAAAAAACCCATCTATTTGCTGCTTACAAGAAACACATCTTTCCAATAAAGATGCATACAGACTGAAAGTGAAAGGCTGGAAAAAGATATACCATGGCAACAGAAATGAAAAAAAAAATGGGCATAGCCATTTTAATATCAGACAAAATAAACTTTAACACAAAAACTGTTAAGAGAGACAAAGAGGGGCACTCACTATATAATGATTAATTTCAATTGAACAGGAAGATATAACAATTATCAATGTATATGCACCTAACTACAGGGCACCAGTTTATCTAAAAGATTTGTTAAGAGACTTAAAGGGAGACTTAGACCCCAATACAATAGTACTGGGGGACTTCAATACTCTACTCTCAGAAATAGACAGATCAACAGGACAGAAGATCAACAAGGAGACAGGAGATTTTAATGACACTATTGTACAAATGGATCTAACAGATATCTACAGAACTTTTCATCCTACACACAAAGCATTTAAATTCTTCTCAGCAGTACATGGAACCTTCTCTAGGATTGACCACATACTAGGCCATAAAGCAAGTCTCAGCAAATTCAAAAGAATTAGAATCAGGCCGGCGCCGCGGCTCACTAGGCTAATCCTCTGCATAGCGGCGCCGGCACACCGGGTTCTAGTCCCGGTTGGGGCGCCGGATTCTGTCCCGGTTTCCCCTCTTCCAGGCCAGCCCTCTGCTGTGGCCAGGGAGTGCAGTGGAGGATGGCCCAGGTGCTTGGGCCCTGCACCCCATGGGAGACCAGGAAAAGCACCTGGCTCCTGGCTCCTGCCATCGGATCAGCGCGGTGCACCGGCCGCAGCACGCCGGCCGCGGCGGCCATTGGAGGGTGAACCAACGGCAAAGGAAGACCTTTCTCTCTGTCTCTCTCTCTCACTGTCCACTCTGCCTGTCAAAAAACAAACAAAAAAAAAACAAAAAAAAAAAAACAAAACAAAAGAATTAGAATCATACCATGCAGCTTCTCAGACCATAAAGGAATGAAGTTGGAAATTAGCAACTCAGGAATCCCTAGAGCATACGCAAACACATGGAGATTGAATAACATGCTCCTGAATGAACAATGGGTCATAGAAGAAATTAAAAGAGAAATCAAAAATTTTCTGGAAGTAAATGAGGATAACAGCACAACATACCAAAACTTTTGGGATGCAGCAAAGCAGTGTTAAGAGGAAAGTTTATATCAATAGGTGCCTACATCAAGAAATTGGAAAGGCACCAAATAGATGAGCTTTCAATTCACCTCAAGGATCTAGAAAATCTGCAGCAAACCAGACCCCAATCTAGTAGGAGAAGAGAAATAAGTAAAATCACGGAAGAAATCAACAGGATTGAATCAAAAAAAAAAAAAAAAAAAAACAACCATTACAAAAATCAGCCAAACGAGGAGCTGGTTTTTTTGAAAAAATAAACAAAATTGACACCCCATTGGCCCAACTAACTAAAAAAAGAAGAGAAAAGACCCAAATCAATAAAATCAGAGATGAAAAAGAAAATGTAACAACAGACACCACAGAAATAAAAAGAATCATCAGAAATTACTACAAGGACTTGTATGCTAGACACAGGGAAACCTATCAGAAATGGATAGATTCCTGGACACATGCAACCTACCTAAATTGAACCAGGAAGACATCGAAAACCTAAACAGACCCATAACTGAGACAGAAATTGAAACAGTAATTAAGGCCCTCCCAACAAAGAAAAGCCCAGGACCAGATGGATTCAGTGCTGAATTCTACCAGACATTTAAAGAAGAACTAACTCCAATTCTTCTCAAGATATTCAGAACAATCGAAAAAGATGGAATCCTTCCAAATTCTTTTTATGAAGCCAGGATCACCTTAATTCCTAAGCCGGAGAAAGATGCAGCATTGAAAGAGAAATACAGACCAATATCCCTGATGAACATAGATGCAAAAATCCTCAATAAAATTCTGGCCAATAGAATGCAACAACACATCAGAAAGATCATACACCAGACCAAGTGGGATTTAATCCCAGGTACGCAGGGATGGTTCAATGTGCACAGAACAATTAACGTGATACACCACATTAACAGACTGCAGAAGAACAAAACATATGATTATCTCAATAGATGCCGAGAAAGCATTTGATAAAATGCAACACCCTTTCATGATGAAAACTCTAAGCAAACTGGGTATGGAAGGAACATTCCTCAATACAATCAAAGCAATTTATGAAAAACCCACGGTCAACATCCTATTGAACGGGGAAAAGCTGGAAGCATTTCCACTGAGACTGGTACTAGACAGGGATGTCCACTCTCACCACTGCTATTCAATATAGTTCTGGAGGTTCTAGCCAGAGCTATTAGGCAAGAAAAATAAATTAAAGGGATACAAATTGGGAAGGAAGAACTCAAACTATCCCTCTTTGCAGATGATATGTTTCTTTATTTAGGGGACCCAAAGAACTCTACTAAGAGACTATTGGAACTCATAGAAGATTTTGGCAAAGTAGCAGGGTATAAAATCAATGCACAAAAATCAACAGCCTTTGTATATACAGACAATGCCATGGCTGAGGAAGAACTTCTAAGATCAATCCCATTCACAATAGCTACAAAAACAATCAAATACCTTGGAATAAACTTAACCAAGGACGTTAAGGATCTCTACGATGAAAATTACAAAACCTTAAAGAAAGAAATAGAAGAGGATACCAAAAATTGGAAAAATCTTCCATGCTCATGGATTGGAAGAATCAACATCATCAAAATGTCCATTCTCCCAAAAGCAATTTACAGATTCAATGCAATACCAATCAAAATACCAAAGACATTCTACTCAGGCCTGGAAAAAATGATGCTGAAATTCATATGGAGGCACAGGAGACCTCGAATAGCTAAAGCAATCTTGTACAACAAAAACAACGCCAGAGGCATTACAATACCAGATTTCAGGACATACTACAGGGCACTTATTATCAATACAGCATGGTACTGGTACAGAAACAGATTGATAGACCAATGGAACAGAAGAGAAACACCAGAAATCAATCGAAACATCTACAGCCAACTCATATTTGATCAAGGATCCAAAACCAACTCCTGGAGTAAGGACAGTCTATTCAACAAATGGTGCTGGGAAAATTGGATTTCCACGTGCAGAATCATGAAGCAAGACCTCTACCTTTCACCATACACAAACATTCACTCAACATGGATTAAAGACTTAAATCTACGACCCAACACCATAAAATTACTAGAGAGCATTGGAGAAACTCTGCAAGATATAGGTACTGGCAAAGACTTCTTGGAAAATACCCCAGAAGCACAGGCAGTCAAAGCCAAAATTAACATTTGTGATTGCATCAATTTGAGAGGTTTCTGTACTTCAAAAAAAAAAAACAGTCAGGAGAGTGAAGAGACAACTGACAGAATGGGAAAAAATATTTGGAAACTATGCAACAGATAAAGGGTTGATAACCAGAATCTACAAAGAAATCAAGAAACTCCACAACATCAAAACAAACAACTCACTTAAGAGATGGGCCAAGGACCTCAATAGACATTTTTCAAAAGAGGAAATCCAAATGGCCAACAGACACATGAAAAAATGTTCAAGATCACTAGCCATCAGGGAAATGCAAATCAAAACCACAATGAGGTTTCACCTCACCCCGGTTAGAATGGCTCACATTCAGAAATCTACCAACAACAGATGCTGGAGAGGATGTGGGGAAAAAGGGACACTAACCCACTGCTGGTGGGAATGCAAACTGGTCAAGCCACTATGGAAGTCAGTATGGAGATTCCTCAGAAACCTGAATATAACCCTACCATTCAACCCAGCCATCCCACTCCTTGGAATTTACCCAAAGGAAATGAAATTGGAAAACAAACAAGCTGTCTGCACCTTAATGTTTATTGCAGCTCAATTCACAATAGCTAAGACCTGGAACCAACCCAAATGCCCATCAACAGTAGACTGGATAAAGAAATTATGGGACATGTAATCGACAGAATTCTATACAGTAGTCAAAAACAACGAAATCCGGTCATTTGCAACAAGATGGAGGAATCTGGAAAACATTATGCTGAGTGAATTAAGCCAGTCCCAAAATGATAAATATCATATGTTCTCCCTGACTGGCAACAACTAACTCAGCAGCAAAGGGTTAACCTGTTGAAGTGCAATTGACACTATGAGAAACAGTGACTTGATCAGCTCTTGCACTGACTGTTGATGTACAATGTGATAATTTATCAATGTTAGTATTTTCTCTTTGTTTTGTTCTAGTACTATTGGTTGAACTCAGTGATTAACACACAATTATTATTAGGTGTTTAAATTTTAACTGAAAAATTATCCCTATTAAATATAAGAGTGGGAATAAGAGAGGGAGGAGATGTACAATTTGCGACATGCTCAATCGGACTTGTCCCAAATGGTGGAGTTAGAATCATGCCAGGGGATCCCAATACAATCCCATCAAGGTGGCATGTACCAATGCCATCTCACTAGTCCAAGTGATCAATTTCAGTTCACAATTGATCACACTGATAGGTCTAAGAGTCAAAGGGATCACACAAACAAGACTAGTGTCTACTAATACTAGCTGATAGAATCAAAAAGAGAGAGAACGATCCATCATGGGAAGCGGGATACACAGTAAACTCATAGAATGGCAGATGTCCTAAATAGCACTCTGGCCTCAGAATCAGCCCTTAAGGCATTCGGATATGGCTGAAGAGCCCATGAGAGTATTTTAGGCAGGGAAATCCAAGACACCCTGGCGAAAAAAAAAAAAGATGACGTAAAAGGAAGATCTCTGTGAGTGAGATCCCAGTGGAAAGAACGGGGCCATCAAAGAAGGAGGTACCTTTCTCTGAAGGGAGGAGAGAACTTCCACTTTGACTATGACCCTGTCGGAATAAGATCGAAGTCGGCGAACTCAAAAGGCTTCCATAGCCTTGGCAACTCATGACTAGAGCCTAGGGAGATTACTGACGCCATAAACAAGAGTGTCAAATTGTTAAGTCAACAACAGGAGTCACTGTGTACTTACTTCTCATGTGGGATCTGTCCTTAGTGTGTTGTCCAATGTGAAGTAATGCTATAACTAGTACTGAAACAGTATTTTACACTTTGTGTTTCTGTGTGGGTGCAAACTGATGAAATCGTTACTTAATATATACTGAATTGATCTTCTGTATATAAAGATAATTGAAAATGAATCTTGATGTGAATGGAATGGGAGAGGGAGTGGGAGATGGGAGGGGTGTGAGTGGGAGGGAAATTATGGGGGGGAGCCATTGTAATTCATTGACTGTACTTTGAAAATTTATATTTACTAAATAAAAGATAAAAAAGACAATATATTAGTAAAAAGGAAATAATAAATCAAGAGGAATGAAGAAAACTTATAGGACTTTTTCAAAAGATTTATTTGTTTATTTGAAAGTCAGAATTACACAGAAAGAAAAGAAGAGGCAGAGAGAGAGAGACAGATAGAGGTCTTCCATTTACTGGTTCACTTTCCAATTGGCCACAACGGCCAGATCTGCACCGATATGAAGCCAGGAGACAGGAGTTTCTTCTGGGTCTCTAACATGGGTGCAGGTGCCCAAGGACTTGGGCCATCATCTACTGCTTTCCAAAGCTATAACAGAGAGCTGGACTGGAAATGGAGCAGCTGGGACTCGAACTGGTGCCCCTATAGGATGCTGGCACTGCAGGTGGCAGCTTTATCTACTATGCCACAGCGCCAGCCCCAGAAGGTTATAGGACTTCGGGAAAACAGAGAATGACCAAATATTGAAGGTAATAGGATCCAAGAGGTACTTGGGAATGCCAAAGTGGTAGAAAGCATATTCAAAAAATAATAATTGAAAAACTCAAAAATCTAGAGAAAGATCCAACTCTCCAGGAATAGGAAGGCCAAACATCACAAGTTAGATTCTACCCAATTAAAACTCTCCTAAGACATATTCAATTGAAATTCTCCAAGACTAAAGATACATAGAGGATTCTCAAGGAGGTCCTAATTGGCCTGAGAGTAGACTTCTCAGCAGAAACTTAACATTTCAGAAAATAGTAAAATAAGACATTCACAGCACCAAAGGGATAAAAATTACTAGCCAAAAATACGGCATCCAGCAAAGCTATTCTTCAGATAGGAAGGAGAGAGAATTCCCAAACAAAAGCTGAGAGAAATTATCACTACCAGATTTGCCTTACAAGAAATGCTAAAGGGAGTTCTTCAAACTGAAACAATGAAAAGCTAATAATTAAGAAAATTCCAGAAGGTAGAAAACTTATTGGTAGTGCCAATGTTGTAGTACAGAAGGTTAACATGCCACTTGTTATACTGGTATCCCATATCAGAGAGCTGGTTTGAATTTGGCCGCTCTACTTCCAATCCTGCTACCTGCTAATATACCTAGGAAAGCGGCAGCAAATGGCCAAGAACTAGGGTCATGCCGGCCACGTGGGAGACCTGGATGTAGTTCTGGACTCCTGGCTTTGACCTGGTCCAGCCTGCCACGGTGGAAAGTGAGCCAGTAGATAGAGGCTCAATCTCTCTCTGTTTCTCTCTCTCTCTCTCTCTCTCTCTCTCTCTGTGTGTGCATTTGTGTGTGTGTCCCTTTGTCTCTCTGCCTTTCAAATAAATAAATAAGTTAATGAATCTTTAATAAAAAGAAAACTCATTGGTAATAATAACTGCAAATTCAGGATGTTCTCAAACATGATATATAAACTATTCATATCTTCAGTGTGAAAACTAAAAATCCAATAACTACATTAAAATATTAAGAGAAAGACAATACAGAAATAAAATTGAACATCAAAAATCCAAAGCATTTTTCACATGGTGAAGAGTATTTAATAATATTTCTTATCCCTATGTTGCTTGTTTCTCTTTCTTTATAATCATAATAGCTTGTAATTAGCTAAAGAATACTTTGTAAGCCTAGTGGTAACCATAAAGTAAAAATCTATCACGGGGGGCCAGCACTGTGGCTGTGGCATAGTGGGTAAAGCCGCTGTCTGCAGTGCTGCCATTCCTTATGGGTGTCAGTTTAAGTCCCAGCTGTTCCACTTCCAATTCAGCTCTCTGCTGTGGCCCAAAGTCCTTGTGCCCTTACACCTGTGTGGAAGAGCCAGAAGAAACTCCAAGCTCCTGGCTTTGGATTATCCCAGGTCCAGCCATTGTGGCCATTTGGGGAGTGAACTGGTAGATAAAAGACCTCTCTCTCTCTCTCTCTGCCTCTTTAATTCTGCCTTTCAAATAGGTGAATGAATCTGTAAAAAAAAAAACTATCATAGTCATACAAAAAAATAACAAGCAAGGAATTGAAATACACTACTATAGAAAAATCATCTAACTACTAATAAAACTTGTAGCAGAGAGATAAAGAAAGAAAAAGAACTACAATAAAATTAGAATACAAGTATCAAAATAGTGGCAGTAAGAATTCCCTACCAATAATTACATTAAAGTAAATCGATAAAATTTTTCTAGTTAAAAAACATAATCATACTTCAGTCAGATCAAAAATATTTTAAGTCAAGGGCAGAAAACAGAGACAAGGAAGGTCACTTTATGATGATAAAAGGTTCAATTCAGCAAGAGAAAATAACAATTTTAAATATATATGTACCCAATATCAGAGCACCCAAATATATAGAACAAATATTAGTGGACCTAAAAGAATAAATAGAGTTGAAAGCAATTTAATAGCAGGGGACTCTCAGAAATGGACAGATGATTCAGACAAAAAAATTAAACAAGGAAACAGCAGATAAATTGTCCCCTGGATCAACTGGCCCCAACAGACATCTATAGAACATTTCTTCCAATGGCTACAGCATACACATTCCTCTCAAACCTTCATGGAATTTTCTCCAGGACAGATCATATGGAAGGTCCCAAACAATTCTCAGCTATATTCAGGAGAGTGCATTTGGTGAAGTAGTTGGGATTCCATATTGGAATACCTGAGTTTTCAACTCAGCTCAACTTCTTCCTCCAGATTCAAGCTGATGTGCACCCTAGAAAGCAACTCACTTAAGAGGCCCAGATTGAGTTATGAGCTGCAGGTTTGAGTGTGGCCCAGTCCTGCTGCTGCACACATTTGGGGAGTTAATCAGTAGATACAAGATCTCTTTGTCTATCTGTTCCTTTCACTTCCGAATAAATAAAAATGAATACATAACACTTTATTTATTTTTTAAAGGTTTATTTATTTATTTGAAAGGAAGGGAGGGGGGAGAGAATCTTCCATCTGCTGATTCATTCCCCAATGGTTACAATATCCGGGGCTGGGTCAGGCTGAAGCCAGGAGTCAGGAGCTTCTTCTAGTTTTCCCATGTGGGTGCAGGGGCCCAAGGATCTGGGTCATCCTCTGCTGCTTCCCCAGGCCATCAGCAGGGAGCTGGATCAGAAGTGGGGCAGCCGGGACTTGAATTGGTACCCATATGGGATGTAGGCACTGCAGGCAGAGGCTTAACCTTCTATGCCACTGCACCAGCCCAATATATAATATTTAAAAAAATAGGGGGCAGGTGTTGTGGTGCAGTGGATTGGGCTGTAATTGGGGATGCCCATACCCCATATCAGAGTGCCTCTAATGAAGTTCTGTCTTTACTTCTGATCCAGTTTCCTACTGACATACAGCCTGGGGACAGCAAATGATGGGTCAAGTGCTTGGGTCCCTGCCAACTATGTAGGAAATGCACATGGAGTTCCTGGCTCTGGCCCATCTCTGTTCCCACTCCCACCGTGTGTGTGTGTGTGTGTATTTGTGTTTGTGTGTGAGATTCTGACTTTTAAATAAATAAAAATAGTAAATTTTATGAAACAAATTATATCAGCTATCTTTTATAACTACAATGCAATAAAACTAGAAATCAATAAAAAGAAAAACTTTGTAAACTAAATAAATACATAGAAACTAAACTTATTCTTTTAAAAAATAATTCTTTTAAATTTTTTCCCAGAAACATTTTAAAAATTTTTTAAAGATTTTATTTATTTATTGAGAGGCAAAATTTACAGACAGAGAGAGGGAGAGACAGAGAGAAAGGGCTTCCATCTGCTGGTTCACTGCCCCAAATGGCCACAATGGGCAGAGCTGAGCTGATCTGAAGCCAGGAGTCAGGAGCTTTATCAGGGTCTCCTACTTTGGGTGCAGGGGCCCAAGCACATGGGCCATCTTCCAGTTTTCCCTGGCCATCAGCAGAGATTTGGATTGGAAGAGGAGAAGCCAGGACACACACCATAGCTCATTTGGGAGGCTGGTGCAACAGCACTGGCCCACAACTTAACTTTTTTTTTTCCAAAATAGTAATTTTATTTAATTATTTTTATTTATTTTACCTCCAAAGAAACCTCTATTTTAAGAAAAACAGACTTCATGCATTTCATAAGCACAATTTTAGGAATATAGTGATTCTTCCCACAATACCTGCCCTCTCACCCATTCCCCCACCCCTCTGCCTCCTCTCTTTTCCATTCCCAGTCCCATTCTGCATTAAGATCCATTTTTGATTAGCTTTATTAACAGAAAACCAACCCTATACTAAATAAAGGTTTCAAGAACTTGTACGGTAAAAAAAAAAAGGCAAAACAAAAGTGTTCCTTAACAGTTGAGACAAGGGCTGTTCAAGTCATTTCACCTTGAAATTAATTTTATTTTTAATAGAAACGTAATTAACTTTAACAAAGCACCCAAGAATGATACATCTTTTCAGAGCACTTAGACACAGTTATAATACAACTCTTTGAGGACAGAGAGTCTACATGGGAAATTAGTGCACAGTGACTCCTGTTGTTTATTTAACAATTAACACTCTTTATGATGTTAGTGATCACCCGAGGCTCTTGACATGAAATGCCCAGGCTATGGAAACCTTTTGAATCAACAAACTCTGTCAGTATTTAGACAAGGCCATCAGCAAAGTGGAAGATCTCTCCTCTCTTCAGAGAAAAGTATCTCCTTCTTTGATGACAAATTTTTTCCACTGGGGTCTCACCCACTGAGATCCTTCATTTTTAGCCTCAGTGTCTTGGCTTTCCGTGCCTGAAATGCTCTGCTGGGCTTTTCAGTCAGACCAGAATGCCTTAAGGGCTGATTCTGAAGTCAGAGTGCTATTTAAAGTGATTGTCATTCTATAAGTCTGCTGTGTAGACAGTTTCCCATGTTGGAGCATTCACTCTTTTAATTCTCTTGTTATTACCAGACACTTAATCCTCTCCATATGATCACTTTAACACTTAAAATAGAATTTTTACCACCCAGTTTAAGGGGATTTTGAGTCCCATGGCAAGCTTTTAAACTGTACCCACAGAAGTAAGTTCATAGGAATGTATGCAGAACTATATAGCTTTACAGTTACAAGCTTTAAATACTTCATAATTACAACTTTAGGAACATGGTAATTCTTCCCACTGTGCCCACCCTCTCACACATACTCCCCATCCCTCTTCCTCTTCCCTCTCTAATTCCCACTCTTATTTTTTTTTTACTGAGATCTATTTTCAATTGACTTTATACACACATGTTTAACTCTGTTAATTAAACAGTTCAACAAATAGTATTAAAAGAACAAAACTGTTCTTCTATAGTCAAGACAGGGGCTGTTCAAGTCATTGCTTCTCAAAGTGTCGATTTCACTTATACAGATTGCATTCTAGGTGCTCTATTAGTTATCACAGGTCAGGGAGAACATGTGGTATTAGTCCCTTAGGGACTGGCATATTTCACTAACTATGATGCTTTCCAGATTCATGCATTTTGATGTAAATTTCCAGATTTCATTTTTTACTGCTGTGTACAATTCCATAGTGTATATATCCCATAATTTCTTTATCCAGTCTTCAGTTGATGGGCATTTGGGTTTATTGCATGGCTTAGCTATTGTTAATTGAGCTGCAATAAACATGGAGGTGCAGATAAATTTTCCATATGCTGATTTCCGTTCCCTTGGGTAAATTCCCAGGAGTGGGATAGCTGGGTCATATGGCAGATCTATATTCAAATTTATGAGAAATCTCCATACTGTCTTCCATATTGGCTATACCAGTTTACATTCCCACCAACAGTGGATTAGGGTACCTTTTCACCACATCCTCACTAGCATTTGTTGTTTGTTGATTTCTGTAGGAAAGACATTCTAACTGGGGTGAGGTGAAGCCCCAGTGTGGTTTTGATTTGTATTTCCCTGATGGCTAGTGATCCTGAGCATTTTTTCATGTGTCTGTTAGCCATTTGGATTTCCTCTTTTGAAAAAGATCACAGGGAATTCAAAGCATATATTAGAACTTATCTTTGGCAAATGGCAGGGCAAAGTTACCACTTATCATTAGTCACATTGAACGTGAATGGCCTGAACTGTCCAGTTAAAAGACACATATTGGCTGGTTGGGTTAAGGAACAAAACCCTTCTATTTGCTGCTTACAAGAAACACATCTTTCCAATAAAGATCCATACAGACTGAAAGTGAAAGGCTGGAAAAAGATATACCATGCCAACAGAAATGATAAAACAGCGGGCGTAGCCATCTTAATATCGGACAACATAAACTTTACCACAAAAACTGTTCAGAGAGACAAAGAGGGGCACTACATAATGATTAAGGGATCAATTCAACAGGAAGATATAACAATTATCAATGTATATGCACCTAACTACAGGGCACCAGTTTATCTAAAAGATTTATTAACGGACTTAAAGGGAGACTTAGACCCCAATACAATAGTACTGGGGGACTTCAATACTCCACTCTCAGAAATAGACAGATCAACAGGACAGAAGATCAACAAGGATACAGTAGATTTAAAAGACACTATAGCCCAAATGGATCTAACAGATATATACAGAACTTTCAATCCTACAGCTAAAGATTTTACATTCTTCTCAGCAGTACATGGAACCTTCTCTAGGATTGACCACATACTAGGCCATAAAGCAAGTCTCAGCAAATTCAAAAGAATTAGAATCATACCATGCAGCTTCTCAGACCATAAAGGAATGAAGTTGGAAATTAGCAACTCAGGAATCCCTAGAGCATACCCAAACACAGGGAGATTGAACAACATGCTCCTGAATGAACAATGGGTCATAGAAGAAATCAAAAGAGAAATCAAAAACTTTCTGGAAGTAAATGAGGATAACAGCACAACATACCAAAACTTATGGGATGCAGCAAAAGCAGTGTTAAGAGGAAAGTTTATATCAATAGGTGCCTACATCAAGAAATTGGAAAGGCACCAAATAGATGAGCTTTCAATTCACCTCAAGGATCTAGAAAATCTACAGAAAACCAGACCCAAACCTAGTAGGAGAAGAGAAATAATTAAAATCAGAGAAGAAATCAACAGGATTGAATCAAGAAAAACATTACAAAAAATCAGCCAAACGAGGAGCTGGTTTTTTGAAAAAATAAACAAAATTGACACCCCATTGGCCCAACTAACTAAAAAAAGAAGAGAAAAGACCCAAATCAATAAAATCAGAGATGAAAAAGGAAATGTAACAACAGACACCACAGAAATAAAAAGAATCATCAGAAATTACTACAAGGACCTGTATGCCAGCAAACAGGGAAACCTATCAGAAATGGATAGATTCCTGGACACATGCAACCTACCTAAGTTGAACCAGGAAGACATAGAAAACCTAAACAGACCCATAACTGAGAAAGAAATTGAAACAGTAATAAAGGCCCTCCCAACAAAGAAAAGCCCAGGACCAGATGGACTCACTGCTGAATTCTACCAGACATTTAAAGAAGAACTAACTCCAATTCTTCTCAAACTATACAGAACAATCGAAAAAGAGGGAATCCTCCCAAATTCTTTCTATGAAGCCAGCATCACCTTAATTCCTAAGCCGGAAAAAGATGCAGCACTGAAAGAGAATTACAGACCAATATTCCTGATGAACATAGATGCAAAAATCCTCAATAAAATTCTCGCCAATAGAATGCAACAACACATCAGAAAGATCATACACCTAGACCAAGTGGGATTTATCCCTGGTATGCAGGGATGGTTTAATGTGCGCAAGACAATCAATGTGATACACCACATTAACAGACTGCAGAAGAAAAACCATATGATTATCTCAATAGATGCCGAGAAAGCATTTGATAAAATACAACACCCATTCATGATGAAAACTCTAAGCAAACTGGGTTTGGAAGGAACATTCCTCAATACAATCAAAGCAATCTATGAAAAACCCACGGCCAACATCCTATTGAATGGGGAAAAGTTGGAAGCATTTCCACTGAGATCTGGTACCAGACAGGGATGTCCACTCTCACCACTGCTATTCAATATAGTTCTGGAGGTTCTAGCCAGAGCTATTAGGCAAGAAAAATAAATTAAAGGGATACAAATTGGGAAGGAAGAACTCAAACTATCCCTCTTTGCAGATGACATGATTCTTTATTTAGGGGACCCAAAGAACTCTACTAAGAGACTATTGGAACTCATAGAAGATTTTGGCAAAGTAGCAGGGTATAAAATCAATGCACAAAAATCAACAGCCTTTGTATATACAGACAATGCCATGGCTGAGGAAGAACTTCTAAGATCAATCCCATTCACAATAGCTACAAAAACAATCAAATACCTTGGAATAAACTTAAGCAAGGACGTTAAAGATCTCTACAATGAGAATTACAAAACCTTAAAGAAAGAAATAGAAGAGGATACCAAGAAATGGAAAAATCTTCCATGCTCATGGATTGGAAGAATCAATATCATCAAAATGTCCACTCTCCCAAAAGCGATTTATACATTCAATGCAATACCAATCAAGATACCGAAGACCTTCTTCTCAGATCTGGAAAAAATGGTGCTGAAATTTATATGGAGGCACAAGAGACCTCGAATAGCTAAAGCAATCTTGTACAACAAAAACAAAGCCGGAGGCATCACAATACCAGATTTAAGGACATACTACAGGGCAGTTGTAATCAAAACAGCATGGTACTGGTACAGAAACAGATGGATAGACCAATGGAACAGAATTGAAACACCAGAAATCAACCCAAACATCTACACCAACTTATATTTGATCAAGGATCTAAAACTAATTCCTGGAGCAAGGACAGTCTATTCAATACATGGTGCTGGGAAAATTGGATTTCCACGTGCAGAATCATGAAGCAAGACCCCTACCTTACACCTTACACAAAAATGCACTCAACATGGATTAAAGACCTAAATCTATGACCTGACACCATCAAGTTACTAGAGAACATTGGAGAAACCCTTCAAGATATTGGCACAGGCAAAGAATTTCTGGAAAAGACCCGGGAGGCACAGACAGTCAAAGCCAAAATCAACTATTGGGATTGCATCAAATTGAGAAGTTTCTGTACTGCAAAAGAAACAGTCAGGAGAGGGAAGAGACAACCGACAGAATGGGAAAAAATATTTGCAAACTATGCAACAGATAAAGGGTTAATAACCACAATCTACAAAGAGATCAAGAAACTCCACAAAAACAAAACCAACAACCCACTTAAGAGATGGGCCAAGGACCTCAATAGACATTTTTCAAAAGAGGAAATCCAAATGGCCAACAGACACATGAAAAAATGTTCAAGGTCATTAGCAATCAGGGAAATGCAAATCAAAACCACAATGAGGTTTCACCTCACCCCGGTTAGAATGGCTCACATGCAGAAATCTACCAACAACAGATGCTGGAGAGGATGTGGGGAAAAAGGGACACTAACCCACTGCTGGTGGGAATGCAAACTGGTCAAGCCACTATGGAAGTCAGTCTAGAGATTCCTCAGAAACCTGAAGATATCCCTACCGTTCGACCCAGCCATCCCACTCCTTGGAATTTACCCAAAGGAATTTAAATTGGCAAACAAAAAAGCGCTCTGCACCCTAATGTTTATTGCAGCTCAATTCACAATAGCTAAGACCTGGAACCAACCTAAATGCCCATCAACGGTAGACTGGATAAAGAAATTATGGGATATGTACTCTTTAGAATACTATACCGCAGTAAGAAACAACGAAATCCAGTCATTTGCAACAAGATGGAGGAATCTGGAACACATCATGCTGAGTGAAATAAGCCAGTCCCAAAGGGACAAATACCATATGTTCTCCCTGATCGGTGACAACTGACTGAACACCAAAAAGGAAACCTGTTGAAGTGAAATCGACACTATGAGAAACGGTGACTTGATCAGCATAGCCCTGACTGTTAATGAACAACTTAATACATTATCCCTCATAGTATTTTTTTGTCTGTTCTACTTAATATGACTGGTTTAATTCTGTAATTATCACATAGTTATTCTTAAGTGTTAAAAATTAACTGAAATGTGATCCCTGTTAAACATAAAAGTGGGAATAAGAGAGGGAAGAGATGTATAATTTGGGGCATGCTCGGGCTGACTTGCCCCAATTAGTAGAGTTGGAAACATACTAGGGGATTCCAATTCAATCCCATCAAGGTGGCATGTGCCAATGCCATCTCACTATTCCAAGTGATCAATTTCAGTTCACAATTGATCATAATGAAAGGACTAAGAGTCAAAGGGAGCACATAAACAAGTCTAGTATCTGCTAACACTAACCGATAGAATAAATAAAGGGGAGAGTGATCCAACATGGGAAGTGAGATACTCAGCAGACTCATAGAATGGCGGATGTCCTAAACAGCACTCTGGCCTCAGAATCAGCCCTAAAGGCACTCGGATCTGGCTGAAAAGCCCATGAGAGTATTTCAGGCATGGAAAGCCAAGACACTCTGGCAAAAAGATCTCTGTGAGTGAGATCCCAGTGGAAAGAACAGGTCTTCAAAGAGGGAGGTGCCTTTCTCTGAAGGGAGGAGAGAACCTCCACTTTGACTATGACCTTGTGCATTGAGATTTAATGCTATAACGAGTACTCAAACAATATATTTCACTTTGTGTTTCTATGTGGGTGCAAACTGTTGAAATCTTTACTTAATGTATACTAAACTGATCCTCTGTAAAAAAAAAATTATCAACTCCCAACTTGACTCTCACTGGGATTAAACATGACAATAGGTCTGATCTGATTTCATCATCATTTAAAAAATCATCTATTATTTTTCACTTTATGTTTTTGTGTGGGAGCAAGCTGTTGAAATCTTTACTTAATGTATGCTAAACTGATCTTCTGTATATAAAGAGAATCGAAAATGAATCCTCATGTGAATCGAAGGGGAGAGGGAATGGGAAAGGGGAGGGTTGCGGGTGGGAGGGACGTTATGGGGGGGAAGCCATTGTAATCCATAAGCTGTAATTTGGAAATTTATATTCATTAAATAAAAGTTAAAAAAAATGGTATTGGAAAAACTGAATACCCACATGCAGAAAAACAAAGCTAGACCCTTGTTTCTTACTATATACAAAAGTCAACTCACAATGGATTAAACAGTTAAATGCAAGACCTGAAACTGAAACTACAGGAAGAAAACTTAGGGGAATCGATTCAGGATATTGGAATTGGCAACTTTTTTTTTTTTAAATCGGACCCCCAAATCACAGAAAACCAAAGCAAAAATAGACAAATGGCATTTCATTAAACTAAAGAAATTCTGCACATCAAAGCAAACAATCAGCAAAGTGAAAAGATGACCACCAGAGAAAGTATTTGCAAGCTATACATCTGACAAGGGGTTAATATCCAGGATATATAAAAATAGCAAAAAAATCACAAATGAAGACACACAAATGACCCACAGGTACATGAAAATCTGCTCAACATCACTACTCTTCATGGAAATGTGAATAAAACCTATAATGAGATACTATCTCACTCCAGTTAGATTCCCTATTGTGAAAAAGTCAAAAGACAACAAGTGTTGCCTAGGATGTGTAGAAAAAGGAACCGTTGTACACTGTTGGTGGGAAGGTAAATTATTACAGCCACTGTGGAAAACAGTATGGAGATTCCTCAAAAAAACTAAAAACAGAACTACCATATGAGTTAGCAATCCCACTACTGGACACATATACTAGAGAAATAAAATAAATGTCAAAAAAGCATCTGCACTCCCACATTTACTACGGTCCTATTAACAATAGCCAAGAATTATACACAACCTAAGTCTCCATCCATTGATGAATCAACAAGGAAAATGTGATGCATATACACAATGGAATACTACTCAGATGTAAAAGGGTGAAATATCATTTGCAAAACACGGATGGCAATGGAATTCGTTTCATTAAGTTAAATAAGCCAGAACAGAAATACAAGTATCACATGATCTCACTTATATGTGGAGTCCAAGAAAAAGGTGATCTCATAAAACTTAAAGTTTTTTTTTTCTCTTTCTTTCTCAGACTAAACAGGAGATTTAAGAGAAAGAGAGGTGGGATAGTGGGTGCAAGGGCGAGTGTAGTGGGAGTAATTATTATGTCCCTAATGTTGTATTTATGAGATACATACAAATAAATTAAAAAAAAACCTTAAAATTATAAAAGTCATGGGCTGGCACTGTGGTACAATGGGTAAAGCCGCTGCCTGCAGTGCTGGCATCCCATATGGGCGCCAGTTCAAGTCCCGGCTGCTTCACTTCCCATCCTGCTCTCTGTTATGGCCCAGGAAAGCAGCAGAAGACAGGTGAAGTGCTTGGGCCCCTGCATCTGGGTGGGAGAGCTGGAAGAAGTTCCTTGCTCCTGGCTTCAGATTAGCTCAGATCCAACAACTGCAGCCATTTGGGCAGTGAACCATTGGATGGAAGACCTCTCTCTCTCTCTCTCTCTCTCATTCTTCCTCTCTCTCTCTCTCTCTCTGCCTTTGCCTCTCTGTAACTCTGAATTGAAGTAAATAAATAAATCTTTTTTAAAAAGTATAAAAGTGAGGCTTGACAGGGAAGAAGAGGGGGATATATGGGGATGGGTTGATTAACAAACACTGATTTATAACGAAGTAGGAATGGGAAGTTCTGGGGTTCAATTGCACAGTACAGGGTTTATAGATAATGTTAATAGAGTGTATGTTTATTAAAAAAAAAAGACTAGAAGAGGGGCAGCACTGTGGTGTAGCAGGTAAAGCCGCCGCCTGCAATGCCAGCATTCCCTATGGCTGCTAGTTCAAAACCCAGCTGCTCCACTTCTGATTCAGTTCCCTGTTATTGTGCCTGGGAAAGCAGCAGAAGTTAGCCCAGATATGGGGCCCCTGTATCCACATGGAGACCCAGAAGAAGCTCCTGGCTCCTGGCTTCAGACAGCCCCAGCTCCGGCCATTGTGGCCATATGGGGAATGAATAAGTGGGTGGAAAACCCTATTTTCTGTGTGTCTCTCTCTCTTTGTAAACCTGCCTTTCAAATGAGTAAGCAAATCTTTAAAAAAAATACATATATATATGATATACATATATATCAAAAGCTATAGTAATCAAAATAGTGTGTCACCGGCATAGAAACAATAAAAATAGGTCGGTGGAACAGAAAAGCAAACTTGGAAATAAACCACTCAATGGGGAAAGGACAAATTTTTTGGGGTAAATTTTGTGAGGGAAATAATATATGCATGAAAAAAGAACAAAATTGAGCTCTTATACATTAAATTCAATAAAATTTCTTTTTTTCTTTCTTTCTTTTTTTTTTGACAGGCAGAGTGGACAGTGAGAGAGAGAGAGAGAGAGAGAAAGGTCTTCCTTTGCCGTTGGTTCACCCTCCAATGGCCGCCGCGGCCGGAGCGCTGCGGCCGGCGCACCGCGCTGATCCGATGGCAGGAGCCAGGTACTTATCCTGGTCTCCCATGGGGTGCAGGGCCCAAGCTCTTGAGCCACCCTCCACTGCACTCCCGGGCCACAGCAGAGAGCTGGCCTGGAAGTGGGGCAACCGGGACAGAGTCCGGCGCCCCGACCAGGACTAGAACCCGGTGTGCCGGCGCTGCTAGGTGGAGGATTAGCCTATTGAGCCGCGGTGCCAGCCCAATAAAATTTATTAAAGACAAAAACAAAGGACCTAAAAGTGTAATACTCCTAGAAGAAAACATAGAATAGAAGCTATATGATATTGAACTTGGAAATGGATTCTTGGATATTACACTACAAAGCGACCAAAAGCAAAAGTAGACAAATTGGACTATATTAATCATAAAACCTTTTTTGTATCAAAGTACACAATCAAAAGGTTGAAAAGACAAACTAATAAATAGAAGAAAATATCTGTATATCCCATGTCTGATACAGGGCTAATATTCAGAATATATAAAAAACTAAAACACAACACAATAACAAAACATTAAATAACTAAAAATGAGCAAAAGTCTTGAGTTGACATTTCTACAAAGGTGATAATATAAATGGAAAACAAGCATATGAAAATATGCTGACCATTGTTAATAATCACAATAAAGCAAATCAAAATCATTTCACACTCATGAGGACAGTCACTGCTAAAAAACAACTCACCAAGTGTTGGCGTGGATGTGGAGAAATTAAACTTTTTAAAAAAATATTTATTTATTTATTTATTTGAAAGGCAGCGTTACAGAGAGGCAGAGGCAGACAGCGAGAGAGGTCTTCCATCTCCTGGTATACTCCCCAGATGGCCACAATGGCTGGGGCTGGGCCAATCTGAAGCCAGGAGCCAGGAGCCAGGAGCTTCTTCCGGGTCTCCTACGTGGGTGCAGGAGCCCAAAGACTTGGGCCATATTCTACTGCTTTCCCAGGCCACAGCAGAGAGCTGGATAGGAAGTGGAGCAGCCAGGACTCAAACCAGCGCCCATGTGGGGTGCTGGCATTGCAGGTGGAGGCTTTATCTATCCGCTACACCACAGCGCCAGCCCCAGAACCCTTTTGTAGTATTGCACTGTTACTGAGAATGTGGAATGATGCAGTTGCTGTGGAAAACAATATGGAAGTTACTGAGAAAATTAAAAACAGATCTACCACATGATCCATCAATCCCATGCTTAAGTACATTTCTAAAACAGATGAAAGAAGAAATATTTGCCCACCTATGTTCATGTTATACTTCTCATAATAGCCAAGAGGTGGAGGTAAATCAAAGGCCTATTTATATATGGATGGATAAACAGATATGGTATTTATAAACAATGGGAAATTATTCAGTCATAAAAAGCAATGAAATCATGTTATAAATTATAATATGATGGATCTTGAAGACACTATGCTAATTAAACAAGCAGTCACAAAAAATAACTATATGATTCCATTTATATGAAGTATTTAAGTTGTTAAACTCATCAAAGCAGAATTGTTTAACATTATATAGAGGGTGGAAAAATGGGGAGGTGTCTCAGATTTGCACAATGACAAAGTTATGGATTCACTCCTGAATTCTACCAGACATTTAAAGAAGAACTAACTTCAATTCTTCTCAAACTATCTTTCTATGAAGCCAGCATCACCTTAATTCATAAACTTGAAAAAGATGCAGCAGAGAAAGAGAATTACAGACCAATTTCCCTGATGAACATAGGTGCAAAAATCCTCAATAAAATTCTGGCCAACAGAATGCAACAACACATCAGAAAGATCATCCACCCAGACCAAGTGGAATTTATCCCTGGTACGCAGGGATGGTTCAATGTTCGCAAATCAATCAATGTGATACACTACATTAACAAACTGCAGAAAAAAATATGATTATCTCAATAGATGCAGAGAAAGCATTTGATAAAATACAACACCGTTTCATGATGAAATCTCCAAGCAAATTGGGTATACAAGGAATATTCCTCAATTTAATCATAGCAGTTTATGCAAACAAACGGCAGCATCCTATTTTTTTTCAGTTTCTTTTTTTTTTAACTTTTATTTAATGAATATAAATTTCCAAATTACAGCTTATGGATTACAATTGCTTCCCCCCAATAAAGTCCCTCCCACCCACAACCCTCCAAAAAATGGGAAAATCTTCCATGCTCATGGATTGGAAGAATCAACATCATCAAAATGTCCATTCTCCCAAAAGCAATTTATAGATTCAATGCAATACCAATCAAGATACCAAAGACATTCTTCTCAGATCTAGAAAAAAATGATGCTGAAATTCATATGGAGATGCAGGAGACCTCGAATAGCTAAAGCAATCTTGTACAACAAAAACAAAGCTGGAGGCATCACAACACCAGATTTCAGGACATACTACAGGGCACTTATTATCAAAGCAGCAAGGTACTGGTACAGAAACAGATAGATAGACCAATGGAACAGAATAGAAACACCAGAAACCAACCCAAACACCTACAGCCAACTTATATTTGATCAAGGACTTAAAACCAACTCCTGGAGCAAGGACAGTCTATTCAATACATGGTGCTGGGAAAACTGGATTTCCACATGCAGAAGCATGAAGCAAGACCCTTACTTTTCACCTTACACAAAAATCCACTCAACATGGATTAAAGATCTAAATCTACTACCCGACAATACCAAATTATTAGAGAACATCAGAGAAACCCAACAAGATATAGGCACAGGCAAAGACTTCTTGGAAAGATCCCAGAAGCACCGGCAGTCAAAGCCAAAATCAACTATTGGGATTGCATCAAATTGAGAAGTTTCTGTACTGCAAAAGCAACAGTCAGGAAAGTGATGAGGCAACCAACAGAATTGGAAAAAAATAACTGCAAACTATGCAACCGATAAAGGATTAATAACCAGAATCTACAAAGAGATCAAGAAACTCCACAACAACAAAACAAACAACTCACTTAAGAGATGGGCCAAGGACCTCAATAGACATTTTTCAAAAGAGGAAATCCAAATGGCCAACAGACACATGTAAAAATGTTCAGGATCACTAGCAATCAGGGAAATGCAAATCAAAATCACAATGAGGTTTTACATCACCCCAGTTAGAATGGCTCACATACAGAAATCTACCAACAACAGATGCTGGAGAGGATGTGGGGAAAAAGGGACACTAACCCACTGTTGGCGGGAATGCAATCTGGTAAAGCCACTATGGAGGTCAGTCTGGAGATTCCTCAGAAACCTGAATATAGCCCTATCATACAACCCAGCCATCCCACTCCTTAGAATTTATTCAAACGAAATTAAATTGGCAAATAAAAGAGCTGTCTGCACATTAATGTTTATTGAAGTTCAATTCACAATAGCTAAGACATGGAATCAACCTAAATGCCTATCAACAGAAGACTGGATAATGAAATTATGGGATATATACTCTATAGAATCTATACAGTAGTAAAAAAAATGAAATCCAGTCATTTGCAATAAAATGTAGGAATCAGGAAGACATCATGCTGAATGAAGTAAGCCAGTCCCAAAGGGACAAATATCATATGTTCTCCCTGATCAGTGACAACTAACTTAGCACCTAAAAGGAAACTTCTTGAAGTGAAAGGGACACTATGATAAACAATGTCTTGATCAGCTCATGTCCTGACTGTCGAGGAATAACTTAATACTTTATCCCTTTTAGTATTTTTTTTCTACTTAATACCATTGGTTGAACTCTTTAATTAACACACAATTATTCTTAATCGTTTAAAATTAACTGAAAAGTGATCCCCGTTAAATATAAGAGGGGGAATAACAGAGGGAGGAGATGTACAGTTCAGCACATGCTCACTTGGTCTTTCCCCAAATGGTAGAGCTAGAAACGTGCCAGGTGATTCCAATTCAATCCCATCAAAGTGGCATGTACCAATGCCATCTCACTAGCCAAAGTGATCAGTTTCAGTTCATAACTGATGAAAAAGATAGGATTAAGTGTCAAAGGGATTACATAAATAAGACCAGTGTCTGCAAATAATAATTGATAGAATTAAAAAGGAGAGAAAGATCCTATATGGGAAGCAGGATACACAGCAGTCTAATAGAATGGCAGATGTCCTAAACAGCACTCTGGCCTCAGAATCAGCCTTTAAAGCATTCAGATCTGGCTAAAAAGTCCATGAGAGTATTTCAGGCATGGAAAGCCAAGACACTGTGGCAAAAAAAAAAAATTGACCGAAATGAAAGATCTCTGTGAGTGAGATCCCACTGGAAAGAATGGGCCATCAAAGAAGGAGGTACCTTTCTCTGACGGGAGGAAAGAACTTCCACTTTGACTATGGCCTTGTCTAAATAAGATTGGAATTGGTAAACTTAGGAGGCTTCCATAGCCTTGGCAGCTCATGACAAGAGCCTCGGGTGATTACTGATGTCATAATTAAGAGTGTGAATTGTTAAATCAACAACAGGAGTCACTGTGCACCTGCTCCCATGTAGGACCTCTTAGTGTTTTACTATGCGAGTTAATGGTAAAACTACTACTCAAACTGTACTCTATACTTTGTGTGTCTGTGTGGGTTCAGTCTGTTGAAATCTTTACTTAGTATATACTAAGTTGATCTTCTGTATATAAAGACAATTGAAAATGAATCTTAATAAAGAATGGGATGGGAGAGGGAGTGGGAGATGGGATGGTTGCAGGTGGGAAGGAGGTTATGGGGGGAAAAGCCGCTGTAATTCATAAGTTGTACTTTGGAAATTTATATTTATTAAATAAAAGTTTAAAAAAAAGAAAAGAAAAAGAAGAAATGCAGATTAAATATAAGCACAGACGTCATATAAAAATTAAGGAATGGAAAATAGCAATAATGATTCTAATCCTAAGATTAGTATTAGTATCAATCCTAATATCAGTATTAGACAAAGTAGATTTAAGAGGAAAATTTTTGCAAGGGATAAAAGCAAGGGATAAAAAAGGCTTTTCGTAAAAAAAAAAACGTAGTCTACTCACAAAGAGGTCATAACAATCTTAAAAGTGTGTACACCTAATAAGAAAGCTTGAAAACAGATTAAGTAATAACTCACAGAACAGCAAAGAAAAATAGGTAAGATCGCAATTTGATTTTGAGCTTTCAGTATCCTATACTCAATAATTAATGGTTGAAACAGATAGAGTTACTATCAGTAAGAATCGAGAATACTTGCACAATCTAATAAACCAAATTGACATACTTGACATTTATGAAACATTTCACTCAACAGTGAAATACACATTCTTGGGCAGTAGCCAAGCAGGAGAGCTTCACAAAGGCTCTTGGTGGCTCACAGGCACCCAGCATACATCTTCCTCACTGCCAAGATGCCTAAGAGGAAGGTCAGCTTGGCCAAAGATGCAGTGAAGGAAGAGTTCAAGAGGAGATTAGTGAGGATGTTGGCTAAACCTGCCCCTGCAAAAGTAGAATTGAAGGCACAAATGCAGCAGAGAAGGATAGGTCATTGATACACACACACACACACACATATATATATATATATATATATATGCAAAAGGGAAAACAGGCCAAGGTGGCTCACCAAAAAACTAAAGGTTTCCTGCAGAAAATGGAGAAACTGAAAAGAGGAGCATCTAGCCTCTGATGAAGCAGAGAAAGAAGCCACATCAGACTATTATCATATACCATGTCTTATCAGTGGTCCCTGTCTCCCTTATTGTACAACCCCAGGAGATTATTTTTTATCAACTATTATAAAAATACAAGTTTTTATGTAGCTCTAAAAAGATTTTTAAGAAGGACGGAATCCCACTTCATTGCACTTTTGAAGTGTAAATGATTATTTAAAATTTTTTATTAAAATAAAGAGAACAGACTTCATTCATTCCATAGGTAAAAGCTTCAAGAAGACAACCACACTTACCTCACACCCATATTATCCCCATCTCCCTCCCTACCTCCCCTCTCTTCATCAGTTGTTGCAAAGATATGATTTTAATGCACTTTATATTCACAGACTTAATTCACCACTAATCATAATATTCGATAAATAAAAAGTAGGAAGACTGCAGTTCCACAGGAGTATAAACAAGGGTTAAAAACAACAATCATATATCAAAAATTTCCATTTCATTCCTATACATTTTATCAGAAAAAAATTTGATTTTTGTGTTTTTGAGACTGCCTTATTTCACTAAGCATAATGGTTTTCAGTTACATCTATTTTGTTGCAAAGACAGGATTTCATTCTTTTTTACAGCTGAGTAGTATTCTAAAGCATATATACCATACTTTCTTTTTCTAGTCTTCAGCCGATGGGCATTTGGGTTGATTCCATAGCTTAGCTATTGTGAACTGAGTTACAATCAACATGGGAATACAAATAACTCTTCCATACACCAATTTCATTTCATTTGTGTAAATTCTCAGGAGTGGGATGGCTGGGTCATATGGTAGATCTGTTTTCAGATCTTTGAGGAATCTCCATACTGTTTTAATGGTTGTCCTACTTTATATTCCCACCAAGAGTAGATTAGGGTTCCACTGGTCTACACATCTACTTTTGTGCCAGTGCCAGGCTGTTTTGCTTATAACTGCCCTATAGTATGTCTTGAAGTCTGGTATTATGATGCTCTGGCTTTGTTACTGTTATTTAACATTGTTTTAGCTATTCAGGGTCTCTTGTGATTCCATATGAATTTAAGCACCATTTTAATTCTAGATCTGAGAGAATGTCATTGGTATTTTGTTTGGGATTGCATTGAATCTGTAAATTGCTGTCAGTAGTATGGACATTTTGATGATATTAATTCTTCCAACTCATTAACATGGAAGATTTTTCCATTTTTGATATCCCCTATTTCTTTCTTTAATGCTTTGTGATTTCATCATAGAGATCTTTCACAACATTGTTTAAAAAAATCTTAAACAACAAAATCAAACCCAGAGGCATCACAGTACAGCTTGATACTGGCACAGAAACAGACATGTGAACCGATGGAACAGGTCAGAAATCCTAGAAATCAATCCACACATCTATAATCAACTAATCTTTGAAAAATGAACCAAAATCAATCTCTGAGAAAGGCAGTCTCTTCAACAAATGGTGCTTGGATAATTGTATCTATGCATGCAGAAGTATGAAACACGATCCCTACCTTATAATTTATTAAAAAATCAACTCAAAAGGGATCAATGATCTAAATCTATGACTTGACACCACCAAATTACTAGAGGAGAACACTGGAGAAATTCTGCAAGACATTGGAATAGGCAAAGACTTTTAGGAGAAGACTCCAGAAGCACAGTCAATAAGAGCAAAAACAGGAAAATGGGATTACATCAAGCTAAGAAGCTTCTGTACAGCAAAGGAAGCAATCAACAGAGTGAAGAGGCAGCCTACAGAAAGGAAGAGAATATTTGCAAACTATGCAACTGATAAAGGATTAATATGCAGGGTCTATAAAAAGCTTAAAGAAACTCAACAACATGGGGCTGGCACTATGGCATAATGGGTAAAGCCTGTGGCACCAGCATCCCATATGGACACTGGTTCAAGTCCTGGCTGCTCCAATTCTAATCCAGCTTCCTGCTAATGCACCTGGGAAGCAGCAGAAAATGGTTCAAGTACATGGGCCCCTGCACCCACATGGGAGACCCAGAAGAAGCCTCTGGTTCCAGGCTTCTGATCAGCCTAGCTCCAGCTGTTGCAGCCATTTGGGGAATGAACCAGCAGATAGAAGATTCTCTCTCTCTCTCTCTCTCTCTCTCTCTCTGCCTTTCAAATAAATAAATAAATCTTTTTAAAAAAGAAACTCAACAACAAAATATACAAGCCAGTTAAAAAGTAGGCAACGGACTTGCACAGGCATTATTCAAAGGATGAAAATCAATTGGCCAACAGACACATGACAAAATGCTCAGGATCAGTAGCCATCAGGGAAATGAAAATCAAAACCACAATGAGGTTTGGTTTCTTTTTTATTTTTTAAATTTTATTTAACTTATACAAGTTTCATGTATTTCATATATGCAGACTTAGGAACATAGTGACACTTCCCACCCTACACTCCCTCCTGCCCACACTCCACCACTTCTTCCTCCTCCCTCTCCCATTCCCATGCTTAATTTTTTACAAACATCTATTTTCAGTTTACTTCATGATCATAAAGTTAACACTATATTAAGTAAAAGAATTCAACAAATAAAATAAAGAAAAAAAACCACTGTTCCTCAACAGATGAGACAGGGCTATAAATAATTATCAAATCTCAAAATGTCCATTTCATTCCAATAAATTACATTTTAGGTACTCTATTAGTTATACCTTGGATCAGGGAAAACATATGGTAACTTTCTTTTGGGACTAGTCATCCAGAGGTCCATCAACTGTTGACTGGACAAAGAAATTATAGTATATATAAACTATGGAGTACTACTCAGCTGTAAAAAATGAAATCCTGTCTTTGCAAAGAAAAAAAAATGGGTGCAATTGGAAACTATTATACTTAGTAAAATTAGCCAGTGACAATGAGGTTTTATATCAATATTTGATTTTACATCAAATATCATTATGCTCCTAAATCTGTATATATGAAACATGAAATCTGTTCAACCTATATAAATAAAAAATTACATTAACACAAGTGACGAAAATTTTGTTGGACTGATTATCATGCATTTGCTGTGACCTTGAGAATCTAATGTATTAATAAATTATTTTTTCTTTTTTAAAAAGATTTATTTATTTATTTGAGAGTCAGAGTTACACAGAGACAGGAGACACACACACACAGAGAGAGAGAGAGGTCTTTCATAAATGTGTTACTTAATTTCTAAAGAAACTTGAGGATATTCCAGACATATCTCTGTTATTGATTTTTAATTACAGTGTTACCAAAAACATATTTTGTGTGGTTTGGAATTTATTGTCTGGTACGTGTTTAGACTGGCAGCTAAGGTACCCATTAAGATGCCTGTGCCCTACACTGGAGTTCCTGGGTTCCTGGGGAAAAGAAACCAAGGGAGAAACCAGAAACTATTCTGATCTTAAAGAAAATGAAGGGGTTGGTACTGTGGTGTAGTGGGTAAAGCTGCTTCCTGCAGTGCTGGCATTCCATATAGGCGCCGGTTCGAGTTCCGCAGCTCTGCTTCCCATCCAGCTCTCTGCTATGGCCTGGGAAAGCAGTAGAAGATGGCCCAAGACCTTGGGCCTCTGCACCCACGTGGGAGACGAGGAAGATGCTCTGGCTCCTGGCTTTGGATAGGCACAGCTGTGGCTGTTGCAGCCATCTGGGGAGCAAACCAGCAGATGGAAGACTCTGACTCTCTCTCTCTCTCTCTCTCTCTCTCTCTCTCTCTGCATAACCCTCTCTCTGTGTAACTCTGACTTTCAAATAAATAAATAAATAAATAAATATTTCAAAAATAGAGAAAGAAATGTGGTGGTACCAGTGTAGAGGGAATTTGAATAATGGATACCAAACACATTCAGATAGAACCAACAGATTCTAATGTTGCACAGCACAGTGGGACTGAGGCTAGTTAACTGTAATATATACTATAAAGTGGTGGAAGAGAAGGACTTGTAGGTTTTAAACAGTAAGGAAGTGGAAAGGCTTGTTGTATGCTTTGACTGGTTTCCAATGTACATATCTAGTGAAATAATGTAAAGGACTCCATAAAAAATACACAAATTAAAACATGTACATCAAAACTTTTTAAAGTAAAAAATAAATTTAAAAAAGAAAATACATAAATTAAAAAGGGTAAGATTCTTGAATGGAAGCATCACCAGAAAGAGGTAATATGTGTTGAAGAAGCAAAAGAAAAGAAGGTTAGCATCACTACCTATTAGATACAAGAAAATTAATACCACAATAAGATACTACGATGCACACCTATTGCACTGGGTAGTATGTCTGACCATACTTAATAAAGATGTAAGTGACCTGGAACACTCACAACTTACTATTTGAAATGTAAAATGTCACAATCACTTTGGAGATAAGTTTGACATTTTTTACAAGTTAAACATGTATTTAACATGTATATCAGTCTGTTTCTAAAAACAGTAACACAATACAAAAATCAGGGTAAGTTTTAATAAAAAATGGTTTATTTTGGCTCACCGTTTTGGAATTCCATTACTGAACAGCTGTATATGATGACAGCCTTCTTTCTGGAAGCATTCCATGTAGACACATGGCATCACATGGGGAAAGACAGTGAGTCTGTGCATGAATATGTCTCCTCTGGTCTCTCTTCCTCTTCTTATAAAAGTCACCAGGATTCAATCATGATAACTCAAGCATAATGATCTTACCTAATTCTAATCATTTCCAAAGACCTTATGCTCTAAACATTGTGGTCAGATTGTGTTTCCACCCACACAGTAACTCACTCTAGGGATTAAATTTCAATACATGAGACCTTAAGGGAAATTATAAGTTATATAATTATATACAAATCATAGCACTACATAATGAGGTTATTTTACTCCAAGGTGTTTATTCAAGATTAATGAAAGCTTATGCTTATAAAACACTTCCACAGGAATGTTTTGAGTAGCTTTTTTAAGACAAAAACTTGAAGCAATAAAAATGTTCATCAGTGGGCGAATCAATAAACAAATCATGGCACATACAAGGGTACTTCAAAAAGTGTTTGGAAAATTGAATTAAAGATAAGTTCATTTTTGTCCTAGGGGCCCAAGTACTCAAGTCATCTTCCTCTGCTTTCCCAGGTGCATTAACAGAGAGTTGGATTAGAAGTAGAGCAGCTAGAACTCAAATCAGAGCTCATATGGGATGCCAGCATTACTGTACCATAAGTCTGGCCCCTACCTGGGCTTTTAATTTATATGCATTTAAAACTTTTTTCTAGGATTCTTTTATTTCATGATGAAGGAATTTCTTCACTATTTCTCAGAGGGAAGTTATATCAGCAACAAATTCTCTTTCTTGCTCTCTCTAAATCTGGAAATATTTTAATTTCTCCTTCAATATTTCTCTTTTCTGCTAATAGTTTTATTGATATCTACTTTATAAAACATCAAAACCACCCATAAAAATAGAATTCTCAGACTTGCTTAGACCACACTACAACTCTATTAATTTTTTTAAACTTCAGCTAAATGCGGTGATTAATTTCTCAACTCATGGCACACTCCTTACATTGTTCTTCCAGAACTCAATTTCATTTTTTCATTCAGCTCCCCTCTAATATCTTTCCCCTCATATACAAAAAATTTTAGTATCTTTCAAGTTGAACTTTTATTGTATATTTGTTTTTCAATATGTATATCTTTAAAATATATAGTGTGAAATATATATACATACACACACAGTGGTTTTTAAACTTACATCAGCTGCATCATGTTGTGAATCTTATTCTGTTTTAATCTTTTTTTCTCCTAAGGGTAATATCAAGAAAGTAAAAGCCAATCCAGATTATGAGAAAAATATTATCCAATCATTTACCTAGAAATTTTCTAGTATCTAGTGCCAAGAACATACAGTGGAGAAAAGACAATCTCTTCAATAAATGGTGCTAGACAAACTGGACATATATAAGTAGAAAAATCAAATTACAGCCCTCTCTGTCACCATATACAAAAATCAACTCCATATGGATCAAATGCCTAAATGTAATACAGGAAACTATGGAACTACCAGAAGAAAACAAAGGGGGAACACTTCAAGACATTGGTGTAGGTAGTAACTTCTTAGATAAGACCCCCCTAAAAGCTGAAGCAACAAAAGCAAAATTAGACAACTAGGATTAAGTCAAACTCAGAACTTCTGCACAGCAAGGGGAATATCAATAGAGTGAAGAGACATTCAACAAAATGGGAAGAAAATATTTCAAGCTACATATCTGGCAAAGATAATAAAATCCGGAATATATCTGCAATTTTAAAAAACTAAACAAACAAAAACCAACCAATCCAGTTAAGAAATGGGTAAAGGATCTGAATAGATAGCTCTCAAGAGAAGAAATATAAATGGCCAAGAAATACATGAAAAAATGCTCAGTATCACTAGCCATCAGGGAAAAATGAAAATCAAAACCACAATGAGATATCACTCCACCCTGTCAGAATATCTATTATCCAAAAGAAAGAGAAACAAATGCTCATGAAGAAGTGGAGAAGGGGGACTCTTTTTTAAAAAGATTTATTTATTTATTTGAAAGTCACAGTTAGAGAGAACGAGAGACAGAGACAGGAGTTTTTCATCTGCTGGTTCACTCCCCAAGTGGCCGCAAAAGACCAAAGCCAAAGAGCCAGGGGCTTCATCCAGGTCTCCCACGTGGGTGGCAGCGGCCCAAGAAAGTGGGCTACCTTCTGCTGCTTTCCCCAAGAGCATTAGCAGGGGTATGGATCGGAAGCCAGCAAACTAACAGGCACCCATATGCAATGCAAGCATCACAAGCAGTGGCTTTACCCACTATGCCATAGCACTGGCCCCAGGAACTCTTATACATTGTTGCTGGGAATGCAAATTAGTACAGCCATCCATTGTGCAAACAGTACGAAGATTTCTTCAAAGGCTAGAAACAGAACTGTCATATGACCCAGCAATCCCCTTCTGAGTATATACCCAGAAAAGATAAACTTGTATCAACCTGCCCCATCATGTTTATAGTAGCACTGTTCACAATAGCCAAAATATGGACTCAATCAGGGTGTTCGTCATCAGATGAATGGATAAACAAAATGTGGTATATATATATACATAATGGAATACTATTCAGCTACAAAAAATGAGTGAAAGAGGCTGGTACTGTGGTATAGTGGGTTAGGCTACTGCCTGCAGCCAGGCATCCTATATGGGTGCCAGTTCAAGTCCCGGCTGCTCCACTTCTGATCTAGCTCCCTGCTAATGCACCTAGAAAAGCAGTGGAAGATAGCCCAAGTCCTTGGGCTCCTGCACCCATGTGGGAGACAAGGAAAAAGCTCCTACTCCTGGCTTCGGATTAGCCCATCTTCAGCCATTGCAGACATTTGGGTATTGAACCAGTGGATAGAAGATTCTCTCTCTCTCTCTCTTTCTCTCTCTCTCTCTCTCTGCCTCACCCTCTCTGTAACCCTACTTTTCAATAATTAAATCTTTAAAATAAAAATAAAAAAAGAGTGAAAGTCTGACATTTGCAGCAAAATGGATGAAACTAGATGATATTACATTGACTGAAATAAGCCAGACACAGAAAGGCAAATGTCATATTTTATGTGAGTGCTAAAATTAGAAAACTCAACAATTAACACAAAATTTGATAGCTAGAGTCTGGGAGGTGTGGGAAGGACAAAAGGAATTCAGATTTAAGAAATAAGGCAAGCTGGGTGTGGTTTATTAATTGTGACAAAGATACAAATATGAGGTGTGAATAAGGGAGATGGGGGCAAGGCATATATGAGAACTCTGTATTGCTACCTCATGTTTTTTCCTTTTCAAATTAGAAAAACTATTATGAAATGAAATTTTAATAAATTTTCTATTCTTCAGAATTACAAAGAACTCTTACAACTCATCAATTAACACACATTACCATAATTAATTAGGCAAAGGGTTTCAATGACATTTATTCAAAGAAATTACAACAGCACAAAAGGCACATGAAAAGACTCAAAGTTTTATTGAGGAAATGGAACAAACTGGAACTTTGTGCACTGCAGGTAGTTACAGAAATGGTAAAATAACTGTGAAAATGTTTGATAACTCCATAAACTATAAAACACAGGTTTACCATATAACCCAGAAATTATACTATCATGTATATACTTGCGAGAACTGAAAACATGCTCTCACAAAATATGTTCATGAACGTGCAATTCACAGCAACACTATTAATAACAGTAAAATCTGGAAATGATCCAAATATTATTCAATAGATGAATGAATAAATAAAAATACGTATATATATATACCATGCTTATATATATATATGTATATATATATGTATACACACACACACACACAATGGACGCTTAAGTAATGAAAAGGAAAGAAGTACTCTTATATGCAACAAAGTATATGATCCTTGGAAACAAGCTAAATGAAATTAGCCAAGTACAAAAGGCTACATATTCCATTTATATGAAACATTCAGAATAGGAAAAACATAGAAACTGAATGTAGATTAGTCAGGGAGAGGAAAGATTTGGAACTGCTAGTAGAAATGGGGTTTCTTTTTAGAGTTGTGGAAATGTTCTGCATTAGATAGTGTTTATTGTTATAAAACTTAGTGACATACTGCGAACACATAAGTGAACATTTGGCAAAGATGAATTGTATGAGTAATATGTTTCAATTTTTAAAATGTTTTATTACAAAACGTGTTTAGACTATTTCCTTCTTAAGAGTTTCTGCTTATTACTGAAGGGAAAAATGAAGACTGTACAGCTAAGTACAGAAAGCACTTCCCTGTTTCAATATGTTTCCATGTCCATTTTCCATCTTTCTTCAATAACTTAGAACACACAGTATTACACAGTATTCACGTTTCTTTGTAAATGCTCTTTACTAACAAGTGAATTATTCCCTACTCATTAATTATACCTCAATGTTAGTACTTTCTCTTATGAAAGTTATTTCTTTATTTTCCACGGCAGAGTTAATCATTCCTGCCTCCTTTTTCATGGCACTCTGTATATGGTTTTATATTTATTTATTTATTCATTTATTTTCACTTTTACTAATATTTAAACAACAAAAATGTGTATTTTATGGTGTACATTGTGATGCATTAAATATGCATACATTTTAAAATTATTAAATAAAACTAACATACACATCACCTCACATATTTTTTGTGGTGAAAATATTTAAAATCCACAGTGTTAGAAATTTTAAAGTATACAATACATTATTATTAACTATAGCTACCACACTGTAGAACAGAACTTTAGAACTTCTCCTAACTAAAACTTTGTACCCTTTGACCATTACCTCCTCATTCCTCCCTCTGTCTCCATCCCTTCTAACCACTATTCTACTCTCTCCTTCTATAAGTTCTATTTCTTTTTAAAATGTATTTATTTATTTGGAAGTTAGGGTTATGGGGAGGGGGGAGGGCAGACACAGAGAGATCTTCTATCCTCTGGTTCAATCTTCCTATGGCCACAATACCCAGGGCTGGCCAAGGCCAAAGCTGGGTGCCTCAGCTTCATCTGAATCCCCAACATGGTAGCAGGGGCCCAAAAGCTTGGGCCATCTTCCGCTGCTTTTCCCAGGCCATTAGCAGAGAGCTGGGACAGAAGTGGAGCAACTAGGACACGAACTTGCACCCATATGTGATGCTGGGTGTCTCAAGTGGCCTCTTTACCCGCTCTACCACAATGCCAGCATCTAACTTTATGTGCCTTGGTTATTTCACTTAGCATAATGTCTTCCAGGTTCATCCATGATGTATGCATATATATAATTCTCTTTGCTCATTTATCCATTAAGAGACACAGGTTATTGCACATTTTGACTATTGGGCATAATGCTGCCATGAACAGGGGAGTGTAGATTAATCTCTCTAACACACTGATTTCATTTGCTGTGGATATGTATACCTTGTAGTGGAATTTTTGGATCATATGGTAATTCTATATTTAATATTTTTAAGATTCTCCATGTTGTGTTCTATAATGGATTTACTAGTTTACATTCCCACCATAAGTACATGAGGTTCCCTTTTTCTCCACATCTCATACAAGGCTGTATTGTAGTTCTTATCACATTACACTTTACTATTTTAATACTTATTACATTACAATGTTTACATATACTTCTGCAAATTTCCCAAATAGAAAGAGTATGCTTTATTAAGAATTTCAAAAGAAAATGCTAGAAATCAAATGTTATGAATGGAGTCTAGTAAGAAAGGAAACCAAAGTCACCAAAATGTTGGAAGACATCTCAAATTATTCAAAATTTAAGTTTACATGTGTCTATCAGGAATATCTTTATGAGAAACACAAGTACACAAAGCCAACTTAAATTTATGAAACTAACCATCAAGACAGTCTAGTTCAGTGCTTCTTTCCCAAAGGCTGCTTGGCAAACAGGCTGCATCTGAATCACCTGACAAACCTTCTGAAAATATATTCCTAGACTTTATCACTAAGAATTTCTAATCTACTAATTATGTGATGTAACCCAAGAATCTGACTTTTAAAAAACTTCTGAGTGCCAGTGCTGTGGAGTACCAGGTAAAGCCACCGCCTGCAGTGCAAGCATTCCACATGGGCGCCAGTTCGAGTCCCAGCTGCTCCACTTCCGATCCAGCTCTCTGCTTTCTCCTAGGAAACCAATAGAAAATGACTCAAGTCCTTGGGCCCCTAAATTTGCATGGGGGACCCAGAAGAAGTTCCTAGCTCTGGATCAGAGCAGCTGCAGTCACTGTGGCCATCTGGGGAATGAACCAGCGGATAGAAGACATTTCTCTCTCTCTCTCTGCCTCTGCCTCTCTCTAACTCTGGCTTTCAAGTAAATAAATAACACTTGAAAAAAAAAAAAAACCTTGCCAGATTTTTCTGTTACACACTTAGGGTTTGGAAGCACTTCCTTGCAATCATTCAAGCACAATGAGCCATTGATAGTAATCTGGCTTGCCATATACATTTTCTTAGAAGGGGGGAAATAACCATTATATTGAAATAATTGGTTTCCATAGTAGTTGTAGTTTTCACTATAAATCAACAGATTTATGTTCTGTCTTAAAAATCAATCTATTGAGTTGGTTATTATAAAACAATATCCCAGGATTCATCATGTACAAATTAAGAGTTTCTCATAATGCAATTTTGAACCAGATCAAAAGGACATCAAAATTTTATTTATAAGGCAACCATGACAGAGATTTTTTAAATTAAAACACACAACACCTTCATTACAATATGTGAAAGAAGAAATACCTGCTTCTATCTTTGAAACTTTTTGAAATGCTAAAAGAACCGTTATAAACGTTATTTTAAATTACCACTAATAAGGTCTGAATAACTAGAATGAACTTCAACTTTTCACTGGAAAATTTTTTCTCATTCTTTCATTATAGTAGTATTTATTTTAATCAAGTAAAACAATTACATCATCCTAGTGTTTCTACTGCATAATATGGAATTACAAAAGAACCTCTGAAAGGCAGACTCAAACTATCAGTGTCTTAAAGATATCATTAAAGTCAAATTTCATTTGAAATCAAAATTTTAATGAATTTAATTAGAAACTCGGAAATTTAAAAATCATGTGATGGAACTTTTATTTATTTTAACAGAATTTTTGAAGGTCATATGATATTAGACTCAACACATTACAGACCCAACGCATTATTCTGAAGATTTAACAGAATTATTTAAGAAAAAGTCACTACCATTCAGTAATTTTTGGCTTAGTATTACTGAGCTGAAGTAACAAAAAATCAACTATTTCAATTCAAACAATAATGACCAATATATGACAGAGTTCCCCACGGATTGTAACATTTTTCACTTGATAGTCACCATTTGAACTTTTATAAGCCTTTAAATTAGAACACTGAAACAGACACACTAAAATAATTTACTACCACCCAGTGATTTCTATTACTCTAAACTCTGCCTCATCAATATTAGATGACCCACTTGTACTTTTTAAAAAATTAAGACTAGCAAGGTAAAAGGATACTTTTTAAAGTTAATGGAAATATAGTATCAAAAGGTAAACTACTTTGGTACAAAATATTTTGAATTGCATGCATAGTTTTTTCATAATATGCATTTTTAAAGAACTTTTGGAGGTACATCATATGACAGCTTCCATTTTTTTTTTTCACTTTCCACCTATTTATGTCATAATGTTTGAAGTGAGCAAGGTAAAGAATGGTTGATCCAGGCTGCTGTCTGTGACAACAGGTCCTGTGGGTCTCATGTTGAATCCCCGCTGGTGCTGACCACAGGGACAGAGGTGCCTCCATTTGACTCTCACTGCCTCTTAATGAGGACTGGAAGATGCCTGCAGGATGGAGAGATTGTCCCTGGGCCTACTCCCCAGTCTGCCGGGTGTCATAGGGCCTTCAACTTAATCTTTGTGAGCTGCCTGGCTGTGAGATGCTGGAACTGAGCCACCTTTCACTGCCAAGTAGAAGGGTGAGAGAAAATGAGCCTGGGTCACACTGGCCACTGTATGAGGGATTCTCCACCCATGTGCTTGACAGTTCCCATACCCAACCAAATGGTACTGGGTACCCGTGAAAATACACTCCACTCACATGGGTAGTACCAGGAAAGATCAAATGGGAGTCTAGTTTGCCTTGAGTGTCTCTGAGAAAGTTTTCCAATTTCATAGGCCTGCTGTCTCCCACTACCTAGCATTTTATACATTTTTGTACCTATGGACAGCACCAGTTGGTACCAGTTGAACAAAACCAGAGTAACAATATGTCTGGAAACAAGTAGTCAATGTACTCAAAGTTCATAGAAGCAGGACAGGAAGTATACAATAAACATAAACAAGGTGATTTCTGATAATAAAAAATATTTAAATAGGATCCAACATCTCCTGAAATAATAAACAAAATAACTCATATTACCAAGAATCAGGAAAATCACAAATTGCATGAGAAAACACAGTCAACAGACACAAACATCAAAACAAATCAGATTTTGGCATTATACAACAAGGATTTTAAAGAGATCAAAATAAAAACATGTCAACAAGTCAACACAATATTCTTAAAATACATAAAAAGTGGAAGTATTAGCAAAGAAATAGAATATATTTTTTAAAAAGCAGAAGTTATAGAACTGAAAAATACAACTGAAAAAAATTGCAAAGTAAGGTGATTCTAGATAATGATAAAGTACTACATATTTCTTCTTTCAACTATAAGAAAGAATTTGAATGTTTTCACCATAAAGAAATGTTAAATGTTTGAAGAGACAGATATTTTTACCCTGATTGAAGATTATGCAGCTACACATGTATGCACTACATAGTAGCCCACAAATATGTACAATTTTTATGTGCCAGTTAAAAAATGCTTCTGAGAGCCAAGACAAAGAAAAATTCTTCAAAGCAGTCAGAGGATAATGATACATTATTCATAGAACAGTGATTTGAACAACAGTGGATTTCTGATCTGAAATCATGGAGGTCAGAAGCAAGTGGCACAGTATTTTTAAAGTGCTGAAAGAAAAGAACTGTTGGCCATCATTTAAAAATGCAGCAAAAATTATTTGAGAATTGTTTCTTCATATATTCTAGGTTATAGTAATGTCAAAGAAGGGGAAATGTTAATTACTCAGATCTTATCAGTATACGCTCCACACATGTATTGAAATGTGACAATGTAGCCCATAAATATGTACAATTATTGTTAAGAAAAAAAAATAAAGACATTCTCAGATGAAGGGAAAAATAGTAATCTGTAACACAGAAGACCTATTCTTAAAGGATGACTAATAGAAGCTTTCTAACATAAAGAAAATGAGAAGAGAAGATGTGGAACTTCAGAAAGAGTGACTAATAAATGGGTAATTATTACAGTAAATATAATAGACTACTCCTTTTCATGAATTCCTTAAATCATATTTATACTTGACATGGTATTGGAAGGAGATGGTGATAAAATTATGATGGGGTGGGCATTATACACAGTGTTGAAAATGCCACTTAATGATGCCTGCATCCCATGTCATAGTGCCTTGGTTTGAATTCCAGATTCTTTTCCATTGCCAGCTTCCTGCTAATATGCACCTTGGAAGGCAGCAAATGATATACCAAGTTCTTGGGTCTCTGTCTCCCACATGGGAGATGTAGGTTGAATTCCTGGCTCTTGGCTTTGTCCTGATCCAGCTGCAGATGTCACAGGCATTTGGGAAGTGAACCGGTGAATGGAAGATGCCTCTCCTCTCTTCTCTTCTCCCCTCCTCTCTCTTTCCCTTCTCTTCCCTCCCTTCCCCTCCTTTCCCCTCCCCTCCCCTCCTCTTCTCTTCTCTCTCTCCCTCTTCCTCCCTCCCTCCCTTTCCCTTTCTCTCCCTTTCAAATAAAATGAAAATAAATAAATTTTTCTTAAAAGTATGTTGCACTATATGCTAACTTAAGAAACTGATTTCAATAATAATGACTCAGCTAGTTGAAGGTAAAAGGATGGAAAAAGATATACCATACAATGTTGTTTAATAGCACAAATATTGTTTAAAGGCAGTAGTACCAGATTACATAGATTTCAACGTAAGAATATTATGAAGGACAAAGAGGGAAATTACAGAAGTATCACATTACATAAAAGGATCAATCCACCAGGAAGACAGAGAATCTCTAACTGTGTAAGTATATTTGCCAATATATGCATGTAACAAAAAACAGATAGAGCTGAAAGAAGAAATAGTTAATTCCATCAAATAATTAATTCCACCATATAGCATTATTCTAGGCAACTGATCGAGCTACTACATAGAAAACCAGCAAAAACAAAGAAGAATTAAACTCCACCAACAGTGGAGTTTACAACACATTATAAATAATCACCAGAATGCAAATTTATTTTCAAGCATCCATGAAATATTTACCAATATAGACTATATCTGGGGAAATAAAACATCTCTATTAACATAAAACAACTGAAAATATACACTGTGTTCTCTAACCATAATGGAATCAAACCATATATCAATATAAGGAAAAGAACAGGAAAATCTTCAACCAAAAGAAAGCTAAACAATACACTTCTCAATAATCTATGAGAAAAAGAGGAAATGTCAAAGAAAAAAAAAGAAAATATAATGAATGTCAAAATTCAACTTATCAGATTTTGTAGGACAGAACTAAAGCAGTCCTTAGAGGAAAATTTATCACACTAAACACATACATTAGAGGCAATTTTAAGAACCAAGTAAATGGAAAAACACAATTAAGTGGAATTCACCCTGGAATGCCACAATGGTTCAAAATATACAAATCAGTAAATGGGATATGGCACATTAACAAAATAGAGGGTAAAAATATATCTTCATCTCAACAGATACCAAAAATGTATTTGACAAAACTCAACATATTTTGTGATGAAAAAATCCTCAGCAAACTAAATATAGAGGGAAGTTATTTTAACATAATAAATGGCATATGAAAACTCCACACCTAATATCATACAACACAAAGATGCCTTCTCTTCCCCTTCTATCACACCCAGTGTAGGGGGCCGGCACTCAGACGCAGCAGGTTAATGCCCTGGCCTGAAGAGCCGGCATCCCATATGGGCACCCATTCAAGTCCTGGCTGCTCCACTTCTTCCACTTACTATCCAGCTCTCTGCCATGGCCCGGCATAGCAGTAGAAGATGGCCCAAGTTCTTGGGCCCCTGCACCTGCGTAGAAGACCTGGAAGGAGCTCCTGTCTCCTGACTTCAGATCAGGTCAGCTCTGGCTATTGTGGTCATTTGGGGAGTGAACCAGTGGATGGAAGGCATCTTTCTCTCTGGCTCTACCTCTCTCTGTAACTGTCTTTCAAATAAATAAAAAAAAGTCTTATAAAAATTAAATAAATTCTGAAAAATAAACTTTCTTCCTCTGGGGTACACAGCAGACTCATAGAATGGCAGATGTCCTAAACAGCACTCTGGCCTCAGAATTAGCCCTTAAGGCATTCAGATCTGGCTGAAGAGCCCATGAGAGTATTTCAGGCATGGAAGGCCAAGACACTCTGACAAAAAATTAAAAAAAAAAACCTAAATGAAAGATTTCTGTGAGATCCCAGTGGAAAGAACGAGCCATCAAAGAAGGAGGTACCTTTCTCTGCAGGGAGGAGAGAACTTCCATTTTGACTATGACCTTGTTTAAATAAGATCGGAGTTGGTGAACTCAAAAGGCTTCCATAGCCTTGGCAGCTCATGACAAGAACCTAGGGTGATCACTGATGCCATAAACAAGAGTGTCAATTGTTAAGTCAACAACAGTATCATTGTGCACTTACTCCCCATGTAGGATCTCTGTCCTTCATGTGTTGTCCAATGTGAAATAATGTTGTAACTAGTACTCAATCAGTATTTTACACTTTGTGTTTCTGTGTGGGTGCAAACTGTTGAAATCTTTACTCAATATATACTAAATTGATCTTCTGTATATAAATATAATTGAAAATGAATCCTGATGTGAATGCAATGGGAGAGGGAATGGGAGATGGGAGGGTTGTGGGTGGGAGGGAAGTTATAGGGGGGAAAAAGCCACTGTAATGCAAAAGTTGTATTTGGAAATTTTTATTTATTAAATAAAAGTTAAAATAAAATAAAATACATAAGCATGGTAAATATAAAAAAAAACCTTTCTTCCTCAAAAGTAGCTTTTTGCAGGCATTTTCTATAGTGAGAAAAAGGTGATTAGTAAAAATTCCATTTATAATGAAATAAATAGGAATAGGAATAAAATTTTTAGGAATTAATATAACCAAGGAAGTGAAAGATCTGTATCCAAAAAATAAAATATTTATGAAAGAAATAAAAGACATAAATAAATGGAAAAAATATTCCATGGCTTTGAACAATTAATATGAGTATTGTTAAAACATCAATGCTATAGAAAGTGATTACAGATCTAGTGCAATCCCTATCAATATTCTCATGGCATTTTCCAAAGATAAACAAAAAAATCCTAAAATTAGTATGGAACCACAACAGACTTACATAGCTAAAGCAATCTTAATCATGAAGAATAAAGGTGGTACCACCAAAGTTCCTGATTTTGTCTTATATTACAAAACTATAGTAATCAAAACAGTATGGTATTTGCATAAAATAGACATAGATATCAACAGAAAAGAGTAGAGGGCCAGCAAATAAACTCAAATGTTTAGGGCCAATCAATCTTCAACAAAGGTGTTGTGAATTAAATAATAGGGGAAGGATAGGTTTTTCAATAAATGATGCTGAGAAAACTGTATATCTTATAAGCAAAAGAATGAAACTGGGGGGATGGCTGTGATGCCAGCCTCCCATATGGGCACCAGTTCAAGTCCCAGCTGCTCCACTTCTGATCCACTTCTGATCCAGTTCCCTGCTAATGTGCCTGGCAAAGCAGCAGAGGATAGCCCAAGTGCTTGACTACTGCATCCACGTGGGAGCCCTAGATGAAGCTCCTGGCTCTTGGGTTCAGGTGGTCCAGCCCCGGCCATTGTAGCCATTTGGGGAGTGAATCAGTGGATGGAATATCTCACTTTTTCTCCCTACCTCTCTGTAACTCTGCCTTTCACTTAAATTTTTTAAAAAGGAATGAAATTGGGCCCTTATACCATATACAAAATATAATTCAAAATCAATTAAGGATTTAAAGGGAATGCTTGAAACAATAAAACTCTCAGAATTCAGGTTTCTGACACTGGTCTTGGCAATGTTTTGTTTGTTTGTTTTGGATAGGACACTAAACATACAGACAACAAAAGAAAAATAGAAAAGTGGGGTAATCTCACTAAAAACTATGCACAGCAAAGGGAACAGTAAATAAAATGAAAAGTCAACCCAGATAATGGTAGAAAATTTTGCAAAAAACATATCTAATAAATGATTTATATCCGACGGGAACTCACAAAAGTCAGTAACAACAAAAGTCAAGTGACTCAACCTAAGAATGGGTAAAGTATTTGCATAGACATTTTCCCAAACATGACATAAAACGGACAACAGATGTTTGAAGAGATGCTCACTATTGCTAATAATCAGAGACATGCAAGTCAAAGGGCAATGAGATATCAGCTTACATCTGTTAGTGTGAGTTTTATAAAAAAGACTAGTGATACCAAATGTTGAAAGGGATGTGGCAAATATGAAACCCTCAAAGATGCTTGTGGGAATGTAAAGTAATTATGGAAGCCATATATGAAGTTTTCTCAGAAAATTAAAAATGGATCTACCATATAATCCAGCAAAACCACTTCTGGGTAGTTATCCAAAGGAAACAGAACCACTGTCTCAAAGATATATCTACACTCTCATGATCACAGCAGTATTACAATAGTCAAGATATGGAAACAAGCTAAGTGTCCACTGATGAATGACCAGATAAAGAATACACACACACACACACACACACACACACACACACAAATGGAATACTAGTTATCCTTGAACAAGAAAGAAATTCTGCTATGTGTGACAAACATAGATTAACCCAAAGTATGTTATGCCTAGAGAAATAAGCTAAAAAATGTATAAATTCAGCATGGTATCACTTACATTTGGAACTAAAAAAGCTGAAATTACAGAAACAGAGTGTAGAATTATGGTTACTGTGGGCTGAGGATGGGGCAAATGGAAAGATATTGGTGAAAGTGTAAAAACTTCCACTTGTAAGACTGAATAAGTTCTGGAGATCTACTGAACAGCATGATGACATTAGTTAATACTGTATTGTATACTTGAAATTTGCTAATAGAGATCAAATGTCTCACCATTGACAAAATGTTAACTATGTGATGTGACAGCTTAATTTTGGCAACCATTTCTTTTTTAAAATATCTTATTTACTGATTTGAGAGGAAGAGTTACAGACAGAGAGGGAGAAACAGAGAGAAGGGTCTTCAATCTGCTGGTTTGCTCCCCAAATGGCCGCAATGGCCAGAGCTGGGATGATCTGAAGTCAGGAGCCCGGAACTTCCTCCAGATCTTGACATAGGTGCAGGGGCCCAAGCACTTGCGTCATCTTCTACTACTTTCCCAGGCCATAATAGAGAGTGGGATAGGAAGAGGAGCAATACCTATATGGGATGCTGGTGCCACAGTCAGAGGCTTAGCCTACTATGCCACAGCACTGGCCACAACTTTGGTAATCATTTGTTAATGTATATGAGTTTGATGGCATCATATTGTACACCCTGAATATATTCAACTATTATTTGTCTATTAGATATCAATAAGGCTAGAAAGTACTTTTTAGTTTTCGCCATTGACATATATTCCTTCTCAGAAGCTAACAGTGCGTATATATACACAATTACATATACGGTTCACCCCCCAAATGGCTGCAATGGCTGGAATTGAGCCAATGTGAAGCCAGGAGCAAGGAGCTTCTCCTGGGTCTCCTATGTGGGTGCAGGGGCCCAAAGACTTGGGCCATCCTCTGCTGCTTTCTCAGGCACATTAGCAGAGAGCTGGATTGGAAGTGGAGCAGCCGGGACTCGAACCGGCGCCCATATGGGATGCCGGTGCTACAGGTTGGGGCATTAACCCACTGCGCCACAGTGGTGGCCCCCCATATATGTTTTTTAAAAGACATATTTATTTGCAAGGTAGACTGAGTCTGACTCCCTAAATGCTCACAACAGCCAAGAGTAGGCCAGGACAAAGCCAAGAGCCAGGAATTCACTCTGGGTCTCTCACATGGGTGGGAGGAACCCAAGTACTTGAGCCATCATCTGCTGCCTCGCAGGCACATTTGCAGGAAGCTGGATCAGATGCCGAGAGCTGCTGGGCTCAAACCAGGCACTCTTCCTACAGGATGTAGGCAACCCCAGAGATGGCTTAACTTGCTGAGCCACAGTACCTCCCCCCACATTCATATGATGTTAAAATCAGTTCAAAACCAGGGCCACCCCCCTCCAAGTGAGCCTAAACTCTGGAGTGTATACTTAACTTTCTCAATAAAATGCTTGTTGATTGCTATTCACTATTCTCCAACTCACTTACAAATTCTTTTTTTTTTTAAAAATTTATTTATTTGAATGGCATAGTTTCAGAGAGGGAGAGGCAGAGAGAGAGAGAGAGACAGATCTTTCATCTGCTGGTTCACTCCCCAAATTTCTGCAATGGCTGGAGCTGTGCTGATCCGAAACCAGGAGCCAGAAGCTTCTTCTGGGTCCCCCATGTGGATGCAGGGACCCAAAGACTTGGGCCATCTTCCACTGCATTCCCAGGCCATAGCAGAGAGTTGGATTGGAAGTGAAACAGCTGGGATTCGAACCAACACCCATTTGGGATGCCAATATTAGGCTTTACCCTCTAAGCCAGAGTGCTGGCTCCATGAATTCTTTCTTGAGACAAAGTCAAGAATCTGGATTCTGGTAGCCATCTTTCCTGCTAAGCCAGCTAGAAGACAACAGAGTAGATTCCAAGCCAAATACTACTAGCTTTTCCTTTTCTTTTTTCCTCAACTCACTGGAACCCCACAATCTCTCGCTTTGGGTGCCAGGGACGAGGCAAGGGTAACACTCAGGGACATCATAGGTGTGGGATAACTTATAGACAGATATTGTGCTATCTCTTGGCTGGCTCACCAAAAGAGATGGTCCTGGGCAGCAAATACTTACTGCCCAGTACCCAGATTCTTGACTTTCCCTCAAGAAAGAATTCATGAGCCAGTTGAAGATTAGCTAATCGAGGCAGAGGATTTGAAGGCATTATACAAAGGCAAGTTTTCACCAGATAAAGGAAACTTTTCATAATCTATCTATACATGATCACCAGACCTTTCACAATCTGGAACCTGAAGTCTTGCTCTTCTGGAAAACAAGTGAGAGAAATACTGTTTGTGAGCCCTGTTGAAAGAGATTATGTCAGCTTCTTCTCATCAGTCACACTGCCGTAAAGCTTCAGGGCCATAATATATAGCTTCATATCCTTTTAAGAAATATTTATTTATTTATTTGAAAGAGTTACAGACAGGCAGAGGAAGTCAAATTACTCATGTTTGCAAATGACATGATGGTGTACATGGGAAAACCTAAACACTGTACCAAAAAGCTGTTAGAATTAATAAACCAATTCAATTGTATGTTACAAAACATACAAAAAACAGTAGCTTTTTATATGCTAATGATGAACTCACTAAAAGAGAAATCAAAAAAGAAATCCCATTCACAGTAGCCACAAAGCAATCAAATATATAAGAATAAATTTAAGTAAAAAAGTGAAAGATCTCTACCATGCAAATTATCAAACATTGATGAAATAAATCATCAAGGACACAAAAAAACAAACAAAAAGATATTCCTTGCTCATGCATTGGAAGAATCAGTATTATTAAAATATCTATACTACTTATAGCAATCTACTGATTCAATGCAATCCCTATTAAAATACCAATGATATTCTTTAAAGAATTAGAAAAATAATACTAAAATTCATATGGGATCACAAAAGAATCAGAATAGCCAAGGCAATCCTGAGCAAGAAAAATCAAGCTGGAGCCATCACAATACCTGACTTCAAAGCATACTACAAAGCTATAGTAACTAAAACAGCATGGGACTGGCATAAAAACCATTACATAGATCAATGAAATAGAGCCCAGAAATTAATCCACATATATACAGCCAACTTATTTTTGATAAAAGTGCTCAGACCATATAATGGAATAAGGATAATCTCCTCGACAAAATTTTATGTGTATATGAAGAAGAATGAAATTAGATCCATACCTCTCATCAGATACAAAAATCAACTCAAGATGGATCAAAAACCTAAATTTATGAACTGAAATTATGACGCTGATGGAAGAAAATGTGGCATATGTACACAATGGAATATTATTCATCTATAAAAGAGAAAAATTCTACTATTTGCATCAAAATAGATACAGTTGTAAGATATCATGTTGAGTGAAATAGGCCAGACACAGAAAGATAAATACCACGTGTTCTTCCTTTTATGTGGGAACTAAAACTAAAAAAAGAGAAGGAAAACAATAAAGTGAAAAAAAGAGAAAGATATGCTTGTGTGTATTAGTACTGCTACAAATAGAGTTTTTTTCAAACTTTGTTTTTTACCATTGTCAGACCAATGGTTAAGAACATTATACTACTGGCCAACGGCGCAGCTCACTTGGCTGATCCTCCGCCTGCGCTGCCGGCACCCCCATGTTCTAGTCCCGGTTGGGGCACCAGATCCTGTCCCGGTTGCTCCTCTTCTAATCCAGCTGTCTGCTGTGGCCCAGGAAGGCAGTGGAGAATGGCCCAAGTACTTGGGCCCTGCGCCCGCGTGGGAGACCAGGAGGAGGCACCTGGCTCCTGGCTTCGGATCGGCACAGTGCGCCGGCCGTGGCGACCGTTTGAGGGGTGAACCAACAGAAAAAGGGAGACCTTTCTCTCTGTCTCTCTCTTTCACTGTCTAGCTCTGCCTGTCCAAAAAAAAAAAAAAAAGAACATTATACTACTATAGTTTTAATGACCTGTGATTACTTTAAAACTTACTGTATATGAGGCCGGCGCTGCGGCTCACTAGGCTAATCCTCCGCCTTGCGTCGCCAGCACACCGGGTTCTAGTCCCGGTTGGGGCGCCGGATTCTGTCCCGGTTACCCCTCTTCCAGGCCAGCTCTCTGCTGTGGCCCGGGAGTGCAGTGGAGGATGGCCCAGGTGCTTGGGCCCTGCACCCCATGGGAGACCAGGAAAAGCACCTGGCTCCTGGCTCCTGGCTCCTGCCATCGGATCAGTGCGGTGCGCTGGCCGCAGCGCGCCGGCTGCGGCGGCCATTGGAGGGTGAACCAACGGCAAAGAAAGACCTTTCTCTCTGTCTCTTTCTCTCACTGTCCACTCTGCCTGTCAAAAAAATAAAAAAAAAAACTTACTGTATATGGGTGAAATGATTGTTCCCCATTCAATTATTGTTTATAGCTGTTGTCTATATTCCCACTAAACTAGGGTCTCTCTGTATATTACTTGTTAAACTTCTTATTCGGTGAAACATTAAGCCTTTTTATGTTATGTAAATTTAAAATATGTTATCTCAAAAACTAAAATAAGAAAGAATGGGAGAGAGAAGGGAGAAGGAAATATCACTATATTCTTAGAATTGTATCTATGAACTATAATGAATTTGTTAAAAGCTAAACATTTTTTAAAATACAAAACTTAAAAAAGAATGGTCCCTCCTTCTAAGTATAAATGGAACGGGAAAATGAAATTAACCTGACTAAGGCATTTAGAATAATGTGATTAATATGCTATATACAAATCATGGGCAACTGAAGGATGTACTGTTAAATATAACTCTCCAGATGGCTGCAATGGCCAGGTCTGTGCCAATCTGAAGCAAGCAGCCAGGAGCCTCTTCTAGGTCTCCCATGCGGGTGCAGGGGCCCAAGGACTTGGGCCATCTTCTACTGTTTTCCCAGGCCATAGCAGAGAGCTGGATCGGAAGAGGAGCAGCCGGGACTCGCCCATATGGGATGCCGGCACTGTAGGCAGTGGCTTTACCGGCTACACCACAGTGCCAGCCCCAACAATATGATTTTATACATAGAAAGACATAAAGACTCCACCAAAATGTGTTAGGTTAATTCAGTAAGCAATTTTATATACCAAAATGAACTGACAGACATTTAAAAAGCAAATCCATTCAAATAGCTATCAAAAAATAAAATACCTGGTAATAAGTTTAATCAATGAAGTGAATGATACATACAAATACAGCTACAAAATACAGGTGTGCAGTTGTAGGAAGGATACTATCTAATGCTGTATAGCTTAGTATGTTAACTATGGCTGACAATGATTAATTATATATTTCAAAAGAGCGAGTACATAGGATTCTGAATGTTCCCAACACAAAGAATGATAAATGTTTCAGGGGTTAAATATGACAATTACCTGATCTGATTATTACACATGGTAGGTATGCAGTGGAATGTCACATTCTAGCCCATAAATATGTATGATTATGTGGGTGTTTGGCACAGCAGTTAAGATACCACTTGAAATGCCTACATTCCATATCAGAGTGCTAGGATTTGAGTCTCAGCTCCATTCCAAATTCCTACTTCCTGCTAATGTGTACTCTGGCAGGCGGCAGGTGATGCCTCAAACAGTTGGGTTCCCTGTCACCCACTTGGGAGACCTGAATAAAGTTTTCAGGAGAGAGAGAGAGAGAGAGAGAGAGAGAGAATGAATTTTGAAGAACAAAGAACAAAGTCAGAGTAATGAGAAACAGGACACCAGAGTAAACTCAATGCAACCAATGCTGTTTACTAAAAAGAAGCATGAAGTTTAATCATTGTAGCTTTATTAGAAATACATGTCTGTCGGGGTCAGCACTGTGGCATAGTAGGTAAAGCTGCACCCTGTAGTGCTGGCATCCAATATGAACACAAATTTGAGTTCCAGCTGTTCCATTTCCAATCCTGCTCTCTGCTATGGTTTGGGAAAGCAGTAGAAGACAGCCCAAGTGCTTGAGCCCTTGGACCCACTTAAGAGACCTGGAAGAAGCTCCTGGCTCCAGGCTCTGGCTCTGGCCTGGCCTGCCCCCAGTCACTGAAGCTATCTGGGGAGTGAACCAGTGGATGAAAGACCTCTCTCTCTCTCTCTCTCTCTCTCTCTCTCTCTCTCTCAAGCTTTTATTTAATTAATGAAAATTTCATAGGTACAACTTTAGGAATATAGCAGTTCTTCTCCCTGTACCCGCCCTCCCACCCCCACTCCCCTCTCATTTCCTACTCCCTCTCCCATCTCATTTGTCATTAAGATTCGTTTTTAATTAACTATATATACAGAAGACCAACTCTATACGAAGTGAAGATTTCAACAATTTACACTCCCCCACACACACAATGTGTAAAGTACTGTTTGAGAACAAGTTTTGCCATCAATTCTCACAGTACAACTCATTTAGGACAGAGGTCATACATGGGGAGTAAATACACAGTGACTTCTGTTGTTAATTTAACAACACTCTTATTTATGACGTCAGTGACCACCCGAGGCTCTTGCCATGAGCTGTCAAGACTATGGAATCCTTTGAGTCCACAAACTCCGTCAGTATTTAGACAGGGTCATAAGCAAAGTGGAAGTTCTCTCCTCCCTTCAGAGAAAAATACATCCTTCTTTGATGATCCCTTATTTCCACTGGGGTCTCACTCACAGAGATCCTTCACATAGGACTCTTTTTTTGCCACTGTCTCTTGGCTTTGTATGCCTGAAATGCTCTCATGGGCTTATCAGCCAGTCCAGAGTGCCTTAAGGGTTGACTATGAGGTCAGAGTGCTGTTTAGGGCTTTTGTCATTCTTTGAGTCTTCTGTGTTCTGCTTCCCAAGTTGGAACATTCTCTCTTTTTTAATTCTATCTATTGTTATTACCAGACACTTGGTCTTATTTATGTTAGTCCTTTAAAACTTAATCCTATCTATATGATTAATTAAACACTTAATATGATCACTTTAACACATAAGACGACATTATTACCACACAGCTTAATGGGATTTAGAGTCCCATGGCAAGTTTTTAGCTTTACCCTTAGTGGTAAGTCCATGGGAATGTGTGCATAATTGTACAGCTCCTCCCTCTCTTATTCCCACTCTTATTTTTGACTGGGATCTATTTTCAATTGACTTTATACACGTATGATTAATTCTTTGTTAAGTAAATAGTTCAACCAATGGTATTAAGTAAAAGAAATAAAAATAATAAAATAATAAACTGTTACTGAACAGTCAAGACAAGGGCTATTCGAGTCACTGCTTCTCATAGTGTCAATTTCACTTCTACAGGTTTCCTTTAAGGTGCTCTGTTAGTTATCACAGATCAGGGAGAACATATGGTATTTGTCCCTTTGGGACTGGCTTATTTCACTAAGTATGATGTTTTCCAGATTCATCCATTTTGTTGCAAATGCCCGGATTTCAATTTTTTTTATCACCGTGTAGTATTCCATAGAGTACATATCCCATAATTTCTTTATCCAGTCTTCCATCGACAGGCATTTAGGTTGACTTCATGCCGTAGCTATTGTGAATTGAGTTGCAATAAACATGGGGATGCAGATAGCTCTTTTATTTGCTGATTTAATTTCCCTTTTGTAAATTTCGAGCAGTGGGATAGCTGGGTCATATGGTAGGACTATATTATGATTTCTGAGGTATCTCCAAACTGTCTTCCATAGTGGTTTTAACAGTTTGCATTCCCACCAAACTGTTAGGGTACCTTTTCCCCCACATCCTCGCCAGCATTTGCTGTTTGTTAATTTCTGTATGAAAGCTATTCTAACCGGGGTGAGGTGATATCTCATTGTGCATTTGAATTGCATTTCCCTGAAGGCTAGTGATCCTGAGCATTTTTTCATTTACCTGTTGACCATTTGGATTTCCTCTTTTGAGAAATGTCTGTTTAAGTCCTTTGCCCATTTCTTAACTGGGTTGTTTGTTTTGTTTTTGTTGAGTTCTCTCTCTCTCTCTGCCTTTCAGATAAATAAATACATCTTTAAAAAAATTTAGGAACCTTGAGTCAGAACTCCTAAATTACTCAACTCATAAATAAGGAACAGTTATTCCTTTCTATAACAGAGATACTTAGATTAATATCTATAAAAATGAAACAGGGTGGAGGCAAGATGGTGGAATAGGAAGGGAGCACACTGATAGTCCGGGGAGAGAGAGTTTAATAAAAGTGGAGATACTGCAGGTTCAAGGAAGAGTAGGGGAGGAAACAGCAGAAGAAACTCTGCCGGAATGCGTGATTCACGGCGGACCTGCGTGGAGAGCATGGGAGCCCACAGTTCGGGACACCAGCGGCAGACTCAACACACCAGCGCTGGAATGCGAGGTGAGCCGAACCTCAATAGCCCGAGACACCAGCAGGCAAGCGGACAGAGGAGACTAGAGGGAACGACCCACGGGGGGGGGGGGAGTTCACCAGGCTAATTGGAAGAGAGAGAGAGAGAGAAAAAAAAAAAAGGTGACTGGTACGGACACGGGTTTCTCTCTCTCCGCTCACCTCTCAAGGGCGAGCAAGACAAAGAGCAGGCACCATCTTGGACATACGTCATAAGCAGAGCGACCTCAGGTCTGCACTGGCCCTGAGCCTAGCAGAAAAACCTGACTCTGGGCGGGGCGAATTAACAGGAGATTAGGGCCTAGTAAATCTGTGGTGCTACTGAACTGAGACTGTGAAAAAAGAGACGGTGGGGGAGAGAACTCACGGAATTCACGTGAGCACTCTCCAGAGACGCTACAAATCCGTAACTTTGGCAACCCGGTGGGAGACTGAAGGAGAATCTGAGCCCACTCTGAGGGCAGGACAGATTCCCTGTGTGGTCCTTGGGAAAGAGCTTCTGATCTCTGGCTCCTGTGGGTATATCATTTGCCTGCTAACTACCTCCAACTTTGTTCAGCTGTGCGGAATTACTTCCCTTTTGAATCAAAAAAAAGAAAGAGAGAGAGAGAGAGATTTACCACGCCTAACCTGGGAGTGTCACCTTTGGCACACCAAACAGAGCTCTTAGGCCACACCCATCTCAAGCCCTAAGGCTCCATCAAAAACAGATAGTCCACTTAATCTAGAGTCATAGTATAACAAGAAAAAGCACCACAGTGAAGAAACCAAATATCTCCAATATGCCAAATAACAAACGCAAAAACCGAGACAATAAAAACAAGGAAGTCACCATGACGTCCTCAAATGAAAAAGACACCACAATTCAAGATTATGAAGATGATGACATAGAAGAAATGCAAGAAGCAGATCTCAAAAAATTGATAAGAACATTAAGAAGTTCTCAAAAACAAATTCTTGAACTACAGAAATCCTTAATTGACAAGATAGAAAATCTCTCTCGTGAAAATGAAATATTAAGGAGGAATCAAAATGAAACGAAACAACTAGTACAACAGGAAACTGTGATAGTGACTGAAGTGAAGAATTCAATAGATCAAATGAAAAACACAATAGAGAGCCTTACAAACAGAATGCGTGAAGCAGAAGAGAGAATATTGGACTTAGAAGACAGAGCACAGGAAAGGATACAGTCAGACCAAAGAAAAGAAGAGGAAATTAGAAATCTAAAACATATTGTCGGGAATCTTCAGGATACTATTAAAAAACCCAACATTCGGGTTCTAGGAGTTCCTGAAGGCATGGAGAGGGAGAAAGGATTAGAAGGCCTTTTTAGTGAGATATTAGCAGAAAATTTCCCCGGTTTGGAGAAGGACAGAGAAATCCTAGTACAGGAAGCTCACAGAACCCCTAATAAACACGACCAAAAGAGATCCTCACCACGACACGTTGTAATAAAACTCTCCACAGTGAAACATAAAGAAAAGATCCTAAAATGTGCAAGAGAGAAACGTCAGATTACTCTCAGAGGATCTCCAATCAGACTCACAGCTGACTTCTCATCAGAAACCCTACAAGCTAGGAGGGAATGGCGAGATATAGCCCAGGTACTAAGAGAGAACAACTGCCAGCCCAGAATATTATATCCTGCAAAGCTATCATTTGTGAATGAAGGTGAAATAAAGACTTTTCATAGCAAACAGAAATTGAAAGAATTTGTTGCCACTCGTCCAGCCCTGCAAAAGATGCTTAAAGATGTGTTACACACAGAAACACAGAAACACGGTCATCAATATGAAAGAAGGTAAAGGAAGGAAACCAAGGAAGGAAACCTCACAGCAAAAGATCACAGGGAATTCAAAGCATATATTAGAACTTATCTTTGGCAAATGGCAGGGCAAAGTTACCACTTATCATTAGTCACATTGAACGTGAATGGCCTGAACTGTCCAGTTAAAAGACACATATTGGCTGATTGGGTTAAGGAACAAAACCCATCTATTTGCTGCTTACAAGAAACACATCATTCCAACAAAGATCCATACAGACTGAAAGTGAAAGGCTGGAAAAAGATATACCATGCCAACAGAAATGATAAAAGAGCGGGCGTAGCCATCTTAATATCGGACAACATAAACTTTACCACAAAAACTGTTCAGAGAGACAAAGAGGGGCACTACATAATGATTAAGGGATCAATACAACAAGAAGATATAACAATTATCAATGTATATGCACCTAACTACAGGGCACCAGTTTATCTAAAAGATTTGTTAACAGACTTAAAGGGAGACTTAGACCCCAATACAATAGTACTGGGGGACTTCAATACTCCACTCTCAGAAATAGACAGATCAACAGGACAGAAGATCAACAAGGATACAGTAGATTTAAAAGACACTATAGCCCAAATGGATCTAACAGATATATACAGAACTTTCAATCCTACAGCTAAAGATTTTACATTCTTCTCAGCAGTACATGGAACCTTCTCTAGGATTGACCACATACTAGGCCATTAAGCAAGTCTCAGCAAATTCAAAAGAATTAGAATCATACCATGCAGCTTCTCAGACCATAAAGGAATGAAGTTGGAAATTAGCAACTCAGGAATCCCTAGAGCATACCCAAACACAGGGAGATTGAACAACATGCTCCTGAATGAACAATGGGTCATAGAAGAAATCAAAAGAGAAATCAAAAACTTTCTGGAAGTAAATGAGGATAACAGCACAACATACCAAAACTTATGGGAAGCAGCAAAAGCAGTGTTAAGAGAAAAGTTTATATCAATAGGTGCCTACATCAAGAAATTGGAAAGGCACCAACTAGATGAGCTTTCAATTCACCTCAAGGATCTAGAAAACCTACAGAAAACCAGACCCAAATCTAGTAGGAGAAGAGAAATAATTAAAATCAGAGAAGAAATCAACAGGATTGAATCAAGAAAAACATTACAAAAAATCAGCCAAACAAGGAGCTGGTTTTTGGAAAAAATAAACAAAATTGACACCCCATTGGCCCAACTAACTAAAAAAAGAAAAGACCCAAATCAATAAAATTAGAGATGAAAAAGGAACTGTAACAACAGACACCACAGAAATAAAAAGAATCATCAGAAATTACTACAAGGACTTGTATGCCAGCAAACAGGGAAACCTATCAGAAATGGATAGATTCCTGGACACATGCAACCTACCTAAGTTGAACCAGGAAGACATCGAAAACCTAAACAGACCCATAACTGAGACAGAAATTGAAACAGTAGTAAAGGCCCTCCCAACAAAGAAAAGCCCAGGACCAGATGGACTCACTGCTGAATTCTACCAGACATTTAAAGAAGAACTAACTCCAATTCTTCTCAAACTATACAGAACAATCGAAGAAGAGGGAATCCTCCCAAATTCTTTCTATGAAGCCAGCATCACCTTAATTCCTAAGCCGGAAAAAGATGCAGCACTGAAAGAGAATTACAGACCAATATCCCTGATGAACATAGATGCAAAAATCCTCAATAAAATTCTCGCCAATAGAATGCAACAACACATCAGAAAGATCATCCATCCAGACCAAGTGGGATTCACCCCTGGTATGCAGGGATGGTTTAATGTGCGCAAGACAATCAATGTGATACACCACATTAACAGACTGCAGAAGAAAAACCATATGATTATCTCAATAGATGCCGAGAAAGCATTTGATAAAATACAACACCCATTCATGATGCAAACTCTAAGCAAACTGGGTTTGGAAGGAACATTCCTCAATACAATCAAAGCAATCTATGAAAAACCCACAGCCAAGTTTCTGTACTGCAAAAGAAACAGTCAGGAGAGGGAAGAGACAACCGACCGAATGGGAAAAAAATATTTGCAAACTATGCAACAGATAAAAGGTTAATAACCACAATCTACAAAGAGATCAAGAAACTCCACAAAAACAAAACCAACAACCCACTTAAGAGATGGGCCAAGGACCTCAATAGACATTTTTCAAAAGAGGAAATCCAAATGGCCAACAGACACATGAAAAAATGTTCAAGGTCATTAGCAATCAGGGAAATGCAAATCAAAACCACAATGAGGTTTCACCTCACCCCGGTTAGAATGGCTCACATGCAGAAATCTACCAACAACAGATGCTGGAGAGGATGTGGGGAAAAAGGGACACTAACCCACTGCTGGTGGGAATGCAAACTGGTTAAGCCACTATGGAAGTCAGTCTGGAGATTCCTCAGAAACCTGAAGATATCCCTACCGTTCGACCCAGCCATCCCACTCCTTGGAATTTACCCAAAGGAATTTAAATTGGCAAACAAAAAAGCGCTCTGCACCTTAATGTCTATTGCAGCTCAATTCACAATAGCTAAGACCTGGAACCAACCTAAATGCCCATCAACGGTAGACTGGATAAAGAAATTATGGGATATATACTCTTCAGAATACTATACCGCAGTAAGAAACAACGAAATCCAGTCATTTGCAACAAAATGGAGGAATCTGGAACACATCATGCTGAGTGAAATAAGCCAGTCCCAAAGGGACAAATACCATATGTTCTCCCTGATCGGTGACAACTGACTGAACACCAAAAAGGAAACCTGTTGAAGTGAAATGGACACTATGGGAAACGGTGACTTGATCAGCATAGCCCTGACTGTTAATGAACAACTTAATACATTATCCCTCTTAGTAGTTTTTTTGTCTGTTCTACTTAATATGACTGGTTTAATTCTGTAATTAATACACAGTTATTCTTAAGTGTTGAAAATTAACTGAAATGTGATCCCTGTTAAACATAAGCGTGGGAATAAGAGAGGGAAGAGATGTATAATTTGGGACATGCTCAAGCTGACTTGCCCCAAATGGTAGAGTTAGAAACATACCAGGGGATTCCAATTCAATCCCATCAAGGTGGCATGTACCAATGCCATCTCACTATTCCAAGTGATCAATTTCAGTTCACAATTGATCATAATGAAAGGACTAAGAGTCAAAGGGAGCACATAAACAAGTCTAGTACCTGCTAACACTAACCGATGGAATAAATAAAGGGGAGAGTGATCCAACATGGGAAGTGAGATACTCAATAGAATGGCAGATGTCCTAAATAGCACTCTGGCCTCAGAATCAGCCCTAAAGGCATTCAGATCTGGCTGAAAAGCCCATGAGAGTATTTCAGGCATGGAAAGCCAAGACACTCTGGCAAAAGATCTCTGTGATTGAGATCCCAGTGGAAAGAACAGGTCTTCAAAGAAGGAGGTACCTTTCTCTGAAGGGAGGAGAGAACTTCCACTTTGACTATGACCTTGTCTAAACAAGATAAGAGTCGGAGAACTCAGAGGGCTTCCATAGCCTTGGAAACTCATGACTGGAGCATAGGGAGATTACTGATGCCATAGACAGGAGTGTCAATTGGTAAAGTCAACAACAGGAGTCACTGTGCACTTACTCCTCATGTAGGATCTCTGTCCTTAATGTGCTGTGCATTGAGATTTAATGCTATAACGAGTACTCAAACAATATATTTCACTTTGTGTTTCTATGGGGGTGCTAACTGTTGAAATCTTTACTTAATGCATACTAAACTGATCTTCTGTAAAAAAAAAAAAAAAAGAAATTATCAATTCCCAACTTGACTCTCACTGGGATTAAACATGACAATAGGTCTGATCTGATTTCATCATCATTTAAAAAAATTATCTATTATTTTTCACTTTATGTTTCTGTGTGGGAGCAAACTGTTGAAATCCTTACTTAATGTATACTAAGCTGATCTTCTGTATTTTAAGAGAATCGAAAATGAATCTTGATGTGAATGGAAGGGGAGAGGGAGTGGGAAAGGGGAGGGTTGTGGGTGGGAGGGACGGTATGGGGGGGAAGCCATTGTAATCCATAAGTCGTACTTTGGAAATTTATATTCATTAAATAAAAGTTAAAAAAAAATTCCATAATTCCAAATGAAAAAAAATGAAACAATTTATTTCCATATTATTTTATTATGCCGTACTGCAACTGTACTTGAAAAATATTTAATATGTATTTTGGAACAGTTTAAATATTGTACAGATTCGTATTTTTCCACATTTCTCATAATCCATGTATGAGCAAGTGTAAGCCCAGGTGAAACTGCTTGTATAACATATAGAATACAAATGCAAGAACTCACACTTCTTTGCTAAATTCTTTAATGCCCATTCCCTAATGCTTCTCGAATCTAAACAAATTCTTTTGCTACAGATGCATCTTACTAGGGAAGTTAACTGTGAAGACATTTAGGTTCAGTATGATTGCTGACACTATCACTGTTTTTGCTTATATTTTTCTATTTAATGTCCACTTACCTGCCCCCCAAAAAGTAACCTACAAGTTGGAAGACACGAGCTATACTCATCATTTTATAATTTTCAGTGCCTAGCATAACAGCTTGGTCATAGTAAGTACTCAAAAGATATCTATTAAGTGAATGAAATTTCTTTCCATGACTAAACTCCAGAGTGGAATAAAATCTTCAAAAACAATTGGGAAAATCAGATAGATTTCATAGATGACTAACCCAAAAATTGACTATTTTAGATGGACAAAAAAGTTAAAAGGTTTTGACAATGATTTGGATTCTTTGGAACAACAGTTTAAACAAAAAGTGGTTATGGAAAAATATTCTCCTTGCTCTATCAGTCAATTTAGATTGTGCTCCTATTTAGAATAGTAGTTGCCAGCTTAAGGGCTTTATTCCATTTGCTTATAAAATACTCAATTTATAGAAAAGCTGTTAATAAAACATTACCTACAAAGTGAATTTCTGATTTAAAAAAAAAAAGCTCTGTTTTCCTATCCATTTCCACTAATAAATTGAAGATGTGTTACTTAAGGTAAGTGCTCAAGATAAAATAAAATTATAAGATGACGTAACCCTTCTAAAACACAAAGGATAATTGTGCTTTACTTTTTCAAGGTAAAATATGTAAATGTGGGTTATAAAAATATGAAAACAACTATAGCTATTTTTATGTTATCTGCAATAGTCTAAATGTGTAGAGCAGTGATTTTCTTTTTTTCTCAACTTCATTTATTTGAAAAGCACAGTCACAGAGAGGAAGAGACAGAGATCCTTCATGTGTTGGTTCACTCTCCAAATGGTCAAAATGGCTGGGGCTGGGCCAGGCTGAACCTAGGAGCCAAAAACACCATCTGGATCTCCCACATGAGTGGCAGGTTCCTAGTAATGAGGTCATCTTCTGCTGCTTTCCCAGATGCATTAGTAGGGAGCTGGATTGGAAGCATAGAAGACACTGGCGCTACTATGTGAGATGCCAGCATTGCAAGAAGCAGCTTACCTTCAACACCACAATGCCAGCCCTGGAACACTTATTTTCAAGCTTCAATGTACACAATAATCATAAGACCTCTTTGTTAAAAGTGTAAACTCCCAACAGGATAAGAAACCCAGAAATAAATACAAGTGTATACAGTGAACTAATATTTAACAAAATTGAGGAATCTCTTCAATAAATGGTGCTGGGAAGATTGGCTCTCTGGATACAAAAGAATTAAATTGGATCTTTATCTTATATCATATACAAATACAAACAAAAATGGATTAAACAATTAAATATAAAACCTGAAAGTATAAAACTACTAGAAGAAAACATAGCATAATATCTTCACTACATTGCTCTTGGGTATGATTTTTTGGACATGACCTTGAAAGCAGAAGTAATAAAATGGAGCTACATGGAACAGCAAAGGAAATAATTAACAGAGTGAAGAGATAACCCTCAGAATGGGAGAGAATATATACAAACCATATTGTCTGATAAGGGAGTATATCCAAAATATGTAAGGAACCCAAACAACTCAATAACAAGAAAACACATAACGCTATTAAAAATGGGCAAAGAACCTAAATAGACATTTCTCAAAAGCTGGCATACAAATGGGCAGCAGGTACATGAAAGAATGTTCAGCATTACTAATCTTTAGGCAAGTAAAAATCAAAACCAGAATGAAATATCATCTAACAAGTATTAGAGTGGCTTTCATATAAAAGATGGAAGTATTAGTAAGGGTGTGGGAAAAGGGGAACTTGGACATTGTTGGTGGGAAAGTAAATTAGTGCAAACATTATGAAAAACAGTATGGAGGATCCTCAAAAAATAAAAACAGAATTATAATATGATCCAATAATCCTCCTGGGTATATATCCAAAGGATGTAAAATAAGTGTGTTCCTGTGTTTAATACTACCGTATTCAAAATAACTAAGATATGGAATCAACCTAAATGACATCAATAGATGAATGGATGAAGAAAATGTGGTACTATATACACAAATGGAATACTATTTAGCCTTAAAAAGGAAGGAAATTCCATCATTTGTGATGACATAGATGAACCTTGAAGACATTATGCTAAGTCAAAGAAGCCAGATACAGAAAGACAAGTACTGCATGAGTTCATACTTAAGACTCTAAAAAAGCTGAATTCATATAGAATAGATTGAGGGTTACCAGAGGCTGGAGAGCTGGAAAAGAGGGAATACAGAGTGTGATCACAGGAAACAAAGTTTTAGCTAGACAAGAAAAATAAGTTCAAGAAATCTGTACCAAACAGTGATTATGGTCAATAATGTATGATTCAAAATAAGATAAATTACAAGTGCCTCACCATAGATAAGTCAGTGAGGTAATGGATAGGCTAATTAACTTGATTTAGTCAGTCCATACTGTACAGACATTAAATAATGCTTACTCTCTAAATAAAAGTAATTATTTATCAATTAAATATTAATTTTAGAAGATTTATTTATTTATTTTGAAAGTCAGAGTTAGAGAGAGACAGAGAGAGGGAGAGAGAGAGAAGGAGGGAGGGAGGGAGGGAGGGAATCTTTCATCTGCTGGTTCACTCCCTAGATGGCTACAACACCATAAAAAATTCTAAAAGTCCACAGCAGGTCTTAGGTTTCCTAACTCTAACAAGGTATACTTTATTTTTTTAAAAAAAGACTGTTATTTATTTCAAAGATGAGAGAGAGAGAGAGAGAGAGAGAGAGAGAGAATGAATTAGTGAATCTTTCCTTTGCTAGTTCACTCCCCAAATGGCTGCAATGGCTGCGGCTAGGCCAGGTACAAGCCAGGAGAAAGGAATTCCATCCATGTCTCCTATGTGGCTGCTAGGTGCCCAAAAACTTAGGCCATCTTTTGTTGCTTCGCAGGTGCATTAGCAGGGAGCTGGATTGAAAGTGAAGCAGCTGGGACTGGCATCAGCACTCCAATATGTGATGCCAGCACTGTAAGCATCAGCTTAATCCCTGTGCTAAAAGGACAGCCCTGAACAAGGTATACTTTATACTTTTCCAAAGACCATGTTATAACTTTGTTGAACTTATATGCTGTGGAACTGAGTTGCTACAGGGAATTTACTACAATTCTAAAAATTATTTCATCAATTTTGGCAGTCATGAAGGCAGGCAACTCAGATTCCATTCTAAGACAGAACTTGCCACAGGAAGTACAGTTAACCGACAACTCTGAGCTGCAGTGCTTTGGAGATCATCCACAGTGTTTCTACTGATGCTATGCTCTTCTCATGTGGCCCCAGTATAGTCACAGCTTCTGTCCATTTTCTTCCCAATGAAGAAGTACTCTGAGGTATATTTTTGCACTGAAGCTCCCTACTGGGCAGAAATTTTCTGAGAGTACCACAATCTTAGGTTCTTCTCATATAACTCTTCTTCCTTCCCCATTTTCCCTTCAGAACTGCCACACTGCAGTCTGTATTATAGTCTGAAGGCTTCTCATATCTGTTTCTGCCTATGAGGAGCTTAATATTCAACAGGCATCACTCCCAATAAATCTTTGGCACTTGTAAATTCTTCTTGTGTCTGCTTCCCAAAGGTGTCATAAGCGGTCGGAAAAAACAGGCAGTAATATTTGACTTAGGGAATAGATCACTCATTGCCTAAGTAGTAAGAAGTATCTCATCCCTAGTGGTGCGTGTAGCATAAATAATTGGTAGCATCAGGTGACAGCATAATTGCTCAAATTTTCAATTAAGGATATTTGGAAAAACAATAGAGGAGCATACCCTAGCCAGTGCATATGAAATGTCTGAGGAACAACTGCAAACAAGGTCAAAGGAATTGCCTGGCTATCATTATTTTGCATTTATGACTAATAGAAGAATTATGCAGAATGCTACAGCTAAGTAGTTAAAAACTATGTGTGAAAGTCAGAGTATTTCTGTATTACCTGAAAAATGGCTCATGGTCTCTTTCTTCTAATTTCAAAATCAACAGCAGCTCCCTGCTGCTGGCCTGGAAAAGCAGAAGATGATGGTCCAAATACTTGGTTCCCTGTCATTCATGTGGGAGTCCCGGATGAAGTTCCTGGTTCCTGGCCATTGTGGTCATCTGGGGGAGTGAACCAGCAGATGGAAGACCCCTTTCTCTCTCTCTTGCTCCCTCTCTCTCTGTAACTCTCACTTTCAAATAAATAAATAAATCTTGAAAAAAAAAACAATTTCAATGAGAATAAGTTCAAGAGATCTATTGTACAACATGGTGATTATAGTTAATAATATGTCATTTTCATGAGAATTATTGAGAAAAAACTTTTATGTGTTCTTACCACAAAATAGTATATCAGGTAATGTATTAGCTCAATTTAGCCATTTTACATTGTATACATATTTCAAAACAACATGTACACACACTATAAGTATATATATATAATTTTAGTCAGTTAAAAATGAATTTATTAAATCATAGTTCATATATCAAAGTAGATGTAAAAGTTTGTATAAATTTAGACAAATAAAGCAGATATCAATATCCTGGGAGATATTCAAAGACACATTCTTTTTTTTTTTTTTTTTTTTTTGACAGGCAGAGTGGACAGTGAGAGAGAGAGACAGAGAGAAAGGTCTTCCTTTGCCGTTGGTTCACCCTCCAATGGCCGCCGCGGCCGGCGCGCTGCGGCCGGCGCACCGCGCTGATCCGATGGCAGGAGCCAGGAGCCAGGTGCTTTTCCTGGTCTCCCATGGGGTGCAGGGCCCAAGCACCTGGGCCATCCTCCACTGCACTCCCTGGCCACAGCAGAGGGCTGGCCTGGAAGAGGGGCAACCGGGACAGAATCCGGCGCCCCGACCGGGACTAGAACCCGGTGTGCCGGCGCCGCTAGGCGGAGGATTAGCCTAGTGAGCCGCGGCGCCGGCCTCAAAGACACATTCTTAAATTACCTCCTAGATTTTCTGATCTTTAGCTTGTCACTTTTATTCAAATATTAGTATAAGGCTGCTTTCCTGGGGGGATGTACATTGTACAGGGAGTCCTAGATAATTAGGACAAATAAAAGTTATCAAGATGGAGTTTGCATTGAGACACAGTGGGTTAATCCACTGGCTTGTGATGCAGGAATCCCATATCAGAGTACCCATTGGAGTGCTGTCTTGCTCTGCTTCCAATCCAGCGTCCTGTTAATATGCTTGTGAAGGCAACGGAAGATTACCCAAGTGCCACTGCCACCCATATGGGAGACCAGCATGGGGTTTGTAATGTCTGGTTTGGCATGGCCCAATACAGGCTGTTGTATTTGGGGAGTTAACCAGCTGATGGAAGATCTCTCTTGTCTCTCCCATGTCCTGCTCTGCCTTTCAAATAATAAACAAATGAGTATCTTAAAAAGGTATCAACATTGGAAAGGAATAAATAAAAGCAATTATATTTCAAATATATATATATATATATATATGCAAAACACTAAAGAATAAAGTGTCAGGGCTGGCATTGTAGCACAGCAGGTTAAGCCACCATCTGTGACACTGCTATCCTGTATGCACGCTGGTTCATGTTCCAGCTGCTCCACTTCTGATCCAGCTACCTGCTAATGGCATTGAAAAGAGCAGCAGGTGATGGAATACTACACAGCTGTAAAAAAATTTTGAAATTCCATCATTTGCAATAAAATGGATGCACCTGGAAACCATTATACTTAGTGAAATAAGCCAGTCCCAGAAAGACAAATACCATATATTTTCCCTGATCTGTAGTAACTAATAGAGTACCTAAAAGGTACTCTATATGAGTAATCTATACGAGTGAAATTGACACTTTGAGATGAAATGAGTTTGAACAGCCCTTGTCTTGACTGTTGAGTAACAGTATTTTTTTCTTCATACTATTTGTTGAACTCTTTACTTAGTGTAGCGTCAATCTTATGAGTATAAAGTTAACTGAAAATATATCTTTGTAAAAATTAAGAATGAGAATAGGACAGGGAAGAGGAAGAAGGGTGGGAACATGGGTGGGAGGGAAGGTAGGGTGGGAAGTATCACTATGTTATTGCATCTATATATAAGAAATACATGAAATTTGTATACCTTGAATAAATTTTTAAAAAAGCAGATGATGGCCCAAGAGAGTTAGAAACATACCAGGGGATTCGAATTCAATCCCATCAAGGTGGCATGTACCAATGACATCTCACTAGTCCCAGTGATCAATTTCTGTTCGCAATTGATTGTAATAGGACTAAGAACCAAAGGGATCACATAAACAAGAATAGTGTCTGCAAATACTAGCTGATAGAATCAAAAAGGGAGAGAATGATCCAACATGGGAAGTGAGATACACAGCAGACCCATCGAATGGCAGATGTCCTAACAGCACTCTGGCCTCAGAATCAGCCCTTAAGGCATGTGGATCCAGCTGAAAAGCCCATGAGAGTATTTCAGGCATGGAAAGCCAAGACACTCTGGGGGAAAAAAAAACCTAAATGAAAGATCTCCACGAGTGAGATCCCAGTGGAAAGAATGGGTCATCAAAGAAGGAGGTACCTTTCTCTGAAGGGAGGAGAGAACTTCCACTTTGACCATGGCCTTGTCTAAATATGATCAGAGTCAGTGAACTCAGGGGGCTTCCATAGCCTTGGCAACTCATGACAAGAGCCTAGGGTGATTGCTGAGGCCATAAACAAGAGTGTCAATTTGTTAAATCAACAACAGGAGTCACTGTGCACTTACTCCTCATGTAGGATCTTTGTCCTTAGTGTGCTGTACATTGAGATTTAATGCTATAACTAGTACTCTAACAGTATTTTTCACTTTATGTTTCTGTGTGGGAGAAAACTGTTGAAATCGTTACTTAATGTATGCTAAACTGATCTTCTGTATATAGAGAATCGAAAATGAATCTTGATGTGAATGGAAGGGGAGAGGGAGTGGATAAGGGGAGGGTTGTGGGTGGGAGGGACGTTATGGAAGGGAAGCCATTGTAATCCATATTCTGTACTTTGGAAATTTATATTCATTAAATAAAAGTTAAAAAAAAAAAAGCAGATGATGGCCCAAGAGCTTGAGCCCCTGCCATCCACATGGGAGACCTGAATGAAGCTCCTGGCTCCCGGTTTCAGCCTGGCTCATCCCTGGCCATTGTAGCCACTTGAGAAGTGAACAGCAGACAGAATATCTCTTTCTCTCTCTGTCTCTCCCTCTCTCTGTAACTCTTAAATAAATAAATAAATATTTTTTAAAAAGTCAACAAGATCAATAAACAAAGTAAGTGTGATTTCTATACATCTGAAACAGACAATTCAAAATGAAATTAATAAAAAAATTCAATTTATGAGATCAAGAACAAAAAAGTATGTAGGAATAAATTTAATCAAAGATGTACAAATTTGTACATTGAACAATACAAAAATTATTGAAATAAATTAAAGACAATATAAATGGTGAGATATACCATGGACATGGATTATAAGACTTCAAACTATTATTTTTCACTTTATGTTTCTGTGTGGGAGCAAACTGTTGAAAGCCTTACTTAATGTATACTAAGCTGATCTTCTGTATATTAAGATAATCGAAAATGAATCTTGATGTGAATGGAAGGGGAGAGGGAGTGGGAAAGGGGAGGGTTGTGGGTGGGAGGGACGGTATGGGGGGGAAGCCATTGTAATCCATAAATCGTACTTTGGAAATTTATATTCATTATATAAAAGTTAAAAAAAAATAAAAAATAAATAAAAAATTAAAAAAAAAAAAACTAAATAAAATTTTAATAAAATAAATTAAAAATTAAATAAAAATTTTTAAAAACTAAATGAACTTTAAAAACTAAATAAATTTTTTTCTTTTTTTAAAAAAAAAAAAAAAAAAAAAAAAAAGACTTCAAACTGTAAAATCACAATACATGTTTGTGGGGAGCAACTCGGACTAGACTAAGTTACTCGAATTAAGACTTATTCTATGCATCTGCTCTCCCACAATATGGTGCTGAGAAGGGAATAAACAGCTTCTACACAGCTGCCTCTCGCCAATTTGATTGACTGAGCTGCAGGAGCTGATTGGAGGAGAGCAGGGATTGGTGGAAGAGGACTATAAAGGAGGAGAGAGACAACATGCACCAGGAACATCTAAGGGGAACACCTGAGGAACATCTGAGCAGCCCCCGAGAGAGCCAGCCGGCGGTGTGCCGCTCCCCTGCGGAAGTGGGGAAAGTGGCAGGGGGCCCGCCCCTCCACGGAGGTGGAGGGACGGTAGCCAACCCGGGAAGAACCAGCAGCAAACCCGGGGAGGGCCAAGCAGACAAAAGAACAGCACAGGGTCCTGTGTCGTTCCTCCACGAAGACGGGGAGCGACATAATGGTGCCGTGACTCTGATAGGAAGCCTAGGCAGGGTCTAGTGTCGTTCCTCCACGAAGAGGGGGAGCGACAATGTTCAACACAACCCTTATCAGAATTCCAACTACTGTTCTACATAAATGAAAAATGTAATCATAAAACTCTTAGAGAGTTGCAAGAGACTTAAAATAAAAACACTTTCCAATTTCAAAACCAACTACAAAGCTACATTAATCAATAAAGTGTGGTAATAGCATAAGAATATGAATGCAAACAGAATAGAATTCAGATATTAGATATAAATCCATAGATCTATATACAACTGATTTTAAACAAGAGTGCTAAGACAACTCAATGGGGGAAATAATAGTCTTTTAACAATGTAACTGAAAGCTTGATAATCGCAAGCAAAAGAATATATTGGACACCTAACCTCATATCATATACAAAAATTAATTCAGGAATAAAGGCCCAAATATAAGAAGATTAAATACTATAAAACTCTTAGAAGTAAACACTGTGAAAAATCTGACCCTGGATTAGAAAACAGATCTTTAGATAAGACATCAAAAAGCACAAGCAATAAAATTTTTTTTATTTCATGAAGATTTTTAAATGGGGCAGGTATCTGGCATTGCAGTTAAAGGAGCACTTGGATTGCCTACATCCAATATTGGAGTACCTGTGCTCAAGTTTTAGCTCTGCTTCCAATTCCAGCTTTCAAATATTGTGTACCCTGGGAGGCAGCAGGTGATGCTCAAGCAGCTTGGTCCCTGTCACATTTATGGGAGATCCAGACTGAGTTCCTGACTCCTGGCATTGGTCTGGCCCAGCCCTGGCTGTTGTGGGCATTTGGGGATTGAACCAGTGAATGGGAGATCTTTAACTCTCTCTCTCTCTCTCTAATAAACCAAATAATAAAAAATAAGTAATTTAAAAACATTTGTACATCTAAGACAATTATTAAGAAAGTGAATGGAGGGGCTGGTGTCATGGCATAGTGGTTAAGCTGCCATCTACAACAATGGCATCCCATATGGGCACCAGTTCAAGTACCGGATGTTCCACTTCCAATCCAGTGCCCAGATAATGTGCCTGGGAAAACAGTACAAGATGGCCCAAGTGGTTGGGCTTCTGAAACCATGTGGGAGACCTAGATGGAATGCCAGTCTCTTGGCTTAGGCCTAGCCCAGCAACAGTCATTGCAGACATTTTGGGGAGTGAACAAGTATATGGAAAATCTTTCCTCCTTTCCCCTCCCTATAACTTTGCCTTTGAAATAAGTGAAACACATCTTTTTTAAAAAGTGAGTAGCAATCCAGAGAATAGGAGAAAGCATTTTCCAATCATGTTTATCTGGGAAAAAATCTAGTATCCAAAATTATAAAGGACTCTTACAATTCAACAATAATGATAAATAACCCAAGTAAAAGCTGAGCAAAAGATTAAAATAGACATTTCTTTCTCTCTCTCTCCTTCTCTCTATATATATGCAAATAGTTAATAAGCACAATATTTCCATTGTCATTATCATATCTCCTAGCAATTTCATTAAGTATATCCACAAAAGAAGTAAAAATTGATACTCAAGCAAATACATTTATGTGTATGTTCTTAGCAGCAGTATTAATAATAGCTAAAATGTTCATTAGTAGATGAATAAACACTATGTATACAATATAATCCAATATTATTCATCCATAAAGGGAGTGAAATATTGCCACATGCTACAATGTGGATGAACCTTTAAAAAATTATGCTAAATTAAATAAGCTTGACATGAAATATCAGACAGTACATGAATCTACTTAGATGAAATGTTCAGAATAGGTAAACTGATAGAGACAAAATGCAGACTGTTGCGTTGCAGGTTCTTGGGGAGGCACGGAATGAGAAGAAAATGCTTAACTGGTATAAAGTTTACTTTTGGAAAACTTTTAAAACTAGATAGAGGCGGTGCTTACACCACATGGCGAATGTATTATATGCAACCAAATTGTTCACTTTACAGTGGTTAGATTTTTTATATGAATATAAGTTCAATTTTTTAAAAAATATGAATTGCTGTTTCATATAAGCTAGAATAGTTATAATTTTAAAGGAGAAAAAGTGTTGGAAAGGATGCGGATAAATTAGAAATCTCATTCATTGCTAATGAGAATGTAAAACACCACAGTTACCATGGGAAACAGTTTGGCAATAACTCAGAGATTAAACAAAGTTGTCATATGACTCAGCAATTCCAATCCTAGATATAATTCTGAAAGACTTGAAAGGTGTTTATACAAAAACATGAACACAAATGTTCATTGCAGGATTATACATTCACCTAAAAACCAAAATGTAAATTATCAAAAATAAATAAAATGAACAGAATCGAGAACCTACAGGAAATCCATACTTATATAAATGACTTTTAATATGTCAACACAATGTCATAAATGACAACAATTTCAACAAATGATGTTGAAACAATTTGATGTTCACATACAAAAAACAGAACTTGGATCCACATTGGTTACAAAAATTGAAACAAAATGTGCCATTGATTTAAACATAAATACTAAAACTTTAAAACTTATGTAAATTGTTGTGACCTTGGGTTGGACAAAGATTTGTTAGCTATGCAACAGTTATCCTAACATTTGTTAACAGCAAAGAACATTCAAGAGTATGGTGTCATGTTCTGTTGATGTTTTTGTCAAAAATTAATTGACTATGTGTTTTCATTTATTTCTGGGCTCTCAACTCTGAGTCATTTGCCTGTGCGTCTGTTTTTATACCAGTATCATTCTGCTTTGATTACTATAGTTTTGTAATATTATTTTTAAAAAGGAAGTTGATATCTCCAACTTTTACCTTCTCAGTATTACTTTGGCTATTCAAAATTTTTTGTGGTTTAATACAATTTAAGAATTGCATTTTTCTATTTCTATGAAGAATGCTATTGGAATTTTGATAAGGATTGAATTAAATCAGCATGTTGTTTTGGGAACTATAGATATATTCACAATATTAATTATCCAGATCCATGAACACAAAATATCTTTCAATTTATTTGGATCTTCTTCAATTTCTTTCATCATTGTTTTATAGTACTTCATTAAACCTTTTCCTAAGTATTTTATTGTTTCTTTGAAAGGCAAAGTTACAGAGAGAGAAAAAGAGAAACTGAGAGAGAGATCTTCCATCCTCTGGTTCACTCCCCATATGTGCACAACAGCCAGGGCTGAAGCAAGCCAGAGCCAGGAGCCAGGAGTAGGTGGCAGTGGCCCAAACACTTGGGTCATCTTCTGCTGCTTTGTCAGACACATTACCAGGGTGGTGAATTGGAAATGGAGCAGCTAGGACTCAAATCAGTGCCTAAATGGGATTCTGACATCACAGGAAGTGGCTTAACCAGCTACGCCACAACGTCAGCCCTGCTAAGTATTTTTTTTATGCAATTGTAAATGGAATATTCTTGACTTTTTTCAGCGAGGTTGTTATTTGCATAAATAAATGTTACTGATTTTGTTTTTTGACTTTGTATAATGCAACTTTACTGAATTCAGTTATTAATTCTAACAATTTTTGAGGAATTTTGGGAGGAGTTTCAGTACTATGTGGAATAGAAGTGGGCATCCTAAAATACTCTCATGGGCTCTTCAGTCAGATCCAAATGCCTTAAGGGCTGATTCTGAGGCCAGAGTGCTATTTAGGACATCTGCCATTCTATGAGTTTGCTGTGTATCCCGCTTCCCATGTTAGATCATTCTCTCCCTTTTTGATTCTATCAATTAGTATTAGCAGACACTAGTTTTGTTTGTGTGATCCCTTTGACTCTTAGACCTAGCAGTGTGATCTATTGTGAACTGAAATTTATCACTTGGACTAGTGAGATGGCATTGGAACATGCAACCTTGATAGGATTGTATTGGAATCCCCTGGTACATTTCTAACTCCACCGAGAAGGAGGTACCTTTCTCTGAAGGGAGGAGAGAACTTCCACTTTGACTATGACCCCATCTGAATAAGACTGAAGTTGGCGAACTCAAAAGGCTTCCATAGCCTTGGCAACTTGTAAGTAGAGCCTAGGGAGATTACTGACGCCATAAACAAGAGTGTCAAATTGTTAAGTCAACAACAGGAGTCACTGTGTACTTATTCCTCATGTGGGATCTGTCCTTAATGTGTTGTCCAATGTGAAGTAATGCTATAACTAGTACTGAAACAGTATTTTAGGCCGGCGCCGTGGCTCACTAGGCTAATCCTCCACCTTGCGGCACCGGCACACCGGGTTCTAATCCCGGTCGGGCTGCCGGATTCTGTCCCAGTTGCCTCCCTTCCAGGCCAGCTCTCTGCTATGGCCCAGGAGTGCAGTGGAGGATGGCCCAAGTCCTTGGGCCCTGCACCCCATGGGAGACCAGGAAAAGTACCTGGCTCCTGCCATCGGATCAGCGCAGTGCGCCGGCTGCAGCGTGCCAGCCGCGGCGGCCATTGGAAGGTGAACCAACGGCACAAGGAAGACCTTTCTCTCTGTCTCTCTCACTCACTGTCCACTCTGCTTGTCAAAAAAAAAAAACAGTATTTTACACTTTGTGTTTCTGTGTGGGTGCAAACTGATGAAATCTTTACTTAATATATACTAAATTGATCTTCTGTATATACAGATAATTGAAAATGAATCTTGATGTGAAGGGAATGGGAGAGGGAGCGGGAGATGGGAGGGGTGTGAATGGGAGGGAAGTTATGGGGGAGAAGCCATTGTAATCCATAAACTGTACTTTGGAAATTTATATTTGCTAAATAAAAGTTTAAAAAAAAGCAGTGGGCATCCCTGGCTGATATGATCTTTTATATATTGAGTTTGAAAGAAAAAAAGGTATAGAGAGGCAGAGAATACAATGTGACTACTAAAGGTGGAAAGGGGTAGAGAAGAAATGAGGAAATACAGTTCAAAGGACACAAAGTAAAATATATGAAGAAGTCTCGAGTTCTAATGTGTGAGATGAGGACCATAATTTGGATCAGCCCAGTTCAGAATTGTGTTATAATACAGAATTCTATTCTGGATTGTTACTAAATGAGTATATATTAACTGCTCTTACTGCTACTAGAATGTAGTTTCCATGAGAGCAGGGGTTTTGCTCACTGTTGCATCCCTAGTGCCTTAAATAGTGTTGGCAATAGTTAGCACTGAATAAGTATTTAGTGACTTAACATACTATGACTTCTGTCTGGGCTAAATATCCTATCCACTGAGCAGCCTTTCAGTTCTTATTCCAAGACTATATTCTTTGAGTATTCTATCTTTAAAATCCATTTTAATATCTGATAAAGGAAGATCCTTTCATTAACCTTCTCTCTTTTTAAAAGGATTTATTTACTTATTTATTTGAAAGGCAGAGTTACACAGTGGCAGAGAGAGAGAGAGAGAGAGATCTTCCATCTGTTGGTTCACTCCTCAAATGGCTGCAACGTCTTGAGCTGGGGTGATCCAACGCTGGGAGCCAGGAGCTTCTTCATGTCTCCATGCAAGTGCAGGGGCCTAAGTGCTTGGAGCATCTTCCACTGCTTTCCCAGGCCACTACAGAGAGCTGGATCGGAAGTGGAGCATCTGGGACTCAAACTGGTGTCCATATGAGAAGCTGGCACTGCAGGTAGCATCTCTACTCAGTAACCCACAGCACCAGCCCCTAACATTCTTTTAAGAATATTCTTAGGGGCTGGCGCTGTGGTGCAGTAGTTTAAAGCCCGGGCCTGCAGAGCTGGCATACCATATGGGTACCGGTTTGAGTCCCGGCTGCTCCACTTCCAATCCAGCTCTCTGCTATGGCCTGGGAAAGCAGTGGAGAATGGCCCAAGTCCTTGGACCCCTGCACCCATGTGGGAGACCCAGAGGAGGTTCCTGGCTCCTGGCTTTGGATCAGCTCAGCTCTGGCCATTGTAGTCATTTGGGGAGTGAACCAGCGGAATGGAAGACCTCTCTCTCTCTCTGGCTCTACCTCTCTCTGTACCTCTCTCTTTCAAATAAATAAAATAATTCTTTAAAAAAAAGAATGTTCTTAGCTAATCCTATTTATTCTTCCAAATACAATTTTAGAACAACTTCGTCAAGTTTCAAAAATATTTTCAAATATGTCTGTTATTAAAGCATGTTATTAGCAATTTCAAAATAGGCAAAAATAAAAATATACATTTTACCAATCAGGAGGTCATATTTCAGGAAACTGTATGCAAAAATAAAAAGAGAGAAGATTTCTAATGAAATCTCTGAGCAGGCTATCCTAAAGTCCCAGCTTTGTAACAAAATCAGGTAGTATGGTACAACAGTGAAAACTTTGGACATTATTGTAATTAATTAAACTTTTATGAAAACTATTAGAAACTATAATCTAGATAAAATTAATTGAATGAATGCCTGTGATCAGCAAAAGATAAGAAAATCCAATAGAATTAATGGAAAATATGAACAGGTATTTCACAAAAGAAGTAATCACAAAAACTAAAGGCATAAGAAAACCTGCTAAACCTCATTAGAAATATGAGAAATATATTCTAAAACAAGGAGTTATCACTTCACAGTTACCAGATAGGCTAATATTAAAAAAGGTAGATAGTGACAAGTATTGGAGTGACTTAAGAAAACAGGAATCCTTATGCACTAATGGTGAAGCCATACTAAAAACAATCTGATATTCAGGAAATTAAAGCTATTATAATTTTACTATTACTATTGTCATCATCATCAATACAAAGGAGCCATTTGACTCTCATTCAGGCCTACTTTTATTAACACATAACTCTTAAATATTTTGGTTACCTATTCCTAGGAAGTACTAGATTGAATAAAAAAAACTACAAATTGAGAAGAGGAAAATATCAAGCTACAGCTATGAAAGAAGACAGAAATAAAAAAAGACATATAATACATGCTAATCATGATAATTCTGATGAACCAACAATGTCAAATATATTTGGTATTTCCTACTTTAAAAGTCTAAAATTACATACTTATCTATCAAAAATTGTTATAATAATTTTCTCCCACAGAGTAGAAAGCTTCAGTTCTTAGAATAATAATCACCTGGAACAATTCATTTTAAGGCCAGACAGATAATGGACTACTGTCATTTTAAGGTTTGAAAAATAGTAGTTAGGAACAACTGTGAAATACTGAAGTGGCTTTAAAAACCTGCTTTTTCACATTTCCAAAAGCTATACACAGAAGCTACAGATCAATGGAGTAAAAAAAATAGCATATAACTGCTTGCAATTCCTCAAATTCAAATATAACAGCAATCCCATGAAACACAACTGTGAAATAAAGAATAGAAAGGATTATTTTAAAAAATATGTGCAGTGTTTTAAAGCTAATTTTATTAATATCAACAATATGTCTTCTGTTTAGAAACTGAGCTCTTTTTATATCCAGGAAAATATCTCTCAATAGGCAAGGCTGACTTATCATAATTACAGGTTGCCTGCCCATCTTAAGTCTCACTTTATTGACAAGCCAGGAAAAACAACATCTAGAGCTTGTTCATATGAATTTGTGCTATGTCTTTTACACCTACTTTAAAGCTAAATCCTAGGAAGAATGGAAATGTAATTTTCTCTGTAAATAATAATGATTAGTTTATAAAAATACTAATCATTGCTATTACTATGATTTTGAGAAAGGACAGACATGGAAAAAGGAATAGAAACTAAAGCATATAATTCTAGTTCAATCTAAGCCTCCTCTCTCCCCAAACCTCCAATTTACCTATTCAAAAATAAAACCATTCTAAAAATCATAACACCATAGACTTAACTACTGAACTCCGTCCAAATCATTTTTTTTCTTTCATGGATATTATTTTCTTTTTAGTAATTTACATTAGAAATGTATATCTTTTCCCATGATAGCATGTTAGAATCTTTCTGTTTTCATACATGAGAAAATAAAAAGATAATCTCTGAAAGCCTTTATAGGTTAGAATTTGAAAGTATAATTTTTCAGTCATCTAGAGTACTGACCTGTGAGCCCTGAAGCTGTTATACACCGAACAAAAGCTATCTTCTAACTAACACAGCTATCTTCTAACTATCTCACACTGTCCAACAGCATGCCCACCAATGAGAATGCCAATTTACAAGCTTCCTACTTGAAGATATTCAGGAATAAAAACAAAGAAAAAAACAAAATAATGGTACAACAGAATACACAAGTTAATGAGATCCAAGATGGCTAAACAGGGAAAAGATGCACTGATTTTGACCACAGGACAATAACAGAAGAAAAGCAGAGTAACTGCATTCCCAGGAGAGAGTTGGAGAGAAGTTTGCAGTGGAAATTCTACAGACAGAAGAGAGATGCCATGGAGCAATGTGGACAATACAAACATGTAGCAGTGAGCAGGGACAGCTGAGGGCTGGAGGAGACACCACCTTCTTGAAGCAAGCACATACCTCTGGATATACACTAAAGGAGCAGATACCCCACTAAGCCACAGAGGCATATTTCAAAGATAAAAACCATCAGGGGACAAAACCAACAAGTGGTTCCACAAAAGCCTAAACATAAACATAGAAATACAATAGACATGAACAAGGAAAGACATTGTGACTCCCAAAAGAAACATAACAACAATTCAGCATTAGAATGTGAAGACAAAGAGACTGATTAAATGCCTGCAAAGGAATTCAAAAGAATGATCATACAATTACTAAAAAACAGAGAAGCTAATACATGAGATAAAGAAATCCATACACGAAATGGATGAAAAATTTAGCCAGGAGATAGAGATTTTGAAGAGAAATCAAACTAAATATTAGAAAAGATTAATTAAATATGTCAAAAAACACTGGAAAGCTTAAGAATAGACTTGGTGAGGCAGAAGAAAGAATATCTGAGACAAAAGACAAATCCTTGGGAATAGACCAAAAAAAGAAATTACAAAAACTGAAAATTGTGTTCAAGACTTATGGGAGAGGGACTGGCACTGAGGCATAGCAGGTAAAGCCACTGCCTGGAGTACTGGCATCCCACGTGGGCACCAGTTCGAGTCCCAGCTGCTCCACTTCTGATCCAGCTCTCTGCTACGGCCTGGGAAAGCAGTAGAAAATGGCCCAAATCCTTGGGCCCCTGCACTCACATGGGAGACCCAGAAGAAGCTCTAGGCTCCTGGGTTCAGAATGGCCCAGCTCCAGGCACTGTGATCATTTGGGGTGTAAACCAGCAGGGAGAAGACCTGCCTCCCTCCCCCTACCCATCCCCACCCCTTTCTCTCTCTCTCTGCCTCTCTGTAACTCTGCCTTTCAAATAAATAAATAAATCTTTAAAAAAGATATATAGGATAGTATAAAACCACCTAACATATGTGTCTTAGGAGTTCCTGAAGGTGTGGAAAGAGAGAATGGATTAGAAGGCCTATTCAGTGAAGTAATAGCAGAAAAAATTCCTTCATTTGGATAAAGATAGGGACACCCAAGTACAGGAAGCACATAGAACATGATCAGAAAAGAACATTATGACGACACATTATAGTCAAGCTTTCAACAGTAAAACATAAAGAAGAGATTCTAAAATATACAACAAAAATGCCAGATTACTTTCGAGGATCTCCAATTAGACTAACAGAACATTTCTCTTTTTTTTTTTTTTGACAGGCAGAGTGGATAATGAGAGAGACAGAAAGAAAGGTCTTCCTTTTGCCGTTGGTTCACCCTCCAATGGCCGCCACGGCTGGCGCGCTGCGGCCGGTACACCGTGCTGATCCAAAGGCAGGAGCCAGGTGCTTCTCCTGGTCTCCCATGGGGTGCAGGGCCCAAGCACTTGGGCCATCCTCCACTGCCTTCCCGGGCCACAGCAGAGAGCTGGCCTGGAAGAGGGGAAACTGGGAAAGAATCCTGCACCCCGACTGGGACTAGAACCCGGTGTGCCGGCGCTGCTAGGTGGAGGATTAGCCTATTGAGCTGCGGCGCCGGCCTAACCGCACATTTCTTATCAGAAACCTTACAGGCTATGAGAGAATGGAGAGACAAAGTCCAAGTTGTAAAAGAAAAAAAAAACTGTCAACCCAGAATACTGTACCCAGCAAAGCTCTCAATTATAAATGAAGGTGAAATAAAGACCTTCCATGACAAACAGAAATTTAAAGAACTTATCCCCAATCATCCAGCCTTACAAATGATACTTTAAGGATCTGCTACATATGGAAAGAGAAAGATAGTCATCACTACAAAAGGACTTTGTGAAGGCAGAAAATCTCTCAGTAAAAGTTCAAGTTCAAAGCAAATAATAGTAACATTTATGGAAAAGTGGCAGGACAAATTTGATATTTATCAATAATAACCTTGAATGGAAATAGCCTAAATTCTCCAATTAAAAGATGCAGACTGGCTGCATGGATTAAAAAGAAACAAGACCCATCTATTTGCTGCCTACAAAAAAAAATATCAAAAACAGATACACAAAAACTGAAATTGAAAGGATGGAAAGAGATATTTCATGATAAGGGAAAGAAAAAATGAGTAGTAGCCATGATAATATGAGACACAATAAGCTGTACCATAAAAAATGTTAAAAGAGACAAAGAAAGGCATTATGTGATGATTAAGGAATCAATTCAACAGGAAAATGTGACTATAGTAAATGTATAATGAAATGCATATGAAAGAGTCATCTGTACCCCCATGTGTATTGCAGCTCAATGCACAATAGCTAAGATATAGAATTAACCCAAATGTCCATCAATGGATGACTGGATAAAGAATATGTAGTATATACACACCATGGGATACTATTCAGCCATAAAAAAGAATGAAATCCCATCTTTTGCAACACAATAGATGCAACTGGAGAGCATTATGCTTAGTGAAATAAGCCAGTCCCCAAAACATAAATATATGTTTTCTCTGATATGTGGCAGTTAATATAGAATACAAAAAAAGTATAGGAATGAAACTGACGTCTTGTGATATAATCATTGTTTTAGCCCTTGTTTATATTCCTGTGGACTTGTGGTCTTCCTTCATTTTACTTTTTGAATATTATGGTTAGTGGTAAATTAAGCATGCGGTTATACAGTGGTTTTAAAGCACGTTTTTGCAAAAAATTAAAGAAAAAAAACAAAAGGAAGGACATTTTTATATGTCATTCATACTGTCGCTCAAGCATATTTAAACTCAAACCTACTTAAACAATTCTAAACTGTACATAATGTTCAGATCCTCTCTTCTCACTCTCCTTTCCCCTCAAATTTTTTATTGCTATGTGGAACTTAACCAGGGAACTCTGCAATGCCCTGGAAGTAAAAACTAAATCTTACCCTTCTCTTTACATCAAAAAGGCACCATCTTATAAGCTGCAAAAAGCAGCTTGAGTTCATAGTCAAGAAGTTTGGGTTCATTCATTCAATCAATACATATTTATTGAAAAGTACATTATTTATCGAGCACAGTTCTAAATGTCAGAGATTTTTTTTTAACTTTTATTTAGTAAATATAAATTTCCAAAGTACAGTTTATGGATTACAATGGCTTCCCCCCCTCATAATTTCCCTCCCACTCGCACCCCTCCTATCTCCCGCTCCCTCTCCCATTCCCTTCACATCAAGATTCATGTTCAATTATCTTTACATACAGAAGATCAATTTAGTATATATTAAGTAAAGATTTCATCAGTTTGCACACACACAGAAACACAAAGTGAAAAATACTGTTAAAGTACTAGTTATAGCATTACTTCACATTGGACAACACATTAAGGACAGATCCCACATGAGAAGTAAGTACACAGTGACTCCTGTTGTTGACTTAACAATTTGACACTCTTGTTTATGGCGTCAGTAATTCCCCTAGGCTCTTGTCATGAGTTGCCAAGGCTATGGAAGCCTTTTGAGTTCGCTGACTTCAATCTTATTAAGACAGGGTCATAGTCAAAGTGGAAGTTCTCTCCTCCCTTCAGAGAAAGGTACCTCCTTCTTTGATGGCCCCGTTCTTTCCACTGGGATCTCACTCGCAGAGATCTTTCATTTAGGTCTTCTTTTTTTTCCAGAGTGTCTTGGCCTTCCATGCCTGAAATACTCTCATGGGCTCTTCAGCAATATCCGAATGCCTTAAGGGCTGATTCTGAGGCCAGAGTGCTTTTTAGGACATCTGCCATTCTATGAGTTTGCTGTGTATCCTGCTTCCCATGTTGAATCGTTCTTTCCCTTTTTTGTTCAATCATTTAGTATTAGCAGACACTAGATATAGAGGCCAAAAAAACACAGATATTGTCCTTACCTTTTAAAGCTTATAGTCCAGTTTTAGAGGCAGACAATCAGATAATCATACCTATAAATGTAAAATTATACATTTGTGGAAAGTACTTTGAGGTGAATGTAAAGGAGCAACTGAGAGGTTACAATCAAGGGACTAGGTTAGATGGAAGGAAATGACATGGAAGCAGAGAATTGAGGGATGCATGAGGATTAGGAAAATAGTTGGAACTGAAAGGAATACAGAGCAGTCAATTCATAGTCTGAAAGGGAAAGAATGGGAACAGAGGCAAGGCTATAGATGTTGGTAAAGAGAAGTTCATAGATGGTTCTGTAGGATATGTTCTGAGCTTCAGTTTTATCCCTTGCTATAGTAGGGTTTTTACTGGGGGAGTAATATAATCAGAACTGTATTTTTAAATAGCTACAGTATACAAAATGGATTAGGATGGTATCTATAGTTCATTATATTAGTTTTCTGTTGTTGTACCAAAATATCTGAAACTGAGCATTTTATAAAGAAAAGAGGCTTATTTAGTTCACAGTTTGGGAGGTATAAAGTCCAAAATTAGGCAGTCCCATCTGTTCAACTTCTGGTGAGGGCTTTCTGGGGACATCACAACATGGCAGATAGCATCAAGGCAAGAGTATACCCAAGAGGGAGAGAATATTAATACAGAAAGACAGGAGACAAGAGAGATTCAGGAGCCAGTTTTATTCATTTTATAACAACCCACTCACATGAGAACTAACCACAAAAACTACATTAATCCCTTGTGAAGGAAAGCCCCCACTGACCCAATCATATCCCACTAGGTTCCACCTCTTAACGATTTCACCACCTCTCAATATTGCCACACAAGGGACCAACCTTCTAAAACACAAACTTTTGGGAGACATACTCAAACCCTTTCCAAACCATAACACTTAACTCCTCTTTGTTATCTCAGTAATACCTGAAAAATAATGTCAAAATCCAAATTCATTCTTTTATCCCCTTTCCAGTGTCTCTTCTCTCTATATACATATTGTTTAAAAGTCACAGTATGCACCAGCGTTGTCTCTGTATTCTATTTGGAGAGACATAGAAAAAGCAATGTTGCCTGTAACTATGAAGACGCATCCATTTTTACCACCTTCATTCCCATCAGGGAGGTATAAGTGTTCAATAAGGTTAGCTTCTGCAAACATTATCTTAATTCCACACTCATAAAATTGTTTTCTATCAATGATTTGTTTCTTCCAGTATCTCATTTTTTTTCTCTCAACTGCACTCTTTCAGTCTACAATATATTTGCGTCTTCCCCATTTTAAAAGAAAAAAAGTGAAGAAAGGCAAAGAAAAATAGGAGAATAAGACCCTCTAGCAATTGTCTCCCTACAGAAACATTAATTTGAAATATACACTAAGGAATGTACCTTCACAAGAGCTAAGAAAATCAGGTCAGAGATCACAGTACTTAGTTCTAGTATAATAAGAAAAGATCTATTGAAAAGTGTAATACAGTCACACTGTCCACTTTGCTATTCCCCAAACTCCAAGTAGCACAGCATGGAGAGATACTTAGTGGAGGGTGAGGAAAATAATACAGGCCTTTGACTCAGAACCTAGTACCCTGACCCCAAGCCAGTGTCTATAGATGGTACTGCTGGACATTCTCCAGAGAAAAGCAGAAATCTGTGACCCAAAAAGGAAATACTAGTGTTCTGATCCCTCACCACTGCTGGTTGCAACATGGGCCTGGGTTCTATACTGGGACTGCAGAGGTACTGGCAGCCATTAGCTTCAGGTACTATCTAGCCTAGTTTCAGCTTGGACAGCCAAGATACTGCCTCTACCATCTCTCCTCCAACCCCAGGCAGTGAGAGAGAGAGAGAGAGAGAGAGAGAGAAAGAGAGAAAGAGAGACAGCTTAAAGTGATGCCTTGTTATAATGGCAAGGTTTTGTGTGTGTGTGTGTGTGTGTGTGTGTGTGTGTAAGATTCCAGGAGTGTCAATTGGTAAAGTCAACAACAGGAGTCACTGTGCACTTACTCCTCATGTAGGATCTCGGTCCTTAACGTGCTGTACACTGAGGCTTAATGCTATAACGAGTACTCAAACAGTATATTTCACTTTGTGTTTCTATGGGGGTGCAAACGACTGAAATCTTTACTTAATGTACACTAAACTGATCTTCTGTAAAAAAAAAAAAAAAAAAAAAAAAAAAAAAGAAAGAAATTTTCAATTCCCAACTTGACTCTCACTGGGATTAAACATGACAATAGGTCTGATCTGATTTCATCATCATTTTAAAAAAATCATCTATTATTTTTCACTTTATGTTTCTGTGTGGGAGCAAACTGTTGAAATACTTATTTAAGGTATACTAAGCTGATCTTCTGTATATTAAGATAATCGAAAATGAATCTTGATGTGAATGGAAGGGGAGAGGGAGTGGGAAAGGGGAGGGTTGTTGGTGGGAGGGACGGTATGGGGGGGGAAGCCATTGTAACCCATGAGTCGTACTTTGGAAATTTATATTCATTAAATAAAAGATAAAAAAAAAAATAAAATAAAAAAAAAAAAAGATTCCTGGTAAATATAAAGCAAAAATCTGTAGTAGACATACCAAAAATAAAAATCAAAGACTCAAATCACACTATAATCACTTAACTATAAAAGAAGACTATGAGAAAGATCAGAAAGAAAAAAAAAACTAGAAAACAATTAAACAGCTAACAGAATGGCAGCAGAAAAGACCTTACCTAATGGTAATTACCTTAAATGTAAATGAATTAAGGTCTCCAATTAAAAGACATAGAATGACTGAATTAAGGGTTTTTTTTTTTTTTTGACAGGCAGAGTGGACAGTGAGAGAGAGAAAGGTCTTCCTTTGCCGTTGGTTCACCCTCCAATGGCTGCCGCGGCCGGCACACCGCGCTGATCCGAAGGCAGGAGCCAGGTACTTCTCCTGGTCTCCCATACGGGTGCAGGGCCCAAGCACTTGGGCCATCCTCCACTGCACTCCCTGGCCACAGCAGAGAGCTGGCCTGGAAGAGGAGCAACCAGGACAGAAAACGGCACCCTGACCGGGACTAGAACCTGGGGTACCGGTGCCGCAGGTGGAGGATTAGCCTATTGAGCTGCGGTGTCGGCCTGAATTAAGGGTTTTTATTTTAGAATTGTTTATTTATTTGGAACACAGAGTTAGCAAGAAAGAGAGAGAAAGATCTTCTATCCACTGGTTCACTCCCCAAAATAGTCACAACAGCAGGACTGGGCCAGGCTGAAGCCAAGGGCCTGGAACTCCATCCAGGTCTCCAATGTGGATGGCAAGGGCCCAAGCACTTGGGCAATGTTCTGCTGCTTTCCCAGACACATTAGTAGGGAGCTGGATTGGAAGTGGAGCAGCCAAGACTAAACAAGTACTCAGATGGGATGAGGGCTTCGCAGTTAGTGGTTTAACTTGTTGCACCACAATGCTGGCACCTTGAATGAATTTTTTTAAAAAAGACTCTACTATATGCTGCTTACAAAAAAACTCATTTCTCCTCTAAGGACATGCAAACATTGGAAATGAAGAAAGGAAAAACTATCCCATGTAAACAGAACTCAAAACAAAGAAAGAGTAGCTATACTTATGTCTGATAAAACATATTATTTAAAGTCTTAAATATAAATCTGTTAGAAGAGATAAGAGAGGTGATTATATAATTATATCGGTTAATAAAAGGATACAACAATTGTACTTAATCTCAGAGCACCTAAATATATGTGGATACTTCAAAGGTCTGTGAAAAATGGAGTTAAAAGGCAAGTTTATAGCACTCGGGCCTCAGAATCAGCCCTAAAGGCATCCCGATCTGGCTGAAAAGCCCATGAGAGTATTTCAGGCATGGAAAGCCAAGACACTCTGGCAAAAAAAAAAAAAAAAAAAAAAAAAAAAAAACCACAACACCTAAATGAAAGATCTCCACGAGTGAGATCCCTGTGAAAAGAACAGGTCTTCAAAGAAGGAGGTACCTTTCTCTGAAGGGAGGAGAGAACCTCCACTTTGACTATGACCTTGTCTAAAACAAGATAAGAGTCGGAGAACTCAGAGGGCTTCCATAGCCTTGGAAACTCATGACTGGTGCATAGGGAGATTACTGATGCCATAAACAGGAGTGTCAATTGGTAAAGTCAACAACAGGAGTCACTGTGCACTTACTCCTCATGTAGGATCTCCGTCCTTAATGTGCTGTGCATTGAGACTTAATGCTATAATGAGTACTCAAACAGTATATTTCACTTTGTGTTTCTATGGGGGTGCAAACTGTTGAAATCTTTACTTAATGTATACTAAACTGATCTTCTGTAAAAAAAAAAAAAAAAAAAAAAGAAGAAGAAGAAATTATCAATTCCCAACTTGACTCTCACTGGGATTAAACATGACAATAGGTCTGATCTGATTTCATCATCATTTAAAAAATCATCTATTATTTTTCACTTTATGTTTGTGTGGGAGCAAACTGTTGAAATCTTTACTTAATGTATGCTAAACTGATCTTCTGAATATAAAGAGAATCGAAAATGAATCTTGATGTGAATGGAAGGGGAGAGGGAGTGGGAAAGGGGAGGGATGCGGGTGAGAGAGACGATATGGGGGGGAAGCCATTGTAATCCATAAGTCGTACTTTGGAAATTTATATTCATTAAATAAAAGTTAAAAAAAAAGGTAAGTTTATTTTGATGCAAAAATTTTTGAAATTCATGCACCATTTTTTCATAGCATGCATTTCAATTTACCCTTATATAAAGCACATATTAATAGTTCTAAAGAGACAGATTCCAATACAATGATAGCAAGGGACTCTAACAAATTACTTTCAGCAATGGACAGATCAGACAGAAAATCAGCAAAGAAACAGAACAAGTAAACTGCTCACTAGATCAATGGGACTTAACAGAAACCAAGAGAATACTGCATCGAACAGCCACAGGAGACATTCTTCTAGACAGCATATGGAACAGTCTTCTTGATAGATCATACAGTAGACCACAAAATAAGTTCTCCACAAGTTTTTAAAAATTGAACTACTGACTATCTTTACCACCTGCGATACAACAAAACTGAAAATCAACAAGAATGATTTTGGAAACTATACATATACATGAAAATTAAACAACCTGCTCCTAAACAACTAATTAACCAATGGATTACTTGAGAAATTAAGAAGGAAATTTTAGCACAGGGTGCTGTGGTATAGCAGGTTAAGCTGCTGTTTGGGATTCCCATATCCCATATCTGAGTGCCAGTTCAAGTCCCAGCTACCTCTGTTTCCAATCCAGCTTCCTGCTAATGCATCCGAGAAGGATGATAGCTAAATTACTTGGGTTCCTGCCACCCAAAGAGGAGTTCTTACCTTCTGGCTTCACTCGAGCCAAGCCCTGGCTGTTGTAGATATTCGGGGTGTGGATCAGCAGATGGAAGATCTCTCTCTCTCTCTTTCTCTGTCTCTGTCTCGCTTTGCCTTTCTCTCTCTCTCCCTCTCTCTGCCTTTCAAATAAATCAACAAGTAGATCTTTTAAAACAGAAGGGAATTTTTTAAACTACTGAGATAAAATAATAATGCATATACAACATATTACAACTTATGGGATACAACAAAAATAGTACTAAAAGAGAATTTTATCACAATTAACTCAGATACGAAAAAAGTGGAAAGATCTTAAATAAACAACCTAACATTAAGAAGTTGCAATACAAGAACTAATCAAAGCCAAAATTAGTGAAAAATAAATAATAGAGCATGAACAAATGAAATATAGACAAAAAAAACTCAAAAAGATCAAGGAAACAACAAATTCTTAGCTTGACTAAGAAAAAAAGAAGATTCAAATAAAGTCAGAGATAAACAAGGAGATATTATAACTGACAAAACCACAGAAATACAGTCATTACAGACTATCATGTCAAAAAATGAAAAATAAAGAACAAATTTATAAATTTCTACACACATAATTGCTGTGAACAATAAACCAAAAAAGGAGAAAACTTAGAAGAAATGTATAAATTCCTGAACCCATACAGCTTATCAAGATTGGATCATGAGGCCATCGCTGCGGCTCACTTGGCTGATCCTCCACCTGCGGCGCCGGCACCCGGGGCTCTAGTCCCGGTTAGGGCGCCAGATTCTGTCCCGGTTGCTCCTCTTCCAGTCCAGCTCTCTGCTGTGGCCCGGGAGGGCAGTGGAAGATGGCCCAAGTGCCTGGGCCCTGCGCCCACATAGGAGACCAGGAGGAGGCACCTGGCTCCTGGCTTCGGATCGGCACAGCACGCCGGCCGTAGTGGCCATTTGGGGGGTGAACCAATGGAAAAGGAAGATCTTTCTCTCTGTCTCTCTCTCTCTCACTGTCTAGCTCTGCCTTTCCAACAACAACAACAAAAAGATTGGATAATGAAAAAAAGAAAAACTGAAGAGACCAATAATAAGAGAACAGATTAGTAATGAAAATTCTTCCATCAAAGAAAAACTCAGGCTCAGATGACTTCATTGCTGATTTCTATCAACCATTTAAAGAATTAATGCTAATTCTTTCCAATTTATTATTAAAATTGAAGATGGAATATTTCCAAACTCATTTTACAAGGCTGGCATTATAATGATACCAAAACCAAACAAGCACACAACAAAAAAAAAAGCTATGAGCCAGTATCTTTGATGAATATAATGATGCAAAATTTCTCAAAAATACTAGCAAGCTGAATCCAACAACACATCAGAAAAAAATATTCACCATAATCAAGTGAGATTCATCTCAGTGATGAAAGGATGACTCAACATACACAAATCAACAAACACACCACATCAAGAGAATAAAGGGCAAAGATGATCACCTCAACTAGACACAGAATAATCATTTGATAAAATTAAATATCATGATAAAAAATGCCAACATTTTAGATACATGCCTACATCTAAAAATGGGTAAAAGGCCAAATTTATCACACATAATAACTGAAAAGTGATCGCTGTTAAATATAAGAGTGGGAATAAGAGAGGGAAGAGATGTGCAATTCGGGACATGCTCAAGCTGACTTACCTCAAACGGTAGAGTCAGAAACATACCAGGGGATTCCAAGTCAATCCCATCAAAGTGGCATGTACCAATGCCATCTCACTAGTCCCAGTGATCAATTTCTGTTCACAATTGATCGTAATGATAGGACTAAGAACCAAAGGGATCACATAAACAAGAATAGTGTCTGCAAATACTAGCTGATAGAATAAAAAAGGGAGAGAATGATCCAACATGGGAAGTGAGATACACAGCAGACCCATCGAATGGCAGATGTCCTAAACAGCACCCTGGCCTCAGAATCAGCCTTTAAGGCATGCAGATCCAGCTGAAAAGCCCATGAGAGTATTTCAGGCATGGAAAACCAAGACACTCTGGGGAAAAAAAAAACCTAAATGAAAGATCTCCACGAGTGAGATCCCAGTGGAAAGAATGGGTCATCAAAGAAGGAGGTACCTTTCTCTGAAGGGAAGAGAGAACTTCCACTTTGGCCATGGCCTTGTCTAAATATGATCAGAGTCAGTGAACTCAGGGGGCTTCTATAGCAGTGGCAGCTCATGACAAGAGCCTAGGGTGATTACTGGGGCTATAAACAAGAGTGTCAATTTGTTAAGTCAACAACAGGAGTCACTGTGCACTTACTCCTCATGTAGGATCTTTGTCCTTAGTGTGCTGTACATTGAGATTTAATGCTATAACTAGTACTCTAACAGTATTTTTCACTTTATGTTTCTGTGTGGGAGCAAACTGTTGAAATCTTTACTCAATGTATGCTAAACTGATCTTCTGTATATAAAGAGAATCGAAAATGAATCTTGATGTGAATGGAAGGGGAGAGGGAGTGGGAAAGGGGAGGGTTTTGGGTGGGAGGGACGTTATGGGGGGGAAGCCATTGTAATCCATAAGCTGTAATTTGGAAATTTATATTCATTAAATAAAAGTTTAAAAAAAATAATGGCCATATATGATAGATCCACAGTTAACTTCATACTGAAAGGACAAACGGGCCAGTGCCGCGGCTCACTAGGCTAATCCTCTGCCTTGCAGCGCCGACACACCGGGTTCTAGTCTTGGTTGGGGCGCCGGATTCTGTCCCGGTTGCCCCCCTTCCAGGCCAGCTCTCTGCTGTGGCCAGGGAGTGCAGTGGAGGATGGCCCAAGTGCTTGGGCCCTGCACCCCATGGGAGACCAGAAAAAGTAACGGCTCCTGCCATCGGATCAGCGCGGTGCGCCGGCTGCAGCACACCGGCCGCGGGGTCCATTGGAGGGTGAACCAACGGCAAAGGAAGACCTTTCTCTCTGTCTCTCTCTCACTGTCCACTCTGCCTGTCAAAAAATAAAAAATAATAATAAAATAAAATAAATTTTAAAAAATGAAAGGACAAACGCTGAAAGTTTCCTATTAAGATCCAGCACAAGACAAGGATGGCCAATTTTACACTTTTATTCAAAATGTACTGGAATTCCTAGCAACAGTGATTAGACAAGTAAGAGAAATAAGGCATCTAAATTGGAAAGGAAGCATTCATATTGTCTCTTTTTATAGATGACTTATCCTAAATATATATAGTAAACACCAAAGACTCCACCAAAAACTGTTAGAATTAAGAGAAGAACTCAGTAACATTGCAGGATAAATAAAAAACATACAAAAACTGGTAGCCTCTCTATGCACCATTAGCAAATTTTTTGAAAAAGAAATCAAGAAAGCAACCTCAATTATAAAAGCTACAAAAAATAAAATAGGAATAAATTTAACAAAAGTGAAAGATCTATAAAATGAAAACTACAAAATATTGATGAAAGAAATTGAAACGCAAAAAATGTAAAAATATTCTGTTAATCAACTGGAAGAATTAATATTGTTAATATGTCCATACTATGCAAAGTGGAGTTATGGATTAAATGCAATTCCTACCAAAATATAAATAGCATTCTTCACAGAATAGGAAAAATCAATCCTAAAAGCTATATGGAATGACAAATGGTTCCAAATACTCAAAGCAATCTTATGCAAGAAGACTATTGCTTGGGGTCGGCATACTGGCATGTTATGTTAAGCTGTAGCTTGTGAAGCCAGCATTTCATACCAGAGTGCCAGTTCAAGTCCCTGCTGCTTCTTCAGATTCAGCTTCCTGATAATATCCCTGGAAAGGCAGTGGATGATGGGCCATGTACTTGAGTGCCTGCCATCCATGTTGGAGGCCTGGATGTAGTTCCCAGCTCCTGGCTGTGGCCTTTCCCAGCTTGACTGTTGCTGCCATTTGGTTGGGGAGTGAATCAGCAGATAAAAGATTGCTCTCCTTGGGTGATTACTGACATCATAAATAAGAGTGTCAATTGTTAAATCAACAACAAGAGTCACTGTGCACCTGCTCCCCATGTAGGACTTCTGTCCTTAGTGTGTTGTACTATGAGAATTAATGGTAAAACTAATTTTCAAACAGTACTTTATACTTTGTGTGTCTGTGTGAGTGCAAAGTGTTGAAATCTTTACTCAGTATAGAGTTCATCTTCTATATATAAATTAAAAATAATTAAAAATGAATCTTAATGAAGAGTGGGATGGGAGAGGGAGTAGAAAAGGGGATAGTTCGCAGGTGGGAGGGTGGGTATGGGGGGAAAGCCACTATAATCCAAAAGTTGTACTTTTGAAATTTATATTTATTAAATAAAAGTTTCATATTAAAAAAGTGAGATTGTTCACTCTCTCTCTCTCTCTCTTCACACACACACACACACACAAACACTCCTCTCTGATGCTCTGTCTTTCAAATAAACATAATTATTTTATTTATTTGAAAGGCAGAGTTATGGAGAGAGCGGGAGAGATCTCACTGAAGTTGATCGTAGAATAGTGGTTGCCAGAATCTGGGGGTGCGGAGGATGAGCAAGTGTGAGGAATGCAGAGATTTGTCAGTAGGTACAAAACTACAGGACCAATACCTGGTAGCTATTGCACAATAGGGTGACAACTGTAAACAACAATGTATATTTCAAAATAGCTAGAAGAGAAGATTTGAATATTTGACTACAATGAAACAAATATTCAACGTGATATTCTATTACCATGATTTGATCATTATACAATGTATATGGTATCAAAGTGTACTGTACTACTCTGGCCTCAGAATCAGCCCTAAAGGCACTCGGATCTGGCTGAAAAGCCCATGAGAGTATTTCAGGCATGGAAAGCCAAGACACTCTGGCAAAAAGATCTCTGTGAGTGAGATCCCAGTGCAAAGAACAGGTCTTCAAAGAGGGAGGTGCCTTTCTCTGAAGGGAGGAGAGAACCTCCACTTTGACTATGACTGTGTCTAAACAAGATAAGAGTCGGAGAACTCAAGGGGCTTCCATAGCCTTGGAAACTCATGACTGTAGCATAGGGAGATTACTGATGCCATAAACAGGAGTGTCAATTGGTAAAGTCAACAACAGGAGTCACTGTGCACTTACTCCTCATGTAGGATCTCTGTCCTTAATGTGTACACTGAGGCTTAATGCTATAATGAGTACTCAAACAGTATATTTCACTTTGTGTTTCTATGGGGGTGCAAACGATTGAAATCTTTACTTAATGTACACTAAACTGATCTTCTGTAAAAAAAAAAAAAAAGAAACTATCAATTCCCAACTTGACTCTCACTGGGATTAAACATGACAATAGGTCTGATCTGATTTCATCATCATTTAAAAAAAATCATCTATTATTTTTCACTTTATGTTTCTGTGTGGGAGCAAACTGTTGAAATCCTTACTTAAGGTATACTAAGCTGATCTGTATATTAAGATAATCGAAAATGAATCTTGATGTGAATGGAAGGGGAGAGGGAGTGGGAAAGGGGAGGGTTGTGGGTGGGAGGGATGGTATGGGGGGGAAAGCCATTGTAACCCATGAGTCGTACTTTGGAAATTTATATTCATTAAATAAAAGATAAAAAAAAAGAAAAAAAAACAAAGTGTACTGTACTACATACGTGTGTACAAGTATTAACTGTAAATTAAAAACAAAAAGAACAAAGTTTCCCATTGTTACTATTACCTCTACCTCTTTTTGCAATTATTCCACTTCCCTTCTACTGCAACAGTGATCTACCTTCACTGTATAACAGTACATAGGGCAGGCACAGTGGCTTAATCCACCGCCTGCAGCACCTGCATCCCATTGGGTGCTGGTTCTAGTCTCACTGCTCCTCTTTTGATCTAGCTCTCTGCTATGTCCTGGTAAAGCAGTAGAAGACAGCCCAGGCACTTAGGACCCTGCATCCACGTGGGATACCAGGAAGAATTTCCTGGATACTGGCTTCAGATCGGCACAGCTCCAGCTGTTGCAGCCATTTGGGGAATGAACCAGTGGATGGAAGACTTGTCTCTCTGTCTGTCCCTCTCACTGTCTGTAACTCTACTTCTCAAATAAGTAAATCAAATTTTTTTAAAAGGAGTACTTCAAACAGTTCTTGTAAAGTTAAGATGTTTATGTTGGTGTAAAAAATATAATTGAAAGTCATGCAATTTTTCCCACAGTACACGTTTTAAATGAACTTTGTGAAGTACCTTTACATTAACTTTTTCAATTATCATTTTGTTTCAAACCACTTAGTTTGGCTTCCACTGCCATTTTTACACTGACACTGTTTTCACTAAGAATGTCAGAGGGTGGATTTTATTTTGAGAGGCAAGATGGCGGAATAGGAAGGGAGCACACTGATAGTCTGGGGAGAGACAGTTTAATAAAAGTGGAGATACTGCAGGTTCAAGGAAGAGTAGGGGAAGACACAGCAGAAGAAACTCTTCTGGCACGAGTGATTCACAGTGGACCTGTGGGGAGAGTGTGGGAGCCCACATTTCGGGACACCAGCGGCAGACTCAACACACCAGTGCTGGAACGTGAGGTGAGCCGAACCTCAATACCCCGAGACACCACCAGGCAAGTGGAAAGAGGAGACTAGAGGGAATGACCCCGGGGGGAAAAGTTCACCAGGCTAACTAGAAGAGAGAGAGAAAGAGAAAAAAAAAGTGACCGATATGGACACCGGTTTCTCTCTCTCCGCTCACCTCTCAAGGGCGAGCAAGACAAAGAGCAGGCGCCATCTTGGACATACGTCATAAGCAGAGCGACCTCAGGTCTGCACTGGCCCTGAGCCTAGCAGAAAAACCTGACTCTGGGCAGGGCGAATTAACAGGAGATTAGGGCCTAGTAAATCTGTGGTGCTACTGAACTGAGACTGTGAAAAAAGAGACGGTGGGGGAGAGAACTCACGGAATTCACGTGAGCACTCTCCAGAGACGCTACAAATCCGTAACTTTGGCAACCCAGTGGGAGATTGAAGGAGAATCTGAGCCCACTCTGAGGGCAGAACAGATTCCCTGTGTGGTCCTTGGGAAAGAGCTTCCGATCTCTGGCTCCTGTGGGTATATCATTTGCCTGCTAACTGCCTCCAACTTCGTTCAGCTATGCGGAATTACTTCCCTTTTGAATCAAAAAAAAGAAAGAGAGAGAGAGAGAGAGAGAGATCTACCACGCCTAACCTGGGAGTGTCACCTTTAGCACACCAAACAGAGCTCTCAGGCCACACCCATCTCAAGCCTCTAAGGCTCCATCAAAAACAGACAGTCCACTTAATCTAGAGTCATAGTATAACAAGAAAAAGCACCACAGTGAAGAAACCAAATATCTCCAATATGCCAAATTAACAAACGCAAAAACCAAGGTAATAAAAACAAGGAAGTCACTATGATGCCCCAAATGAAAAAGACACCCCAATTCAAGATTATGAAGATGATGAGTTAGAAGAAATGCAAGAAGTAGATCTCAAAAAATTGGTAAGAACATTAAGAAGTTCTCAAAAACAAATTCTTGAACTACAGAAATCCTTAATGGACAAGATAGAAAATCTCTCTCGTGAAAATGAAATATTAAGGAGGAATCAAAATGAAATGAAACAACTAGTACAACAGGAAACTGTGATAGTGACGAGAAATCATAATGAAGTGAAGAATTCAATAGATCAAATGCAAAACACAATAGAGAGCCTTACAAACAGAATGGGTGAAGCAGAAGAGAGAATATCGGACTTAGAAGACAGAGCACAGGAAAGAATACAGTCAGACCAAAGAAAAGAAGAGGAAATTAGAAATCTAAAAAATATTGTCGGGAATCTTTAGGATACTATTAAAAAAAACCAACATTCGAGTTCTAGGATTTCCTGAAGGCATGGAGAGGGAGAAAGGATTAGAAGGCCTTTTTAGTGAGATATTAGCAGAAAATTTCCCAGGTTTGGAGAAGGACAGAGACATCCTAGTACAGGAAGCTCACAGAACCCCTAATAAACACGACCAAAACAGATCCTCACCACGACACACTGTAATAAAACTCTCCAAGGTGAAACATAAAGAAAAGATCCTAAAATGTGCAAGAGAGAAACGTCAGATTACTCTCAGAGGATCTCCAATCAGACTCACAGCTGACTTCTCATCAGAAACCCTACAAGCTAGGAGGGAATGGCAAGATATAGCCCAGGTACTAAGAGAGAACAACTGCCAGCCCAGAATATTATATCCTGCAAAGCTATCATTTGTGAATGAAGGTGAAATAAAGACTTTTCATAGCAAACAGAAATTGAAAGAATTTGTTGCGACTCGTCCAGCCCTGCAACAGATGCTTAAAGATGTGTTACACACAGAAACACAGAAATACGGTCATCAATATGAAAGAAGGTAAAGGAAGGAAACCTCACAGCAAAAGATCACAGGGAATTCAAAGCATATATTAGAACTTATCTTTGGCAAATGGCAGGGCAAAGCTGCCACTTATCACTAGTCACTTTGAACGTTAATGGCCTGAACTGTCCAGTGAAAAGAAACAGATTGGCTGATTGGGATAAGGAACAAAACCCATCTATTTGCTGCTTACAAGAAACACATCTTTTCAACAAAGATCCATATAGACTGAAAGTGAAAGGCTGGAAAAAGATATACCCAGCCAAAAGAAATGAAAAAAGAGCAGCTTAGCCATCTTAATATCGGACAACATAAACTTTACCACAAAAACTGTTAAGAGAGACAAAGAGGGACACTATATAATGATTAAGGGATCAATTCAACAGGAAGATATAACAATTATCAATGTATATGCACCTAACTACAGGGCACTGGTTTATCTAAAAGATTTTTTAAGGGACATAAAGGGAGGCTTAGACCCCAATACAATAGTACTGGGGGACTTCAATACTCCACTCTCAGAAATAGACAGATCAACAGGACAGAAGATCAACAAGGATACAGTAGATTTAAAAGACACTATAGCCCAAATGGATCTAACAGATATATACAGAACTTTCAATCCTACAGCTAAAGATTTTACATTCTTCTCAGCAGTACATGGAACCTTCTCTAGGATTGACCACATACTAGGCCATTAAGCAAGTCTCAGCAAATTCAAAAGAATTAGAATCATACCATGCAGCTTCTCAGACCATAAAGGAATGAAGTTGGAAATTAGCAACTCAGGAATCCCTAGAGCATACGCAAACACAGGGAGATTGAACAACATGCTCCTGAATGAACAACGGGTCATAGAAGAAATCAAAAGAGAAATCAAAAATTTTCTGGAAGTAAATGAGGATAACAGCACAACAGACCAAAACTTATGGGAAGCAGCAAAAGCAGTGTTAAGAGGAAAGTTTATATCAATAGGTGCCTACATCAAGAAATTGGAAAGGCACCAAATAGATGAGCTTTCAATTCATCTCAAGGATCTAGAAAACCTACAGCAAACCAGACCCAAATCTAGTAGGAGAAGAGAAATAATTAAAATCAGAGAAGAAATCAACAGGACTGAATCCAAAAAAAAAAAAAAAAAACACATTACAAACGAGGAGCTGGTTTTTTGAAAAAATAAACAAAATTGACACCCCACTGGCCCAACTAACTAAAAAAAGAAGAGAAAAGACCCAAATCAATAAAATCAGAGATGAAAAAGGAAATGTAACAACAGACACCACAGAAATAAAAAGAATCATCAGAAATTACTACAAGGACTTGTATGCCAGCAAACAGGGAAACCTATCAGAAAAGGATAGATTCCTGGACACATGCAACCTACCTAAATTGAACCAGGAAGACATCGAAAACCTAAACAGACCCATAACTGAGACAGAAATTGAAAGAGTAATAAAGGCCCTCCCAACAAAGAAAAGCCCAGGACCAGATGGATTCACTGCTGAATTCTACCAGACATTTAAAGAAGAACTAACTCCAATTCTTCTCAAACTATTTAGAACAATCAAAACAGAGGAAATCCTCCCAAATTCTTTCTATGAAGCCAGCATCACCTTAATTCCTAAGCCGGAAAAAGATGCAGCATTGAAAGAGAATTACAGGCCAATATCCCTGATGAACATAAATGCAAAAATCCTCAAGAAAATTCTGGCCAATAGAATGCAACAACACATCAGAAAGATCATCCACCCAGACCAAGTGGGATTCACCCCTGGTATGCAGGGATGGTTTAATGTGCGCAAAACAATCAATGTGATACACCACATTAACAGACTGCAGAAGAAAAACCATATGATTATCTCAATAGACGCTGAGAAAGCATTTGATAAAATACAACACCCATTCATGATGCAAACTCTAAGCAAACTGGGTTTGGAAGGAACATTCCTCAATACAATCAAAGCAATCTATGAAAAACCCACAGCCAACATCCTATTGAATGGGGAAAAGTTGGAAGCATTTCCACTGAGATCTGGTACCAGACAAGGATGCCCACTCTCACCACTGCTACTCAATAGAGTTCTGCAAGTTTTAGCCAGAGCTATTAGGCAAGAAAAAGAAATTAAAGGGATACAAATTGGGAAGGAAGAACTCAAACTATCCCTCTTTGCAGATGATATGATTCTTTACTTAGGGGACCCAAAGAACTCTACTAATAGACTATTAGAACTCACAGAAGAGTTTGGCAAAGTAGCAGGATATAAAATCAATGCACAAAAATCAACAGCCTTTGTATACACAGGCAATGCCACGGCTGAGAAAGAACTTCTAAGATCAATCCCATTCACAATAGCTACAAAAACAATCAAATACCTTGGAATCAACTTAAGCAAGGATGTTAAAGATCTCTACAATGAGAATTACAAAACCTTAAAGAAAGAAATAGAAGAGGATACCAAAAAATGGGAAAATCTTCCATGCTCATGGATTGGAAGAATCAACATCATCAAAAGGTCCATTCTCCCAAAAGCAATTTATAGATTCAATGCAATACCAATCAAGATACCGAAGACCTTCTTCTCAGATCTGGAAAAAATGATGCTGAAATTCATATGGAGATGCAGGAGACCTCGAATAGCTAAAGCAATCTTGTACAACAAAAACAAAGCCAGAGGCATCACAATACCAGATTTCAGGACATACTACAGGGCAGTTGTAATCAAAACAGTTTGGTACTGGTACAGAAACAAATGGATAGAACAATGGAACAGAATTGAAACACCAGAAATCAATTCAAACATCTACAGCCAACTTATATTTGACCAAGGATCCAAAACCAATCCCTGGAGCAAGGACAGTCTATTCAATAAATGGTGCTGGGAAAACTGGATTTCCACGTGCAGAATCATGAAGCAAGACCCCTACCTTTCACCTTACACAAAAATTCACTCAACATGGATTAAAGACTTAAATCTATGACCCGACACCATCAAATTATTAGAGAGCATTGGAGAAACCCTTCAAGATATAGGTACCGGCAATGACTTCTTGGAAAACACCCCAGAAGCACAGGCAGTCAAAGCCAAAATTAACATTTGGGATTGCATCAAATTGAGAAGTTTCTGTACTGCAAAAGAAACAGTCAGGAAAGTGAAGAGGCAACCGACAGAATGGGAAAATATATTTGCAAACTATGCAACTGATAAAGGGTTGATAACCAGAATCTACAAAGAAATCAAGAAATTCCACAAGATCAAAACCAACAACCCACTTAAGAGATGGGTCAAGGACCTCAATAGACATTTTTCAAAAGAGGAAATCCAAAGGGCCAACAGACACATAAAAAAATGTTCAAGATCACTAGCAATCAGGGAAATGCAAATCAAAACCACAATGAGGTTCCACTTCACCCCGGTTAGAATGGCTCACATTCAGAAATCTACCAACAACAGATGCAGGAGAGGATGTGGGGGAAAAGGGACACTAACCCACTGTTGGTGGGAATGCAAACTGGTAAAGCCACTATGGAAGTCAGTCTGGAGATTCCTCAGAAACCTGAATATAACCCTACCATTCAACGCAGCCATCCCACTCCTTGGAATTTGCCCAAAGGAAATGAAATTGGCAAACAAACAAGCTGTCTGCACCTTAATGCTTATTGCAGCTCAATTCACAATAGCTAAGACCTGGAACCAACCCAAATGCCCATCAACAGTAGACTGGATAAAGAAATTATGGGACATGTACTCTATAGAATACTATACAGCAGTCAAAAACAATGAAACCCGGTCATTTGGAACAAGATGGAGGAATTTGGAAAACATCATGCTGAGTGAATTAAGCCAGTCCCAAAGGGACAAATATCATATGTTCTCGCTGATCGGCGACAACTAACTGAGCACCAAAGGGGAAACTTGTTGAAGTGAAATGGACACTATGAGAAACAGTGACTTGATCAGCTCTTGTCCTGACCGTTGATGTACAATGAAATACTTCATCCATTTTAGTATTTTTTTTTGTTCTAGTACCATTGGTTGAACTCTGTAATTAACACACAATTATTCTTAGGTGTTTAAATTTTAACTGAAAAGTGATCCCTGTTAGGAATCTGGAAAACATTATGTTGAGTGAAATAAGCCAATCCCAAAGGGACAAATACCACTTATTCTCCTTGATAGGTGACAACTAACTGAGCACCAAAAAGGAAACATGTTAAAGTGAAATGAACACTATGAGAAATGGTGACTTGATCAGCCCTCACCCTGACTGTTGATGAACAGCTTAATATGTTATCCCTCTTTTTATTTTTTTTGTTTGTTCTACTTAATACTTTTGGTTGAATACTGTAATCAATACACAATTGTTCTTAAGTGCTGAAACTTAACTGAAAAATGATCGCTGATAAATATAAGAGTGGGAATAAGAGAGGGAAGAGATGTGCAATTCGGGACATGCTCAAGCTGACTTACCTCAAACGGTAGAGTCAGAAAAATACCAGGGGATTCCAAGTCAATCCCATCAAGGTGGCATGTACCAATGCCATCTCACTAGTCCAAGTGATCAATTTCTGTTCACAATTGATCGTAATGATAGGACTAAGAACCAAAGGGATCACATAAACAAGAATAGTGTCTGCAAATACTAGCTGATAGAATAAAAAAGGGAGAGAATGATCCAACATGGGAAGTGAGATACACAGCAGACCCATCGAATGGCAGATGTCCTAAACAGCACTCTGGCCTCAGAATCAGGCCTTAAGCATGGGGATCCGGCTGAAATGCCATGAGAGTATTACAGGCATGGAAAGCCAAGACACTCTGGGGAAAAAAAAAAAACCTAAATGAAAGATCTCCACGAGTGAGATCCCAGTGGAAAGAATGGGTCATCAAAGAAGGAGGAGAGAACTTCCACTTTTACCATGGCCTTGTCTAAATATGATCAGTCAGTGAACTCAGGGGGCTTCCATAGCCTTGGCAGCTCATGACAAGAGCCTAGGTTGATTACTGAGGCCATAAACAAGAGTGTCAATTTGTTAAGTCAACAACAGGAGTCACTGTGCACTTACTCCTCATGTAGGTTCTCTGTCCTTAATGTGCTGTACATTGAGATTTAATGCTATAACGAGTACTCAAACAGTACATTTCACTTTGTGTTTCTATGGGGGTGCAAACTGTTGAAATCTTTACTTAATGTATACTAAACTGATCTTCTGTAAAAAAAAAAAAAGACAGAAATTATCAATTCCCAACTTGACTCTCACTGGGATTAAACATGACAATAGGTCTGATCTGATTTCACCATCATTTAAAAAATCATCTATTTTTCACTTTATGTTTCTGTGTGGGAGCAAACTGTTGAAATCTTTACTTAATGTATACTAAACTGATCTTCTGTATATTAAGAGAATCGAAAATGAATCTTGATGTGAATGGAAGGGGAGAGGGAGTGGGAAAGGGGAGGGTTGCGGGTGGGAGGGACGGTATGTGGGGGAAGCCATTGTAATCCATAAATGTACTTTGGAAATTTATATTCATTAAATAAAAGTTTTTTAAAAAAAAGAATGTCAGAGGGTGGCGGCGCTATGGCGTAGGAGATAAAGTCAGTGTCTTCGTTACAAGCATCCCATATGGGCACCAGTTCGAGTTCCAGCTGCTCCACTTCCCATTCAGCTTTCTGCTGTGGCCTAGAAAAGCAGTAGAAGATGGCCCAAGTCCTTGGGCCCCTGCATCTACGTGGGAGACCTGGAAGAAGCTCCTGGCTCTTGGCTTCAGACGGTGCAGCTCCAGCCATTGCGGCCAATTGGGGAGTGAGCCAATGGATGGAAGACCTCTCTCTCTCTATGCCTCTTTTTCTCTCTCTGCATAACTCTGACTTTCAAATAAATATTTTAAAAAAGAGGGAATGTAAGTGACTAATAAGCATTTTAAAATATTGCGTCGTTAGTCATACTTTTGTTGGTAAACTCATATAGTATTTTTAGAAAGCAATTCAATGACAGATACCAAAACATAAACCTACTCCTTGGAATCTACTCTTCAAATATCTAAAATTTAAAGATTAATGTCAAAATTGTTTACCACAGCTTTATGTATAATAGCAAAACAAAAATGGCTCAGATGGCTAAGAACAGGAAAATTATTAAGTAAATCAGAGTATAGACATTAAATTGGTTATTATGTTGTCATTAAAATGTCTATAGGGCTCAGCTATGGTTGTGATAGTCCCCTGTGAAATTTTCACCATCTGCTCCCGCACCTTTATAGTAGACTGGATGGCCCAACACATCCTTAGAATAGAAAAACTCATTGTGGAAATGACTTTCAATGATGCTGTGAGAATTTTACCCCTGCACCACTGATGTAAATACTATCTAGGAGATACCAATGTATGTATGACTCCAAACAAATTTCTCATCAGGCAGGATTGCAGTCAGTCCAAGCACTTGTGGTTTACTCTGACAGCACACAAAAATCATATATATTTTTAAAGATTTATTTATTTATTTATTTGAAAGGTAGAGTTAGAGAGAGAAGGCGAGACAAAGAGAGATATATTTTTTTTTAATGACTTATTTTTTTTTATCTTTTATTTAATGAATATAAATTTCCAAAGTACGTCTCATGGGTTACAATGGCTTTCCCCCCCATACCATCCCTCCTACCCACCACCCTCCCCTTTCCCACTCCCTCTCCCCTTCCATTCACATCAAGATTCATTTTCGATTATCTTAGTATACAGAAGATCAGCTTATTATACCTTAAGTAAGGATTTCAACAGTTTGTTCCCACACAGAAACATAAAGTGAAAAATAATAGATGATTTTTTTTTAAATGATGATGAAATCAGATCAGACCTATTGTCATGTTTAATCCCAGTGAGAGTCAAGTTGGGAATTGATAGTTTCTTTTTTTTTTTTTTTTTTAACAGAAGATCAGTTTAGTGTACATTAAGTAAAGATTTCAACAGTTTGCACCCCCATAGAAACACAAAGTGAAATATACTGTTTGAGTACTCGTTATAGCATTAAGCCTCAGTGTACAGCACATTAAGGACAGAGATCCTACATGAGGAGTAAGTGCACAGTGACTCCTGTTGTTGACTTTACAAATTGACACTCCTGTTTATGGCATCAGTAATCTCCCTATGCACCAGTCATGAGTTTCCAAGGCTATGGAAGCCCCTTGAGTTCTCCGACTCTTATCTTGTTTAGACAAGGTCATAGTCAAAGTGGAGGTTCTCTCCTCCCTTCAGAGAAAGGCACCTCCCTCTTTGAAGACCTGTTCTTTCCACTGGGATCTCACTCACAGAGATCTTTTTGCCAGAGTGACTTGGCTTTCCATGCCTGAAATACTCTCATGGGCTTTTCAGCCAGATCCGAGTGCCTTTAGGGCTGATTCTGAGGCCAGAGTGCTATTTAGGACATCCGCCATTCTATGAGTCTGCTGAGTATCTCACTTCCCATGTTGGATCACTCTCCCCTTTATTTATTCTATCGGTTAGTGTTAGCAGATACTAGACTTGTTTATGTGCTCCCTTTGACTCTTAGAGATATATTTTCCATCAGTTGGTTCACTCCCCAAATGGCTGCAATAGCTATGGCTCGGCCAGGCTGAAGTCAGGGGCCAGGAGCTTCTTCCAGGTCTCGCACATAGGTGCAGGGGCCCAAGAACTTGAGCTACCTTCTGCTGCTGTCGCAGGTAAATGAATAGAAGTGGAGCAGCCAGGGCTCAAATAGGCACCCATATGGGATGCTGGCACTACAGGCCACAGCTTAACTCACAATGCCATAGCGGTGGCCCCCCAAATCATATCTTTATAGTGTATCCTTGTGGTTTCTACTGCACAGCCATATCTCAGTCTATGATAGAACGTCTGAAAATAATGTAAACTGACAAAATGTTAAAGAATGGTGCATCAAAAATGGTTTTGAATTGGTATAACTTAGTCTAGAGAAGTTGCTGCAGGAGGATGACCTCTCAGAATCTACAGCAGTGAAACTCATGCCGGCGCCGCGGCTCACTAGGCTAATTCTCTGCCTGCAGTGCCGGCACCCCGGGTTCTAGTCCCAGTTGGGGCGCCGGATTCTGTCCCAGTTGCTCCTCTTCTGGTCCAGCTCTCTACTATGGCCCAAGAAGGCAGTGGAGGATGGTCCAAGTGCTTGGGCCCTGCACCCACATGGGAGACCAGGAGGAAGCACCTGGCTCCTGGCTTCGGATCGGCGCAGTGCACCGGTCTTAGTGGCCATTTAGGGGGTGAACCAACCAAAGGAAGACCTTTCTGTCTCTCTCTCTCACTATCTAACTCTGCCTGTCAAAACAAACAAACAAACAAACAAACAAACAAAAAAAAAAACAGAAACTCAACAGGCCTTGAAAATCAGTGTGAGATCCAATGTAGTGATGAAGAAAGATAGGAATGAAAACTTTAGCCTTCTTAACTCATTGACGGGAATAAATTGTAGCATTGAATCAGCAGACACCTGTTACCCAGAACAGTAGACAGGACTGCATCCCTGTTAGATCATCAAGACAATGCATGTGATACAATTGACACACAAGTTGATAGCCTTGTGGATTCAATTTTAGATATGGATGTTCAAGAATTAGCCAGTCTTACTCCTGGAAAAGGAGACTTAGAGTATTTTGAAAGACTATTTTAAAAGTTAAAAGGAACAGGGGGCCAACGCTATGGCACAGTAGGTTAATCCTCTGCCTGTGGTGCTGGTAACCCATATGGGCGCTGGTTCTAGTCCCGACTGCTCTTCTTCCAATCCAGCTCTCACTGTGACCTTGGAAAGCTGTAGAAGATGGCCCAGGTCCTTGGGCCCCTGCACCCACATGGGAGACCGGGAAGAAGCTCCTGGCTCCTGGCTTTGAATCAGCTCAGCTCCAGCCGTTCCAGCCATTTGGGGAGTGAACCAGCAGATGGAAGAACTTTCTCTCTGTCTCTCCCTCTCACTGTCTGTAACTCTACCTCTCAAATAAATAAATAAATAAATAAAATCTTTATATAAAGTTAAAGGGAATAAAAGATAAAGCTATGATGCTTCCCACATGCAAGGAAAATGACATACAGAAAAGGTGGCCAAAGTATTCTGGATGGCAACTGGGTGAGACAGAGATAAAATTGAAGGCCTTCAATCTGAAGAACATTAAATGATTCATACTATGATTTGATTGACAAATTCGCTAGTTCTTCCTACCTGAGATAGTTCCCTACTCAACCCAATTATATTTTGCTGACATTCCCATTACAGTGTTGGCGACCTGACTTACTGTATGGTCCACAAAATTTAAGTTTCTAATAGGAGGTTAAGGAGAAATATTTTGTAAAATATTTTATTTATTTTGGAGTCAGAGAGCGAGAACAAATGAGAGAGCAAGAGTGAGAGTGAGAGATCTTCCATTTGCTGGTTCACTCCCCAAATGGCAGCAACATCCAGATCTGGGCCAGGATGAAGTCAGGAGCCAAAAACCCTATTCTGGTCTACCACGTAAGTGGAAGGGACCCAAGTACTTGGGCCATCTTCTGTTGCTGCCTTCTTAGGTACATAAACATGGAACTAGATCAGAAGCTGAGCTGCTGGGACTCAAACCTGCACTCAGATACGGGATGTCAGCATCACAAGTGACGGATTAGCCTGCTGTACCACAATGCCAGTTCCTAAGGAGAAATCTTTTGTCCCTGAGCGTATTTAATGGGAATGAGGAATTTACTGTCAATAATGAATGGGAATTTCTCCAGTATACTTTTGTGGGTTTTCTCCCTCCGGGAAGCTTGCAGTACTAAGCTATGATATTTTTGAGGAGAAGGAAGAAGGCACCCGTGGTATGGTATGAAGAGACCAAAGTAAGTGTCAACAAGTTAGTTTTTAAGAAGATGCTTCTGTGCTTTTACTTTAAATTATAGTGTATGAGCTCATGCTAGAAAGAACTAAAAACCCACTGTGAATTTTCAGACTATAATAAATGAAGCAAAGGTTTCCTTCTTGGGTGAGGCCAAAACAAACCCCTATACTAAGTTATGGTAGTATGTGTGTATGAGAGAAAGAGAATCTTAACGAATCCCTATATGGGCCATAGAAACAGTATGTGATAATAAACTTAAGTTTCAGCCATAAAAAAGAATAAAATTCTCCTTCAATACTCCACTCCCAGAAATAGATCAACAGGACAGAAGATAAACAAGGAGACAGTAGATTTAAATGACACTACAGCCCAAATGGATCTAACAGATATCTACAGAACTTTTCATCCTACACTTAATCATCCTACACTTAAAGAATACACATTCTTCTCAGCAGTACATGGAACCTGCTCTAGGATTGACCACATACTAGGCCATAAAGCAAGTCTCAGCAAATTCAAAAGAATCAAAATCATATCATGCATCTTCTCAGACCACAGTGGAATGAAGATGGAAATTAGCAACTCAGGAATCCCTAGAGCATACGCAAACACATGGAGACTGAACAGCATGCTCCTGAATGAACAGTGGGTCACAGAATAAATCAAAAAAGAAATCAAAAACTTTCTGGAAGTAAATGAGGATAACAGCACAACATACCAAAACTTATGGGATACAGCAAAAGCAGTGTTAAGAGGAAAGTTTATATCAATAGGTGCCTACATCAAGAAATTGGAAAGGCACCAAATAAATGAACTTTCAATTCATCTCAAGGATCTAGAAAATCTGCAACAAACCAGACCCAAATCTAGTAGGAGAAGAGAAATAATTAAAATCAGAGAAGAAATCAACAGGATTGAATTCAAAAAAAACATTATAAAAATCAAAAAAACAAGGAGCTAGTTTTTTGAAAAAAAATGAACAAAATTGACACCCCACTGGACCAACTAACTAAAAAAAGAAGAGAAAAGACCCAAATCAATAAAATCAGAGATGAAAAAGGAAATGTAACAACAGACACCACAGAAATAAAAAGAATCATCAGAAATTACTACAAGGACTTGTATGCCAGCAAACAGGGAAACCTATCAGAAAAGGATAGATTCCTGGACACATGCAACCTACCTAAATTGAACCAGGAAGACACAGAAAACCTAAACAGACCCATAACTGAGACAGAAATTGAAAGAGTAATAAAGGCCCTCCCAACAAAGAAAAGCCCAGGACCAGATGGATTCACTGCTGAATTCTACCAGACATTTAAAGAAGAACTAACTCCAATTCTTCTCAAACTATTTAGAACAATCAAAACAGAGGAAATCCTCCCAAATTCTTTCTATGAAGCCAGCATCACCTTAATTCCTAAGCCGGAAAAAGATGCAGCATTGAAAGAGAATTACAGGCCAATATCCCTGATGAACATAAATGCAAAAATCCTCAAGAAAATTCTGGCCAATAGAATGCAACAACACATCAGAAAGATCATCCACCCAGACCAAGTGGGATTTATCCCTGGCATGCAGGGATGGTTTCATGTGCGCAAAACAATCAATGTGATACACCACATTAACAGATTGCAGAAGAAAAACCATATGATTACCTCAATAGACGCTGAGAAAGCATTTGATAAAATTCAACACCCTTTCATGATGAAAACTCAAAGCAAACTGGGTATGGAGGGAACATTCCTCAATATAATCAAAGCAATCTATGAAAAACCCATGGACCTTTCTCTCTCTGTCTCTCTCTCTCACTGTCCACTCTGCCTGTCAAAAAAAAAAAAAAAAAAAAAAAGCCGGCGCCGTGGCTCAATAGGCTAATCCTCCACCTTGCGGCGCCGGCACACCGGGTTCTAGTCCCGGTTGGGGCGCCGGATTCTGTCCCGGTTGCCCCTCTTCCAGGCCAGCTCTCTGCTATGGCCAGGGAGTGCAGTGGAGGATGGCCCAGGTGCTTGGGCCCTGCACCCCATGGGAGACCAGGAAAAAGCACCTGGCTCCTGGCTCCTGGCTCCTGCCATCGGATCAGTGCGGTGCGCCGGCTGCAGCGGCGGCCATTGGAGAGTGAACCAATGGCAAAAGGAAGACCTTTCTCTCTCTGTCTCTCTCTCTCACTGTCCACTCTGCCTGTCAAAAAAAAAAAAAAAAGAAAAAAAAAGAAAAACCCATGGCCAGAATCCTATTGAATGAGGAAAAGTTGGAAGCATTTCCACTGAGATCTGGTACCAGACTGGATGCCCTCTCTCACCACTGCTATTCAATATAGTTCTGGAAGTCTTAGCCAGAGCTATTAGGCAAGAAAAAGAAATTAAAGGGATATAAATTGGGAAGGAAGAACTCAAACTATCCCTCTTTGCAGATGATATGATTCTTTACTTAGGGGACCCAAAGAACTCTACTAATAGACTATTAGAACTCATAGAAGAGTTTGGCAAAGTAGCAGGATATAAAATCAATGCACAAAAATCAACAGCCTTTGTATACACAGGCAATGCCACGGCTGAGAAAGAACTTCTAAGATCAATCCCATTCACAATAGCTACAAAAACAATCAAATACCTTGGAATCAACTTAAGCAAGGATGTTAAAGATCTCTACAATGAGAATTACAAAACCTTAAAGAAAGAAATAGAAGAGGATACCAAAAAATGGGAAAATCTTCCATGCTCATGAATTGGAAGAATCAACATCATCAAAAGGTCCATTCTCCCAAAAGCAATTTATAGATTCCATGCAATACCAATCAAGATACCGAAGACCTTCTTCTCAGATCTGGAAAAAATGATGCTGAAATTCATATGGAGATGCAGGAGAACTCGAATAGCTAAAACAATCTTGTACAACAAAAACAAAGCCAGAGGCATCACAATACCAGATTTCAGGACATACTACAGGGCAGTTGTAATCAAAACAGTTTGGTACTGATACAGAAACAGATGGATAGAACAATGGAACAGAATAGGAACACCAGACATCAATCCAAACATCTACAGCCAACTTATATTTGACCAAGGATCCAAAACCAATCCCTAGAGTAAGGACAGTCTATTCAATAAAGGGTGCTGGGAAAATTGGATTTCCACGTGCAGAATCATGAAGCAAGACCCCTACCTTTCACCTTACACAACAATTCACTCAACATGGATTAAAGACTTAAATCTATGACCCGACACCATCAATTTAGTAGAGAACACTGGAGAAACCTGCAAGATATAGGTACTGGCAAAGACTTCTTAGAAAAGAACCTGGAGGCACTGGCAGTCAAAGCCAAAATTAACATTTGGGATTGCATCAAATTGAGAAGTTTCTGTACTGCAAAAGAAACAGTCAGGAACGTGAAGAGGCAACCAACAGAATGGGAAAAAATATTTGCAAACTATGCAACTGATAAAGGGTTGATAACCAGAATCTACAAAGAGATCAAGAAACTCCACAAAAACAAAACCAACAACCCACTTAAGAGATGGGCCAAGGACCTCAATAGACATTTTTCAAAAGAGGAAATCCAAAGGGCCAACAGACACATGAAAAAAATGTTCAAGATCACTAGCAATCAGGGAAATGCAAATCAAAACCACAATGAGGTTTCACCTCACCCCGGTTAGAATGGCTCACATTCAGAAATCTACCAACAATAGATGCAGGAGAGGATGTGGGGGAAAAGGGACACTAACCCACTGTTGGTGGGAATGCAAACTGGTAAAGCCACTATGGAAGTCAGTCTGGAGATTCCTCAGAAACCTGAATATAACCCTACCATACAACGCAGCCATCCCACTCCTTGGAATTTACCCAAAGGAAATGAAATTGGCAAATAAAAGAGCTGTCCGCACATTAATGTTTATTGCAGCTCAATTCACAATAGCTAAGACCTGGAACCAACCCAAATGCCCATCAACAGTAGACTGGATAAAGAAATTATGTGATATGTACTCTATAGAATACTATACAGCAGTCAAAAACAATGAAATCCGGTCATTTGCAACAAGATGGAGGAATCTGGAAAACATCATGCTGAGTGAATTAAGCCAGTCCCAAAGGGACAAATTTCGTATGTTCTCCCTGACTAGTGACAACTAACTGAGCACCAAAGGGAAAGGAAACCTGTTGAAGTGAAAGGGACACTATGAGAAACAGTGACTTGATCAGCCCTTGTCCTGACTGTTGATGTACAATGTAATACTTTATCATTTTAGTATTTTTTTTGTTCTACTTAATACCATTGGTTGAACTCCTTAATTAACACACAATTATTTTAGGTGTTTAAATATTACTAAAAAGTGATCTCTCTTAAATATAAGAGTGGGAATAAGAGAGGGAGGAGATGTACAATGTAGAATGTGCTCAATTGGGTTTCCCCAAATTGTAGAGTTATAAATGTGCCAGGGTATTCCAATAGAATCCCATCAAGGTGGCATGTACCAATGCCATCTCACTAGTCCAAGTGATCAATTCCAGTTCACAATTGATCACACTGATAGGTCTAAGAGTCAAAGGGATCACACAAACAAGACTAGTGTCTGCTAATACTAACTGATAGAATCAAAAAGGGAGAGAATGATCCAACATGGGAAGCAGGATACACAGCAAACTCATAGAATGGCAGATGTCCTAAATAGCACTGTGGCCTCAGAATCAGCCCTTAAGGCATTTGGATATGGCTGAAATGCCCATGAGAGTGTTTTAGGCATGGAAAACCAAGACACTCTGAAAAAAAAAAAAAAAAAGAAGACCTAAATGAAAGATCTCTGCAAGTGAGATCCCAGTGGAAAGAACGGGGCCATCAAAGAAGGAGGTACCTTTCTCTGAAGGGAGGAGAGAACTTCCACTTTGACTATGACCCTGTCGGAATAAGATCAAAGTTGGCGAACCCAAAAGGCTTCCATAGCCTTGGCAACTCATGACAAGAGCCTAGGGGGATTACTGATGCCATAAACAAGAGTGTCGAATTGTTAAGTCAACAACAGGAGTCACTGTGTACTTACTTCTCATGTGGGATCTGTCCTTAATGTGTTGTCCAATGTGAAGTAATGCTATAACTAGTACTTTAACAGTATTTTTCACTTTGTGTTTCTGTGTGGGTGCAAACTGATGAAATCTTTACTTAATATATACTAAATTGATCTTCTGTATATAAAAATAATTGAAAATGAATCTTGATGTGAATGGAATGGGAGAGGGAGCAGGAGATGGGAGGGGTGCAAGTGGAGGGAAATTATGGCGGGGGGGGAAGCCATTGTAATCCATAAATTGTACTTTGGAAATTTATATTTACTAAATAAAAGTTTAAAAAAAAACAAAATTAAAGTTAAATGACACCAAAAATGAATAAAATATTGTCTTTTTCAACAAATTGGATGCAACTGGAAACCAATATGCTTAGTGAAGTTAACCAGTTCCAAAAACATAAATATCTTATGTTTTCTTTGATATGTAGTTGTTAATATAGAATACAAAATAATTATAGGAATTAAATGGACATATTGTGATTTGATTATTCTTTTTAGCCCTTGTTTATACTCCTGTGGAACTGTGGTCTTTTTACTTTTTATTTGTTGACTACTATGGTTAGTGGTGCATTAAGCCTGTGATTATACAGTAAATTGAAATTAAGTTATTGCAAAAAATTAAAGGAAAAAAGAAAGGAAGGAGGGAGAGGATTGAGGGAGCAAGGGAGTGAGGGAGAGAGGGAGGAAGGGAAGATGGTTATCTTTTTAGAATTGTACCCAAGAAATACATGAAATCTGTTCTCTTTACACTAATAAAATACACTGATATTTTGTATTTACATTATCATGAGGAAACTCTTCTGTCCTAGAGTTTTTTTTAAGATATATTTATTTATTTGAAAGTCAGAGTTACACAGAGAGAGAAGGAGAGGCAGAGAGAGAGACATTTTCCATCCAATGGTTCACTCCCTAATTGGCCACAATGGCTGGAGCTGTGCCAATCTGAAGCCAGGAGCCAGGAGCTTCTTCTGGGTCTCCCACACGGGTGCAGGGGCCCAAGGACTTGAGTCATCTTCTACTGCTTTCACAGGCCACAGCAGAGTGCTGGATCGGAAGTAGAACAGCTGGGTCTCGAACCGGCACCCATATGGGATGCCGATGCTTCAAGCCAGGGCATTAACCCACTGCACCACAGCATTGGCCCCTGTCCTAGAGTTGTGCCTTGCTACTTCTGATACCAAAACTGTGTTGTCACACTTTATAATCTCATCACAAGGTAATTTTTCCCTGTTTTTCTTTGAAAGCCAAATGCAGATCACTGTCAAAGTAGTCATACTAAGGCACGCATGAGGATATGAAATATTAGGTAATGAATTTCTGGTATCTTGTTTTTTCTCCAGGGTTGTAATGCCTTCTCTGCCCTTCCAGGTCTATAACACCCTTTGTTCTGTATTTTTTTGTCATATTTGAATGAGTCAGCCCCAGAGGACCTAATCACCCAAGGGATAATTTCCAAAGGAAGAGTGGAAAGTACAGCAAATAAAACTCTTCATTTCTGTTTTAGTAGAAAACAAATGTTTATAAATAATTTTAATGACATAAAGGACATTTTCAACTAAAATTTTTAGAACACTAAGTGAAAAACAGAGAGTAAAATTGTTCATCAACATAATCTCAGTTAACATTGATCAATATTGGAAGAAGGAATAAAATTTATCAAAATGTTAACTGTGGTTATCTTGGGAGTGAGGTGAAATTATTGATTTTCTTCATTATATTTTATGAACATTTTCACAACAAATATTTGCTACTTTGATAAAATCAGCACAAAACCTAGTTTGAAGAACTTCATTCCCTGTGTGTTCTTTATTTCTTGTTTCTCTCACTCTCACTCCTCACCATAAGGAGCCTGAGAACAAACAGTATGATTGATATTTTTATATACATAGAAAATTTTGTAAGGGGACTCTTGCTCGTACTTTTTAGAAACTTTTCTAATGCTGTGTTATAACACTCTATAAATATAATACAAGTATACATGTATTCACACAGGGCTACTTTTGAGGAGAAAGATACTCCTTTCTCTCATGACCCCAAAAAAGTAACCTGGAATCTCTTTATGGTAAATATTAATAGCTAGCTTTTAACAAAGCAGGATAAATTTAACATTCAAATAAAATATATATTTATATGCATACAAGCATTTCAAATATCCCTACACAGTAAAAGGCATTTTATTTTCTCCATACTTTTTTCTTAAATTAGTATATTACTTCCCACTTACCCTGAAATCAAATATGAGAAAATTACTGGATGATCTATGTCGGTGGTGAAAAAAATCTAAAAAGGAGGACTAAAGAGAAAATAAGGGATTTTAGTATTAGTTTGTGGTACTTGTGGTTGAATGGAAATTGTTACTGAATCTTTTCCCTCACCTTCTACCTTATCTGAGAAGGACTAGGTGGGATGGTGGTGGTTCACTGAGAACTGTGAACCTCTCTTGTCACTCTTTTTTCTCTCACAGTTTAGTGGTGGAGACTGATGGGACAAATTTATCCACCCTTTTTTAAAAAACTTCAGAAAGTTGGAGGTAGTTAGCAGGCAAATGATATACCCACAGGAGCCAGAGATCGGAAGCTCTTTCCCAAGGACCAAACAGGGAATCTCTTCGGCCCTCAGAGTGGGCTCAAATTCTCCTTCAGCCTCCCACTGGGTTGCCAAAGTTACGGAATTGTAGCGTCTCTGGAGAGTGCTCACGTGAATTCCGTGAGTTCTCTCCCCCACCGTCTCTTTTTTCACAGTCTCAGTTCAGTAGCACCACAAATTTACTAGGTCCTAATCTCCTGTTAATTCGCCCCGCCCAGAGTCAGGTTTTTCTGCTAGGCTCAGGGCTGGTGCAGACCTGAGGTCGCTCTGCTTATGACGTATGTCCAAGATGGCGCCTGCTCTTTGTCTTGCTCGCCCTTGAGAGGTGAGCGGAGAGAGAGAAACCCGTGTCCGTACTAGTCACCCTTTTTTTTTTCTCTCTCTCTCTCTTCCAGTTAGCCTTGTGAACTTCCCCCCCCCGGGGGTCGTTCCCTCTAGTCTCCTCTCTCCGCTTGCCTGCTGGTGTCTCGGGCTATTGAGGTTCGGCTCACCTCGCGTTCCAGTGCTGGTGTGTTGAGTCTGCCGCTGGTGTCCCGAACTGTGGGCTCCCATGCTCTCCACGCAGGTCCGCCGTGAATCACGCGTTCCGGCAGAGTTTCTTCTGCTGTTTCCTCCCCTACTCTTCCTTGAACCTGCAGTATCTCCACTTTTATTAAACTCTCTCTCCCCGGACTATCAGTGTGCTCCCTTCCTATTCCACCATCTTGCCTCCACCCTGTTTCATTTTTATAGATATTAATCTAAGTATCTCTGTTATAGAAAGGAATAACTGTTCCTTATTTATGAGTTGAGTAATTTAGGAGTTCTGACTCAAGGTTCCTAAAGGAGGACAGCATTGTGACACAGTGGATTAAGCTGCCACAAGCTTCCTGCTAACACACTTGGGAAGGCAGTAGAAGATGGCCCTAGTACTTAAGCCCTTGTTACCCAAATGGGAGACTGGGATACAGCCCCTGGATCCTGGCTTTGGCCTGGCCCAGCCATGGCTACTACAGCCATCTGGGGAATGAACCATCAGATGGAAGATCTCTTCTTTACTGCCATTTTGCCTTTCAAACAAGCCAGCCATGTGTGTGTGTGTGTGTGTGTGTGTGTGTGTAAAGAAAGAACATGGTAGGGGCCAGTGCAGTGGTGCAGTGGGTTAATGCCTGGCCTGAAGCGCTGGCATCCCATATGGGTGCAGGTTCGAGACCCAGCTGCTCCACTTCCAATCCAGCTCTCTGCTATGGCCTGGGAAAAGCAGTAGAAGATGGCTCAAGTCCTAGGGCCCCTACACCCATGCAGGAGACCCGGAGGAGGCTCCTGGCTCCTGGCTTTGAATCAGCACAGCTCCGGCTGTTGCAGCCAACTGGGGAGTGAACCAGTGGATGGAGGACCTCTCTGCCTCTCCTCTCTATGTGTAACCCTGACTTTCAAATAAATAAATAAATCTTAAAAGAACAGAATAAGAAGAAAGAACATGAGTTTTGGTGCAGCAGGTTAAGCCACCATTTGAGATGACCACATCTCGTAACAGAGAGCAGGTTCCAGTTCCAATCCAGTTCCTACTAATTTGCTTGGGAAGCAGCAGATTTTGGCCCAAGTCCTTGGGTTCCTGCCACCCATGTGGGAGACCCAGATGGAGTTTCTAGCACCTGCCTCTTCATCCTGACCTAGCCCCAGCTGTTGTGGCCATCTGAGGAATGAACCAATGGATGGGAAGATAACACACTCTCTCCCTCTTTCCGTCACTCTACCTTTCAAATAAATAAGTATTCAAAAGTAATGGAGGAACAAGGAATTAAAATTATAGCAATAGATACAGTCAATGTATGGCAATTCTTGCAAGTGATAGCTTTCCACCTATGTTTATGGGAAATATAGGCTTGATGCTATCCGATTAAATACTTTAGATATTTTATATCTCCGTAGATAAATATTAACGTTATTACTTATGAAATATGAATAATTTATTAGGTTCTTAAAAATTAAACATCAAAATCTCAGCAAATCAAGTGCAAACAATTAAGACTAATATGTTCTTCATATAGTGATTATATAAAACATCTCTCGGGGCCAGCGCTGTGGCTCACTTGGCTAATCCTCCACCTGCGGTGCCAGCATCCCATATGGGCGCCGGGTTCTAGTCCCGGTTGCTCCTCTTCCATTCCAGCTCTCTGCTGTGGCCTGGGAAGGCAGTGAAGGATGGCCCAAGTGCTTGGGCCCTGCACCCGCATGGGAGACCAGGAGGAAATACCTGGCTCCTGGCTTTGGATCGGCATAGCGCCGGCTGTAGCGGCCATTTTGGGGTGTGTACCAACGGAAGGAAGACCTTTCTCTCTGTTTCTCTCTCTCTCACTGTCTATCTCTATCTGTCAAAAAAAAGCTCTCATTTAATACATTTTTTAAAAAAAACTAATTTGATACTGGTTACATTTAGTTTTAGAATATTAATCTTCCATTTTTTGTGGGAACCTTCAACAGAAGCTTCCCTTGAATATTTCCCCCCTGTCAGGTTACTAGGATACAGTTAACTATCTGTTAAATATCAGAGGTAAAAAGAAATATTCTGTCTTTATTTATACCATAAATTTCTTAAAGCAGATATACAAATTATATGAAATTTTATTATTCATTTAAATAACAATTTTACATGTAATATTTATAATATTCACTATTTAAATTATAATAGTAGACTATGTGGGTTTTAATGTGCTGGAAAAATCCTCAAACTGGTAAAAGAAAAAACAAATATTCAGTAAAGTGGGTCATTTTTTCTTATGTGAGGAAACATTCAGAAGGTAGCAATGCTGGAGAGAGGACTCAAGAATGGGTATCAGCCCATCTCAGAGAATCTTAAGAGTTAGAGGAAAATACCCAGTTGAGGCTTGGGTATTATTCTTCTCCATATGTACCTGAGATACACAGGCTAGGAAGCTTTGTTTCAGAAACAGCCACTTAGGTAGTTCTGAAGAAAGCAAAAACCTAGCTGAGTTTTTAGTTACCACATCAAAATGGAGGCCAGAACTGAAGAACAAGGAAAATGACTATTGGAATTTTACTATATTCTGTTATATTTGTAATATCATTGAGTAGACTGTGACCTACCCAAGCACTGTAATAGTCATTCCAAGAGCTACTATTGTGTCTGACACATCATAAATATTATTGTTCAATTCTCAGTTCTCCAGAGGGATAGGAACAAAATCACATAACAAAAATGGATTACAGGGGGCCAGCGCTGTGGCGTAGCAGGTAAAGCCACCTCCTGCAGTGCTAGAATCCCATATGGGTGCTGGTTCGAGTCCCAGCTACTCCACTTCCAATACAGCTCTCTGCTGTGGCCTGGGAAAGCAGTAGAAGATGACTCAAGTCCTTGGGCCCCTGCTTCCAGGTGGGAAACCCAGAAGAAGCTCCTGGCTTCAGATTGGCACACCTCTGGCCATTGTGACCAGTTAGGGAGTGAACCAGTGGATGGAAGACCTCTCTCTCTCTCTCTCTCTCTCTCTCTGCCTCTCCTTCTCTCTCTGTGAAACTCTTTCAAATAAATAAATATTTTTTAAAAACGGATTATGGTGAGAATGTTAATTAGCTTGATTGAACCTTCCTATAATGCATACACAGACAAAAACACCTAATTATATCCCATAAGTATTCATAATTATTATGTCAATTAAAATCTCTTTTTAAAATTTATTTATTTATTTATTTGAAAGGCAAAAATACAAAGAAGGAGAAAGAGAGAGAGAGAGAGAGATCATTCCCCAAATGGCTGTAACGGCCGAAGCTGGGCGGATCTGAAGCCAGTAACCAGTAGCTTCTTCCAGGTCTCCCATGTGGGTCCAGGGACCCAAGGACTTGGACCATGTTCTGCTGATTTCCCAGGCATATTAGCAGGGAGCTGGATGGAAAGTGGAGCAGCAGGGACTCAAAACAGTGCCCATATGGGACTCCAGCACTTCAGGCGGAGGTTTAACCTTCTACATCACAGTGCCAGTGCCAATTAAAATATTATTTTAAAAAAGAGATGATGTGTTTATCTTTGGAAGCGGGTAGGAAAGGGAGTATAATGGATATTACATGACTGCTCTGCAGCCAGATGTATGATGATTAAAACTCCAAAAGCCAGAATATGTAGTGACAAGTTTCATTAGAAAAAGTTAGCAGGGAAAATTTCATCTGCAAACAACAAAGTGGAAGCAAGGAAAGTGAAACAAATGGCTTTTGGTCCTAGAAAGGTCTATGTTATTCTATAGTTACTAATTACATTCAACAAAAGTAAAATATTTACTCACTGTCTCAGCAAATGTAAAGTACAGAGGAGTGGTTTCATTTGACATAAGTACTGAAAGAATATGTAGCCCTAAATGAGTAATGTTCATATTATGACATAATTAAATCTTCTAGGAGATTCTTTTTAATACATAAAATTTATTTATGTATTTTAAAGGCAGAGTTACAGAGAAAGAGAGAGAGAGGGAGAGTCAGAGATTCTCCATCCACTGGTTCACTCCCCAGATGGCCATATTGGCTGGAGCTAGGCCAATCCGAAGCTAAGAGCCAAGAGCTTCTTCTCGGTCTCCCTTGTGGGTGCAGGGGTCCAAACAGTTGGGCCATCGTCCACTGCTTTTCCCAGGTAATTATAATGGAGCTGGATCAGAAGTGGAGCAGCTGGGACTTGTACCATCACCCACATGGGATGCTAGCATGGCAGGTGGCAACTTAAACTATGCCACAGCACTGGTTCCATTCTAGAAGATTCTTATCACCTAAATGCACAGTAGCCATGATCCAAAGAAGAAGTAATGAGACATATAGTATAACAGTAACAATCAGGGGGATTGTTTAAAGGACTATTAAGGCCGGCATTGTGGCATAAGGGGTTAAGCCACCACCTGCAACACCTGCATCCTACATGGGCACCAGTTCAAGTCCCAACTATTCCACTTCTGATCCAGCTCCCTGCTAAATCACCTGGGAAAACAACAGAAGATGGCCCAAATCCTTGCACCCCTACACCCACATGGGAGACCCAGATGAAGCTCATGGCTTCTGGTTGCGGCCTGAACCAGCCCTGGCCATTGCGGCCATTTAGGAAGTAAACCAGTAGATGGAAGATCTCCCTCTCCCTCTCCTCTCCCTCTCCCTCTCCTCCCATTCTCCCTCCCCCTCCCCCTCTCCTTCCCCCTCCCCCTCTCCTTCCCCCTCCCCCTCTCCCTCTCCTTCCCCCTCCCCCTCCCTCTCCAACTGTCCTTTAAATAAATAAAATAAACAGTTAAAAAGGAAAAAAACATTTGAATCAATGGATTATATTGAAAGCCTTAAAAAAAGATATGACTGCTCAACTGATTAGTTGTAGTGGGGCAAAATAAAAATAAAACATGACATTGGGGATAAACAAAGTACATACTTACAGACATTTAAGCTGTCAATGGTAATAGTTTTCAATGAACTCAACTGCTTAAGGAATTCAGTTTATTGGTTTTGTATTAACTTTTACTTGGAAAATATATGATACACTTTGTAACTGGCATTATTCTTAAAAACTAACAGTTTTTACAAGTAGAATTAAACAGGAGCAGTTACAAGAGATGCTTATGTCACAATCTTTTATACTTTCTAAAGTGCTTGTACCCTCTAGGAATGTTAACTATCAAATATGTCATATCCTTATAACAACTTCAAGAGCCAGACAAATGTCATTAAGATATATTTTTTTTGGTAACTGATAAACTTTAGCACAGAAAAGTCAGGTAACTCAAGCTCAAATTTATTATAAGCAGAGACCAGGCTGGTGCTCAGGAGAGCAGCTGCATTCTTACATAACCAAAGGGCATGTGGGAATCCCTCTCTCAAGCTTCATGCTATTGAGACTTCACAAACATGGAAGTTCCAGGACAGGGATAGAGAATGTCAAAGAAGAGCATAATGGAGCTTGATATCATCTTTCACAAACCCTCACCAAAAATAGAAAAAAAAAGCACATTTTAAATGAAAACAAAATTTCTGGTTGACCTGCTAATTCTTGAGTATGGAGTAGTGGTAACAGAACAACACACACACACACACACACACACACACACATGTGCACAGGTGGAGACAGCAAGAAGAAAGAGAATGGCTGAAGTTGTAGCACAGTGGGTTAAGTCCCACCTCTTAGGATGCCCACATCCTGTATCATATCGCATGGGTTCTATCCCTCTCCACTTCCAAACCAGCTTACTGATAGTGCACACCCTAACAGGCAGCAGATAGTGGTTCAAGTAGGTGGGTCCCTACTACCCATTTGGAAGAATCAGATGGACTTTCTGGCTCCTGGATTCCATCTTGCCTACCCTAGCTTTTGCAGGTACTTGGGGAGTTAACCAGTAGATGGAAGATACCTTTCTCTGTCTGTCTATGTCTCTCTCTCTCTCTCTTTTTCAAATAAACACACATTTTAAGAAAGAAGAAGAGGGGCCAGCGCTGTGGCATAGTGGGTAAAACCGCCATCTGCAGTGCTGACATCCCATATTGACACCAGTTCAAGTCCTGGCTGCTCCACTTCTGATCCAGCTCTCTGCTATGACCTGGGAAAGCAGTGGAGGATGGCCCAAGTCCTTGGGCCTCTGAACCCACGTGGGAGACTCGGAGGAGGCTCCTGGCTTCTGATCGGTGCACCTCTGGCCATTTTGGCCAGTTGGGGAGTGAACCAGTGGATGGAAGATCTCTGCCCCCCCCAATTATTTCTCCTCTCTCTCTCTCTTCAACTCTTTCAAATAAATAAATCTTTAAAAAATAAAAGAGGAAGAAACAGATCACTGATGTTGGCCCAGATGTCAGCAAGATGGTAGAATAGAACTTTCCTGTGTTCATCCTCCAATTTCAATTTGGACAACTAGCTACACAGGAAAATATCTATAATATAGGAACTAAGAAAATTAGGTGAGATACTACAGAACCTAGGTGTAACACAGAAAAAAAAGATGCATCGGAAAGAAGAAAGGATGGTTTTTTATATTACCCATGGCATCCTTTCCTAAATCCCTAAATCCCAGGCAGCACAGCTTGGAGACATCCTCTGGGTAGGGGAAGGAAAGGTAAATGAGCACCAAACTTTGCTTCAGATCCCAAAATTGGGCCTTCCCCAACAAACCTCAGTGCTGGGCTTGTCCCTACGACCTCAGATTCCTGATTGGCACCTTTATCCTGAGCCTCCAAGCTTACCTTTGCGCCAGGTAAGATCCTGCAGCACAGGCTTCAGACCTGTCTCATAGATTGGTTTCCGGGCTCACTCACCACCAGGTCAGCCCCACACAGATTCAGGCTCTAGGCCTCGGGATCTAGAACTCATCCACAAATGTGTTCACCCCCATAGCCTCAGACTTCAGGCTCACTCCAGAAGCAGACTGGCTCTCAAAGCCCTAGTCACCAGAGCAGCACCTGCAAACCTCACCTCCAGGCCAACCCCTACAGACACTGGTTCTAGGTCCATGCCAGCAATTAGACCAATTCAGAGCCAAGTCAGCTCACATAGCCCCAGGTTTCAGGCCCACAGTGGAGCATCTAATCATCACTGTTAGCCCTACATACTAGGCTGGTACCCCCAGATACAGGCTCCAAACTTCCCAAGTGCCACACCAGTGCCTGTGACCCCATTCTCCAGGCTGTCTTATACAGTCCCACACTCCAGTAGACCTAAGGTCAGAGGTCCATCCAAGTAGACTCAAGTGCTAGGACAGTCCCCACAAACCCAGGTTCCAGAATTACTCACATGGATCCTAGTTCCAGGCTAGGCCTTGTGGACCCAGGAACCAGGCCAGTTCTTGAAGACTCAGCCTCCATGCCAGTCCCCACATAACCCATCTTCTAGGTTGGGCCCAGTGGAACCAGGATCCAGACCAGTCCCCACAGACCCAGGCTGCAGTCTAGCACCCAAGCTCCAGACTGGCTCCCAGGGTCAGATTCCATAACTGTCCTAGTATTAAGCAACTACCAAACTGATCCCAATGGCTCAGGCTCCAAAGGACCTAGTGTCCAGGCCTGCTCTCGCTGACTGAAGCTCCAGGCTAGTCAGGTCTCAAGACTTACCCCATGGACTCAGGCTGTAGGCCAATGCTAGAGCCAGGCTAACCGCCAGGGACTCAATCTGTAGGCCTATCCCAATAGACCCAGGCACCTAGCCCATCTCAACACATGTCCAGCCCTTGTAGACTAAGGCTCCATGTCTGTTCTAGTACTAGATCAGCCACTGTAGACCCAGGCTTCAAGCTAGCCCCTGAGTACACAGGCTCCAGGCCCATACTCACAGGTCTAGGATCTAGGCTCAAGCCCACAAATGCTATCAATGAGTCCATCCAAGTGGATATAGGTTCTAGGCCTAGATCTAAGGACTCAAGCACCAGGCATGGCCAACTGCTGACACAGGAACCAGATCAGCCTGATTAAGGACTCCAACTGCAAGTCTACAAGCAGATTATGCCAGAAATCCTGCAAATCTCTAGACAAGCTGACTGATGAATAGCTTTCACAGAAAAAAAGATAATTTACAAAGACTGAAAAAAGACCCCACTTTTTTTATATTGTAGTAAAAAGCACACAATATGAAATTTTACCATCTTCACCATTTTTAACATGCATATTTTTAAGACCCTACTTCTTAAAATGAATAGATCATGTCACATATCACTTCTGACTACAATACATATAAAATTAAAATTTAATAACACAGAAAACTTGGAAAATTCACAAAAACATGGAAATTAAACAAAATTCTACTAAGCAATCAATAGGTCAAAGAAGAAATTAAAAGGAAAATAAAAAATATTTAGGCAAATGAAACTGGATATACAAATGTATCAAAACATATAGGATACAACAAAAGCAGTGCTAGTAAGAAAATTTATAGCAATAAATGCCTAAATCAAAAAAGAAATATTTCACCTAAACATTTCAATAATTATATATCAAGGAAGTAGAAAAAAAAAGAAGTCTAAATTTAGTAAAAGGAAAGAAATAATAAAGATCAGAGCGGAAATAAATGAAAAATCAGAAAACAGAAAGTTAAATGGAATTAAAAGTTAGGATTTTAAAAAAATTAAATGGATAGATCTTTAGTCAGACTAAGAAAATATTCAGGACTAGATTTATTTCAGATTTTTCATTTGCTCGAATTTGATAATATTTGCATATACATGATGATATACTGGAGATAGAACCCAAGATTCAATACAAAACTCATTTATCTTTCATATATACTCCATACACATAGCCTGAAGGTAATTTTATACAATATGTTCAGTGGGCTTGCACTGTGACTGTGACCCACCACAGGAGGTCAGATGTATAAATTTCCACTTGTGGTACCATATTAGCGCTCAAGAAGTGTTGGATTTTGGAAAATTTTGAATTTCAGATTTGGGGATTAGGAATGCTCAACCTTCACAACAGAAAAACAAAACATCACAAAAAAATGCTATGAACAAATATGCACCAAAACTGGATACCTTAGGAGACATGGATAAATACATAGACACACAAAACCCAGTAAGACTGAATCATCAAAAAAGAGAAAATACAAACTGGTGGTTTTATATTTAGATACTAAATATCTAAAGAATTAAAACCAATCCTTCACAAATTATTTCAAAAACTGAAGAAAAAGTAATATTTCCAAATTCATTTTATGAGGTTAGTATTAACTGATACCAAATCAAGAATAAGCCAACAAAATAAAAATAAATTACAGGTTAATATCCCTGATGAACACAGATACAATAAACTTCAGCAAAAATGGCAAACCAAACTCAACAGACTCTATAAATCTATAAATGTGATGTGCTACATTACCAGAATGAAGGAAAAAAAAACCCATGTGCTCATCTTAATAAATGCAGAAAATATACTTCACAAATTCAACATCCTCTCATAATAATAGCTCTAAACAAATTATGTGTGGAAAGAATGTACCTCAACAAAATAAAGGCCAAGTATGACAAACCCATATCTAATATCATACTCAACAGTGAAAAGTTGAAAGTTTTTTATCTAAGATCAAAAGCAAGACAAGATGTGAACTATTTTAACTTCTGTTTAGCATAGTATTAAAAGTTCTAATCATAGCAATTATGCAAGAGAAAGAAATAAAAAGCATTCAAATTTGAAAGAAAAGAGTTGAATAGTTAAATTGCCCCTATTTGCAGAAGACATAATCATATATATATATATATATAATAATTGCAAATACATGAAAAGATACATCATGTTGTAAAATTCATATGGAAAAACAAAAGGCCTTGAATATCCAAAGCAGTCTTGAGCAAAAAGATCAAAGTTGGAGGCATCACACTATCTGGCTTCCAAAACTGCAAAATATGGGGTCAGCATTGTGGTACAGTGGGTTAAGCCACCACTTTCAATACCGATAGGCATTTCAGAATGCCACTTTGAGTCCCTGCTGTTCCACTTCCAATACATTTCCCTAATAATGTACCTGGGAAAGCAGCAGAAGGTGGCCCAAGTATTAAGGCTCCTGTCACCCACATAGGTAACCCAGATGGAATTTTGGGCTCCTGGAATTGGTCTGACCCATCCTCGGCCATTGCAGCCATTTGGGCAGTAAACAAGAGGATGGCAGAGCTCTTCGTCTGTCTACCTTTCTCTGTCACTCTGCCTGTCCAATAAATAAAATAAAATCTTCTAGAAAATCTGCAAAAGTATAGTAAGCAAAACGGCAAGTGGCACAATAGGTTAACTGCCGTCTACAACACTGGCATCCTATCTGAGTGCCGGTTCAAATCCCAGCTGCTCCATTTCCAATCCAGCTCCCTGCTAATATGCCTGGAGGGCAGCAGCAGATGGCTCAAATGCCTGGGACCCTGCCACCCCATGGGAGACCCAGATGGAATTCCAGACTCTTGGCTTCAGTATGGACACTTCTTCTCTCTCTGTAATTCCGCTTTTCAGATATATATTTTAAAAAATTAAAAAAGACATATAAGTTAAGGGGTCAAAATAGAGATTTCAGAAACAAAACCCCACACTTATGAGCAACTGATTTTTGTCAAAGGTACCAAGAGCACACAATGGAGAGAGGGCAGAAGCTTCAATAAATAATGTAGGGGAAAAAACAGATACTTACATGAAGAAGAATGAAATTACACTCCTATCTCACACTATTTATATCCCAGAGATATAAACGTACAGATTCAAGAATCAGTGGGAAAGCCAAATAAAAAAGTCCCAAGTAAATCAATGATAAGATACTTACTAATTGTGAAAATTAAGTAAAAGGTAAAGGTCCTGAAAGCAACCAAAGAAAAAGGGCACCTTACTTATAGGGAAGCTTGATGGCTAAATACATTTATCTAAATAGAAAGGAAATATTAAAAGGAGGAAATATTTAAGGAAGGAAAAAAGAACACAGTATGGGGCCGGCCAGGGCTTTAACCCACTGAGCCACAGAGCCGGCATCCCATATGGATGCTGGTTCAAGACCCAGCTGCTCCTCTTCCGATCCAGCTCTCTGCTATGGCCTGGGATAGCAGTAGAAGATGACTCAGGTCCATGGGCCCCTGCAGCCAAGTGGGAGACCAGGAAGAAGATCCTGGATCCTGGCTTTGGATTGGCACAGTTCTACCACATTCTGCCCATATGGGGAGTGAACCAGCAGATAGAAGACCTCTCTCTCTCTCTCTCTCTCTGCCTCTATCTGTAACTCTTTCAAATAAATAAAATAAATATTTTTAAAAAAAGAACACAGTAAACAAAAATACAGGTGAATTATTTTTGACAGTTTAAGCAAAAATTTTAAGTTTGATATGCTTCTAAATGTATGTAGAGGAAATATTTAAGAAAACTATAAATGTAGGAGGGTTAAGTAACATACAAGTTAGTAAGATTTATACACTTCACTAGAATTGGCAAAATGATGACATCAGTAAACTGTCATTATATACACACAAATACACATATACATATGTGTGTGTGTGTTTGGTTTATATGTACTTGGGAACTTCAAAATTTTGTGGAGGTGCTGAAGTTGTGGTACAGCAGATCAAGTCCCTAAATGCAATGCCCACATCCCATATGAAATGCTACTTCAAGTCCTGGCTGCCCCACTTTGAATCCAGCTCCCTGCTAATGCACCTGGGAAAAGAAATAAGGATAACCTAAAATTTGAGCCCCTGACACCCACGTGGGACTTCCAGGATCCTGGTTTTGGCCTGTCTCAGCCCTGGCTGTTGCAGCTATTTATAGAGTGAACCAGCAGATGGAAGTACAGTCTCTCTCTCTCTCTCTCTCTCTCCTCTCTCTGCCCTTCAAATAAATAAAATAAATATTTTTTAAAGAACCAATGTTCTAGGGGCCGGCACCGTGGCTCACTTGGCTAATCCTCCGCCTGTGGTGCCAGCATCCCATATGGGTGCCAGGTTCTAGTCCCGGTTGCTCCTCTTCCATTCCAACTCTCTGCTGTGGCCCGGGAGGGCAGTGAAGGATGGCTCAAGTGCTTGGGCCCTGCATCTGCATGGGAGACCAGGAGGAAGCACCTGGCTCCTGGCTTCAGATCGGTGCAGCGCTGGCTGTAGTGGCCATTTGGGGAGGGAACCAACAGAAGGAAGGACTTTCTCTCTGTCTCTCTCTCTCTCACTGTCTATAACTCTACCTATCAAATAAAAAAATTAAAAAAAGAACCAATGTTCTAACATTCAAACTTAACTTTAAAGGTCCTTCCTTAATTGGCCACCTCCTAGCTTTTTGCACTCTCTAATCTAATTCACTCTTTTTAAAAAAATCAACTAATTTACTAATGTTATTCATGTCTAAACCTCGAATATCAGCCTACATTCTGAGAATCAGTACCTATCTGCACTTGAAGGTCTTCCATAAGCAAACTGCAGGCTCTAGAATGAGACTGTCAACTTCAACCACTGCTATCTTTGTGACCTTAGCAAAGTTATATAATCTTATCTGAAAATGGGAATAATTGTACCCACCTCATAGAGTTGTTAGTATTAAATTAATACATGTTAAATTGCTTAGGACAATGCTTGCTGCATGGTAAGTATTCAATAAATAGTAGTTCAACTTATAATTAGCACCATTCACCAAGGAGAATCTATCATCTTCCTGTATAGCTTGGTCTTTTTTAATTAATTAATTTTTAATTGGTATGTGTCTTATAAATACATTATGTACATAGAAATTCTTCCCACTGTACCCGCCCTGCCACCCATTCTCTCCCCCTTCTTGCTCTCTCTCTCCTGTTTTATCTGAGAAAGAGAAATATAAAGAAAAAAAAAGGAAAAATGGAGTAAAAAAACTGAGAAGTGTTCCTCAACAGTCTACACAAGGGCTGATCTATGTTACTGCTTCTCAAAGGTGATTTCACATTTTTTTCTTTTTTGCTTCTTTTTTCTCTCCTCCTTCCTCTTTTCCCTTCCTTCCTCCTCCTTCTTTCCATTTAGAAACTCAATTGTCTTTAAAGAAGAACCGAAAGGGTGATGCATCTTTTGTGGGCCCTTAGGCTTAACTATAACTTATGAGACATACTAATATCCTCCTTTCAATATAATAAAAGGAAGCAATTCGTGAGAACAAGTTTTACTATTGAGTTTTATGGTACAACTCTTTGGGGACAGAGGTCCTGCGTGGGGAGTTAGTGCACATGACTCTTGTTGTTTATTTAACAAATAACACTCTTATGTATGGCATCAGTAATAGCCCACAGCTCTGGGAATGATCTGCCTTGCTATGGAAGCCTTTTAGATGCTCTAGCTCAACAAGGCCATAACGAAGTGGAAATCCTCTCCTCCCTTCAGAGAAAAGTACATCTTTCTTTGGTGGCCCCTTCTTTCCACTGGGATCTCACTCACAGGAGTCCTTTATGTAGGATGTCTTTTGCCGGAGTTACTTGTCTTTTCATGCCTAATATGCTCGCCCTGAGCTTTCCAGCCTGGCCAGAGTGTCTTAAGGGCTGATTCTGAGATCGGGATGCTACTGAAAGTGATTGTAATTCTATGAATCTGCTGTATGGACTATAACTTGGTCTTAATAAGTTTGTTGCCCATAATCCAGCCAGTCACTTACAAACCCAAATGTGGGGCTGGTGCTGTGGCTCACTTGGCTAATCCTCCGCCTGCGGCGCCGGCACACCAGGTTCTAGTTCCTGTTGGGGCACTGGATTCTGTCCCGGTTGCTCTGCTTCTAGGCCAGCTCTCTCTGCTGTGGCCCGGGAAGGCAGTGGAGAATGGCCCAAGTGCCTGGGCCCTGCACCTGCATGGGAGACCAGGAGCAAGCATCTGGCTCCTGGCTTCAGATCAGTGCAGCATGCCGGCCACAGCGGCCATTTGGGTGGTGAACCAATGGAAAGGAAGACCTTTCTCTCTGTCTCTCTCTCTCTCTCACTGTCTAACTCTGCCTGTCAAAAAACAAAAACCCAAATGGAGTTTTAACTTTCTTTCCTATCCTCTTAATACATATAAATCAAGAACCAAGACCCAATGGTTTTATTCTTATTATCCTTAGTTTCATCTTCTTCGTTGTCATCCCTATTACCTAAACTATTTCAGCCTTTCATTTGTTTCATTTTTTTCCCACAATTTCCACCAACTTTACTGACTCCAGACTGCGGTGGGCCCCTGGCCACCTGTCTCCCCGCTGGATGACACCAGCACTCCATGACACCCAGCATAGTCAAGGAAAGCCATGTAAAGTGGCTTTGCAGGGAAGAAAGCTGACAGGTGGCATTGCAGGGTCACTTGCTCTTTGCTTTCTGACTCTGTCTTCTTAGTCAGCAGTATGAGCCTGGATGCTGGGAAGAATGCTGCCATGAGTGATGGTCACTTTCCCCAGTGTCGCTCCCCCTCTTCGTGGAGGAACGACACAGGACCCTGCGCTGTTCTTTTGTCTGCTCGGCCCTCCCCGGGTTTGCTGCTGGTTCTTCCCGGGTTGGCTACCGACCCTTCCACCTCTGTGGAAGGGCGGTTCCCCCTGCCACATTCCCCACTTCCGCGGGGGAGCGGCACACCGCCGGCCGGCTCTCTCGGGGGCTGCTCAGGTGTTCCTTCAGATAGATGTTCCCCTTAGATGTTCCTCCGTGCATGTTGTCTCTCTCCTCCTTTATAGTCCTCTTCCACCAATCCCAAATCTGCTACCCACAAGCCGAGTACGCTGCTCTCCTCCAATCAGGAGCAGGTCCTACAGTTTATTGGTTGAACTGGAGGCAGCTCCGTAGAAGCTGTTTCTCCCTTCTCAGCGCCATATTGTGGGAGAGCAGATGCATAGAATAAGTCTTAATTCCAGTAACTTAGTCTAGTCCGGGTTGCTCCCCACATCCCAGAAGCTTGTTCAGCTCCTCAACTTTGTGATGGTGATCTGCACATGGTGAGGGATTATCCACATCTTGTGATCACAATGTTGCCAGCCAGCTCCAGGATCTCCGCTGTTAGGTACTTCATCATCCTGTGCTTAGTTACTTTTGGGCAGCAGTCTGTGCACTCCACCCACCAAGAAATGCAGGCCTGTGTGGGAAGAGCAGCACTTGGCCGATGCTTACATTTGCCACCTTGCTTTCCAGGACTAGACATGTCTACCTCTAACCTTGAACTCCAGCCAGGAAAATAAACAACAATCTGAGTCCAGTACAGGAGCACAGCAAAACATGCCAGAATTCCAGGCTTCATCTCTTATAAGAAGTATATAATAGCCTCTACATAGTCTCCTTTCCTTTTGTGTTGTCCTCTTCAGATCATATTTTAAACTACCATGAGAGCAATATAAAGGGCAAATTAAAACAAATAAAATGAAAATTTGACCAGGTCATTTCCATATTTACAATTCTGCAAATGGCAATCCATTATAGATTTACCTTAAGTCCAAGGCCAAAGATCACCACACAGCCCTCTACCTATCCAGTTTATTAATATAACAACATCTAGTTTATTAACATATATCCTTATCTAATTCTATCTGTTAGATATTAGTGATTACTGAATACCTATGAGATGTATCATAGCATTAGTGCAGCCCTCAGTCTGTAATATCTTGCATTTAATTTCTTTATGAAAAAATCATCTTACCTCAATTGGGTTTTATGCTACTCAAAATCAAGAATCATAGCTTATATCTTTATATCTTTTACCTTACTATTTTCTAAAAAGGTCACAAACAATGAAATGGAATCAATCTAGTGGGTCACAACCAGAATTTTTTAAAAATGAAATAATGAGTAGCAAAGAATTTTACACATAGTAAAAGTACCAATTATCGATCTGTTGCCTTCAACTCTAAGGACCCTTCTTGGTGAGCTCCCTAGTGTGTGGTGACCGGTAGCATGCATCATCTCCCTATGAGAACTTTCTTCTTGGCATCTCCTCTGATGTGGTATGCCACCAGTGTGACTCCTTCCCATAAAAGGCTTCCCTGTCATCCTCTGCCCCCTGATTATGGCTTGGATAATAGTTTGGATGCCCCCCAAAGGCTCATGCATCAAAGTGTTTGATCCAATTATGGTACTTTGGAGGTAGGAAGTCTGTGGATCATTTTGGGCATGGCTTTGAAAGATAGTTCTTGTGAGACAGTTAGTACATAAGCCAAGTTAGACACAGCCATTCTCTCTTTGATTTCTGGTTCACGATGTGATCCCTTACCAGTTTCCCCACCAACCACCCTGATCAGATACCAGACTAATGGGGGGCTGCTACATCTTGGAGTGTGAACTGCCAAAATCCTGAACTTAAGTAAAACCTCTTCTTTCACAAGTTAGCTCCTCTAAGGTATTTTAGTTAAAATAATAAATAAAAAGCTAATATACAACCCAAGTAGTTTCCCAGTAAGTATTGCTAACATTTTTGTAAAGATTTATTTTATTTGAAAGGCAGAGTGATGGGGGTGGGAGAGAGAGATTATGAATATCTTCTATGTACTGGTTCACCTCCCAAATGGTTGCAGTATCCAGAACTAGGCCAAGCCAAAGCCAGGAGCCAACAATTCCATCCAGGTCTTCCACGTGGATAGTAGGTGCCCAAATACTTAAGTCATCTTCCACTGCTTTCCCAGGGTGCCTTTAGCAGGGAGCTGGATCAGAAGTGGTCATCCAGGACCTGAATCAGCATTCTGATATGGGATAACAGTATCGCAGGTAGCGGCTTAACTGCTGTGCCTAAATCCCAGCCCATAATGCTGACATTTATAGCTTCCTCTAGTCACTTCAGGCAGCTTTACAATGAGTTCCAATGCATGACATCTACTTATAAGTCACTTCCCCTGACACTCCACAGAATGGTTTCTTCAAATTCCCTGAGAGTCACTCCAATGTGGCATCTTGGCTAAATTCACAACCACCTAATGAGTAACAACCATGCCTTTCCAACAAAGTCTGGATCTCAGTCTTGGGGCAGGTGAAGAGAGGGTCATATGGATTTGTTCTTTCTCTATGTGCTCTATCTCAGCTCTAAGGAAAGTAGCTGCTCTTTATATCTGTTATTTCTGTATTCTTTAGACTTCCTTTATCCCTTACTAGTTAATCATCCACCATTCCAATATCTTTTTATACTTAATAATTCTTTTTTAAATAAAATATATATATTTCTAATCCCCCTGCCTAGACATAACATCATTAACATGCTGTGCTTTAGCCTACCCATAATTTTATGCATGAATATATGCTTTTTATTAAAATTGAGTTATACAGTGTATACTGTTAAGTGACCTTTCTTACTTAGCAATATGTCGGGAAATATTTCTTTAAAAATAGCGATGTGCAGTGACGTCGTCATTTCTAATTGTTACATGAGATTCCGATGTGTGGATAGCCCAGGACTCACAGCAATTTTGCCGACTCACCATTGCTGACATTTAGATTCCCGCTGGATTTATTTTTTAACGTTTATTTAATAAATATAAATTTCCAATGTACAGCTTATAGATTACAGTGGCTTTTTCACCCCATAACTTCCCTCCCACCCGCAACCCTCCCATCTCCCACTCCCTCTCTCATTCCATTTGCATCAAGATTCATTTTCAATTATCTTTATATACAGAAGATCAATTTAGTATATATTAAGTAAAGATTTCAACAGTTTGCACCCACACAGAAACACAAAGTGTAAAATACTGATTGAGTACTAGTTATAGCATTAATTCACATTGGACAACACATTAAGGACAGAGATCCTACATGAGGAGTAAGTGCACAGTGACTCCTGTTGTTGACTTAACAATTGACACTCTTGTTTATGGCATCAGTAATCACCCTAGGCTCTTGTCCTGAGCTGCCAAGGCTATGGAAGCCTTTTGAGTTCACCGACTCTGATCTTATTTAAACGAGGTCATAGTCAAAGTGGAAGTTCTCTCCTCCCTTCAGAGAAAGGAACCTCCTTCTTTGATGGCTCGTTCTTTCCACTGGGATTTCACTTACAGAGATCCTTCATTTAGGTGTTTTTTTATTTTTTGCCAGAGTGTCTTGGCTTTCCATGCCTAAAATACTCTCATGGGCTCTTCAGCCAGATCTGAATGCCTTAAGGGCTAATTCTGAGGCCAGAGTGCTGTTTAGGGCATCTGTCATTCTATGAGTCTGCTGTGTATCCCACTTCCCATGCTGGATCATTCTCTCCTTCTTAATTCTATCAGATAGTTTAGCAGACACTAGTCTTGTTTACATGATCTCTTTGACTCTTAGACCTATCATTCTTTAACTAACATTCCCTTTTCAAATTGCCTTGTTATTTCTGTCTCTTAATTGAAATTTGACTGGCACAATTGATATATACTGTTTTACAAAACTTCTGGTTTAGTTGTGTGTGTGTGTGTGTGTGTGTGTGCTAGACCATGATTGTAAAATTAATTTCTCACTGAGTCACAGTTTAAAAAGTTTGAATTTTCTACCTCATGCATAATGGGAACTTAATGAATGAAATAAATGCAAGTTCCAAAAGCAAATTTAAAAAGACAGGCATTTCTTAGAAAGCAAATTTTTGACAAAGTAATTTAAAAGAATACTGATATAATGAAAAGTATGCTTAAACAAGCTACTGACTCATCAAAGGGTACTTTAGTAGCTTCTTAAAGCAGTCACTCTAAAATGAAAATATATAATAGGGCAAGCATTTGGCCTAGCTGTTAAGACACTGTTAAGATGCCCATGTCCTACACTGGAGTGCCTTGGTTGAATTCCCAGATCTAGCTCCCAATTCTAGTTTCCAACTAATGCAGATCCTGGGAAGCAGCAGGTGATATCTCAAGTAACTTGTACTCTGCCACCCCCTTGGGCAATTTGAATTTTTGGCTCCAGGCTTTGGTTCTGGTCCAACCCCAGATGTTGCAGACACTTGGGGAATTAACCAGTGGATGTTCTATCTTTCTGTCTGTCTCTGCCTCTCAAATTAAAAAAAAGAAATATATATAATATAAAATATATTATTATAAATATATTATATTTAATATATTAGATATTATTTATTATATTTAATAAATATATAATATGTATTTATAATATAAAAATGAAAAAGGGGTGGATGTTTAGCCTAGTAGTTAGGATACCCATGAACCATATCAGAGTATTTTGATTCATTACCTAGCTCCAACTCCTGACTCCAGCTTCCTGCTAATGTAAATTCTGGGAGGTAGCAATTACACCTTAAATAAATGAGCTTCTGACAAGAAACCCAGATTAAGTTTTTGGCTCCCAGCTTCAGCTCAGCCCCATCCCGGTCACTGCAAGCATTTGAGGATGAAAGCACGAGAGAGAGAGACAGACAGACAGACAGAGTCCCTGTGTGTAATAGAAATAGATAGATATCCCTGTGTGTATATCTCTGTCTCCTCAAATAAATAAATACAAATATAAAGATAGAAAAGGAAACATCTGGAAAAGGATGAAAATGTAAAAATCATAGCACAACAACTCTAATAATTGTATTAGAAAGGCTAAGCTCAGAGTGAAACATGAATTACAACAACAAAAGAAAGAATAATACAGAACTTCAAAAAGTCTGGAAAATGAAATTACAAGATTAGTTTATTCTGGTGCAAAAAAATTTGTAATCCCTGTGTGGATTTTTATAATATTCATTTTCCATTTTGTGAAGAATGAAGACTCCACGTACACACAAATTTCAAATAGCAATACAAATGACTTGTTAAAGGTAGGATCAGAATACAAAAGCATGGGTGAACAATGGGTTCACCCTTTTCAGCATATGGTATATTATCAGACAAGAAAGCAGATTTACTCAACTTCTATTTTGCTTCATTTTCTGTTCAAAGTGTGATCATCAAACAAGCAAGGAAAGAACAAACATGGTTATGAAAGAACTGAAGTACATTATGATAAGTAAGGAGAGAGTAATAGAACATCTAGCCATTCTAAAATGATAAAAATTTCCAGAACCAGATACATTATCAACTGGGACACAAAAAATTGCCGCAAGTTTGAAAATGGGAGAGATGCCCAAACACTGAATATAAGGTTTTCTGGTTTTCTGAGAAGAAAGAAGGGAAAAACCAAAAGACTATACAAACTATAGAATGGTGAAAGTAATATGAAAGCCCAGAAAAATTCTAGAATGAATCACTGCATAGGTGGCTCATGAATAACCTAGAAAGGAAATTATGTTTAGCAGTACCCAAAATGATTCTAATTAAATTAGCAATGTCAAACACTTTTGGTTAATTAGCCTGAAAGAGCAAATTCAGTTAAATCCTTGAAATCTTTCTTATGATACCCCCAAGATACAGCAGTTGGATAGATTTACAACTGGCAGAATACAAAGAAAGAATAGGATTAACAAATTCATATCAATTTGGGGAAAGCAGGAATACAACATAAGAGCTTATCTTGGCCTTTTCCCCTCTGTTAGAAATTATGCTTACCAGGGCTGACATTGTGACAAACAGGATAAAGTCGCCAACTGTGACCCAGGAATTTCATGTGGGTGCCAGTTTGTGTTCCAGCTGCTCCACTTCTAATCCAGCTCCCTGCTAATGGCACCTGAGAAAAGCATAGGAGATGGTCCAAGTGCTTGGGCCCCTGCCATCTACCCAGGACACTCAGATAAAACTCCTAGCTCCCAGCTTCAGCCTGGCTTTGCCCTGGCCATTGTGGCCATCTGGAGAGTGAACCAGCAGATGGACGATCTGTCTGTCTCTCTCTCTCTCTCTTCCTCTTGCTTTTTAATTCTGACTTTCAAATAAATAAATAAATCTTTAAAAAAAAAAAGAAATCATGCTCATAAAATCTGATCTGAATGTCCAGTAGGATGCATAAGGCAATATAGTATAAGACAATCACTCTCAATCTTTTTTTTGGGGGGAGGGGTCTCAAAACCTTCATCCTTTTGAAAATTTTACAGGTCCCCAGAGAACTTTTGCTTGTATAGAGTCTATCAATAGTAACCATGTAAGAACTGATAATTTCCCAATTTCAGCCTGGCTCAGTCTTGGCCACTGTTAATATATTTTGAATAATGGAACTGTTACATGTCAATATAAATAATATTTTGATAAAGATAATTGCTTTTACAAAACAAAAAAATTAGTAAGAGAAATGGCACTGTTTTATACTTGCAAATATCTTCAATGTCAGGCTTAATAAGATCTGGATTATCATATTTGTTTTTGCATTCAGTTCTGTTGCAAAATATGATTTTGGTTGCAATTTATGAAGAAATTCCAGTCTCACACGGATACATAATTGGAAAAAGATAGATGATATTCATAGACTTTTCAATTGTGGATATTCTTTGTGTTACATGAAAATTCAACAAGTAATAGTTTCTTTAAGGTAGTTGCAATGTGGAATCTAAAACCATTTTAACGGTTTTTTATTACATTAAAACTTGTTGATCTGACTTACACTTTGCCTTGTGTATTGTGATTCTCCATCGTTAGGCTCACACACATTATGGGTTGTTAAATATTCTTGGAAAATTGATTCCTTTATCACTATTTAATTCCCATAATTTATCTCTGGTAATTTTCTTGGCTCTTAACTTTGTTCTATCTAAAACTAAAATAGCAAATCTTGCTTTCTTTTGGTGATAACATGATACATTTTTCTTCATGCCTTTACTTTCAATCTGTCTCTCTCCATGTTTATCACAGCTCAATTCACAATAGCAAAAACACGGAATCAACCCAAATGCCCATCAACTGAAGACTGGATAAAGAAATTATGGGATATGTACACCATGGAATACTACACAGTGGTTAAAAAAACCTGAAATCCAGTCATTTGCAACAAAATGGATGAAACTGAAAAACATCATACTTAATGAAATAAGCCAGTCCAAAAGGGACAAATTCTGTATGTTCTCCCTGATCTATGATAACTAACAGAGTACCTAAAAGGAAACCTGTAGAAGTGAAATTGACACTATGAGAAGCAATGACTTGTACAGCCCTTGTCTTGACTGTCGAGTAGCAGTTTATTATTTTATTTTTTTATTATTTTTATTTTTTTACTGAATACCAATTCCTGCCATATCTGACTATGGTCCTAATGTTTGCTCTATTTTCTTTTTTAAAGATTTATTTATTAATTTGAAATTCAGAGTTAGAGAGAGAGAGAGAGGGAGAGACAGAGAGAGGTTTTCCATACGCTGATTCACTTCCCAAATGGAAGCAACAGCCAGGATTGGGCCAGGCTGAATTCAGGAGCCAGGAGCCAGGAGCCAGGAGCTTCGTCCGGGTCTCACACATGAGTGCAGGGGCCCAAGCATTTTGGACATCCTCTGCTGCTTTCCCAGGCACATGAGCAGGGAGCTGGATTGGAAATAGAGCAGCTTGGACTTGAGTTGCCTCCTGAATGGGATGCTGGTGCTGCAGGGGGCAACTTTACCTGCTGTGCCACAGATTCAGCACCTGCTCTTTTAAAACCAATTTTTTTTACGTTTAGTATGTCTTACTTTCTCTTGAAAGACGATTATGATGTACTGGATAAAAGAAACTTCAGTCAACAGTCCTTTGGTAATGTGGCTTACCACATCATGATGTTCGGGGAAGCGTTCTGTATTCCTGTGATTAGATTTCAGTCTTTTAATGAATAAGTGCTCTTGTACTGTGACTTTACAAGTGCAGATCAGTTTTATCCTTCTCTTAGTTGTGACAGGATGGCTAGAACCAGCTGGACTTGGGTACTTCCCTTCAGTTTGGTTGACTAAACTTTGATGAAAGTCCATCAGGTTAGACTCTGCTAAAATGGTTTCTCCTGAGGACAGGCACTGTTAAAAACAGAATGCTCTGACAAATTTCAGAAAGGTTATTTCTCCTCCCACTGACAGACCACAAGGGGATTGTTCTCTGACCTTAATTATAAAAACCGGGTACAGTTCCTCCTTTGGAGCCAGCAGTTTGCTCCAGGACCTTGCTTCGGTGACAGATTTAATAAGGTTGTTGATTTTCAGTTTGTTTAGATTTTTACCTGTTTTTAGAATGGAATTACAACTTCTAAGTTCCTTACATGCCAACCCAGAAACTAGAAGTCCCTGTATTTCACACTGAATTCATCTATTTATCCATGCATAATTCTGTAGCATCATGTTTGATCATTTGTATAGATTCATTGAGTTACGCAAATCTTCCAGATGTTGAACCAATTCATCATATGGCATAAAATCACTTAATTTAGTATCACCAATTATCTCAAGGAGGAAGGGAGTGTAGGAGGGAGGGAGGGAGGGAGGGAGGGAGAGAGGGAAGGAGGGAGGGAATGAGGGAGGGAGGGAGGAGAGTGGAAGGAAGGGAGGAAGGAAGAAATTCCATGGGACCAACATTGTAGCACGGGAGGTTAAGCTGCTGCCTTCCATGCCAGTATCCCATATGGGCACTGGTTCAAGTTCCAGTGCTCCACTTCCTATCCAACTCCCAGCTAATGCACCTGAGAAAGTGGCAAAATATGGTCAAGGCACTTGGGCCCCTGCAACCCACCTGGGAGACCCAGATGGAGTTCCTGGCTACTGGATTCAGCCTGGCCCAGCCCTGGCCATTGTACTCATTTGGGGAGTGAGTCAGCAAATGGAAAAAAATCTCAATCTCGTTTGCTCTCTCTCTCTCTTTCTGTGTGTATGAGTGTGTGTGTGTCTATCTCTGTAACTTTGCCTTTCAAATAAATAAATCTTTTTTTAAAATTCAAAAATAAAAAAAAAAAACACAAAAACTGTTAAGAGAGACAAAGAGGGGCACTCACTATATAATGATTAATTTCAATTGAACAGGAAGATATAACAATTATCAATGTATATGCACCTAACTACAGGGCACCAGTTTATCCAAAAGATTTGTTAAGAGACTTAAAGGGAGACTTAGACCCCAATACAATAGTACTGGGGGACTTCAATACTCTACTCTCAGAAATAGACAGATCAACAGGACAGAAGATCAACAAGGAGACAGGAGATTTTAATGACACTATTGTACAAATGGATCTAACAGATATCTACAGAACTTTTCATCCTACACACAAAGCATTTAAATTCTTCTCAGCAGTACATGGAACCTTCTCTAGGATTGACCACATACTAGGCCATAAAGCAAGTCTCAGCAAATTCAAAAGAATTAGAATCAGGCCGGCGCCGCGGCTCACTAGGCTAATCCTCCGCCTAGCGGCGCCGGCACACCGGGTTCTAGTCCCGGTTGGGGCGCCGGATTCTGTCCCGGTTTCCCCTCTTCCAGGCCAGCCCTCTGCTGTGGCCAGGGAGTGCAGTGGAGGATGGCCCAGGTGCTTGGGCCCTGCACCCCATGGGAGACCAGGAAAAGCACCTGGCTCCTGGCTCCTGCCATCGGATCAGCGCGGTGCACCGGCCGCAGCACGCCGGCCGCGGCGGCCATTGGAGGGTGAACCAACGGCAAAGGAAGACCTTTCTCTCTGTCTCTCTCTCTCACTGTCCACTCTGCCTGTCAAAAAAAAAAATTCAAAAATAAAATCTTACCAAGCATTATGGTAAAAATAAGTTTGACTTCATGGACCCCCTCAAAGTTTCTCATGGTTCATAGGGGTCCATGGGTCATACTCTGACAACCATTGATATAATGCAAAGAATAATGGGTTTCATAATCATACAGACTTGCAGTCAAACATTTCTTCCTCCACAGACTTTGCAGTTGGACAAACCTGCTTAATTTTTCTTTGATTTCCCCTTCTCTATTTTTAAATTAATAAAGTTTATTTTTAGAACAGTTTTACATTCAGAGAAGAATTGAGAAGACAGTATAAAGAGTTCCCACATACTTCCTATCTCTACACATCCACAACAAACCTATACAGTAATGTACTGCATATGACATTTGGCTCAATGATGCACTGCATACACAGAGCTGGTCCCATAAGATTATAATGGAGCTGAATAACTCCTATTGTCTAATGACATGAGAATTGTCATAAGGTCATAGGACAGTGCATTACTCACATATTTGTGATGATAGTGGCATAAACAAACTTACTGTGCTGCCAGTGGTATAAAGGTATAGCAATACAATTATGATCAGCAAGTAATACTTAATAATAATTACTATGATTATGTTACTGTTTTATGTATTGCTATAATATACTTTGTATTGTTATTTTGTTTTATTTTTACTTTATTTTATTGTTATTTTAGAGTGTACTACTTCTACTTACGGAAAAAAAGATTATGGTAAAACAGTATGCCACGTCATACTAGCAGTAAGCTCATACATCTAGTACCTGTCTCATGATTACATCAAAAGGCCATGTCGGGGCCAGCGCCGTGGTGCAGTAGGTTAATCCTCCACCTAGGGTGCTGGCATCCCATATGGGCACCAGTTCTAGTCCCGGCTGCCCCTCTTCCAATCCAGTTCTCTGCTGTGGCCTTGAAAAGCAGTAGAAGATGGCCCAAGTGCTTGGGCCCCTGCACCCGCGTGGGAGACCAGGAAGAAGCAGCTGGCTCCTGGCTTCGGATCAGCACAGCTCCAGCCGTTGTGGCCACCTGGGGAGTGAATTAACAGACAGAAGACCTTTCTCTCTGTCTCTCCCTCTCACTGTCTGTAACTCTACCTCTCAAATAAATAAATAAAAATATTACAAGAGGCTATGTCAAGTACTTGACTATACCATCTAGGTTTGCATAGTTCACACAATGAAAATATTATATAACAATACATTGCTAAAAACATATCCCACCATAAAGCAATGCATTACTGTAATAATGTTCAGATGCTCACTGTATGATCTTACATCATTTACATTAAGCCTGTTAGCTATAAAAAGGGATAAGTAGTATTTATATAAAGTGTTATCAAGATGAGTAGAGATACTCATAGTGACATTATCCTGCATATCTGTTACATAGTATTCAACACGGAAAAAGATGAAACTTTTATTTAAAAAAGTAAAATGATTTAACATGCTAGAATAATGGGCAATTACAAGAAACATCACCAGTATATATTAATTTCTTATGGTTGCTGAAATAAATTACCACAAGCTTGGTAGCTTAGAACAACAAAAGATTATATTCTTTAACTATTGTAGAGATTAGAAATTAAAAACCAGGGCCGGCACTATGGCGCAGCATGTAAAGCTTGTGGTGCCAGCATCCCATATGGGCACTGGTTCTAGTCCCAGCTGCTCTACTTCTAATCCAGCTGCCTGTTAATGTGCCTGGGAAATCAGCAGAAGATGGCTCAAGTAATTGATCCCATGCACCCACATGGGAGACCTGGAAGAAGGTCCTGGCTTCTGGCTTCGGATCAGCCCAGCTGCAACCATTGTGGCCATTTGGAGAGTGAGCCAGCAGATAAAAGATCTCTCTCTCTCTTTCTCTCTCTCTCTCATTGCCTTTCAAATAAATAAATGAATGTTTTAAAAAATTGAACAATTTCACTTGGCGCTTTTCTCTGAATGGAGGAAGGAACCTCCACTGTGATACAGCCTTGACTAAACAAGTTCAGAGTCGGTGAACTCAAGGGGCTTCCATAGCCTAGACAGCTCATAGGAAGAGTCTCGGGTGATTGCTGATGTCATAAGAGTGCCAATTGTTAAATCAACAATGGGAGTCACTGGGTATATGCTCCCCACGTAGGATCTCTGTCCTTAATGTGTTCTACTATGAAACTTAAAAAACACTACCAGTCGAACAATACCCTATACCTTGTGCGGTTGTGTGAGTGCAGCCTGTTGAAATCCTTGCTCAGTATATACTAAGTTGATCTTCAGTATATGAAGGTAATTGAAAATGAAACTCAATGAAGGGCAGGATGGGAGAAGGAGTAGGAGAGGGGGAAGGCCACAGGAGGGAGGAAGGTTGGGGTGGGGGGAAGCCACAATACAAAAGTTGCACTTTGTAAATTCACATTTATTAAATAAAAAAATAACTATATAACAAACAAAAAAAAAGAAAAAGAAAAAAAAAAGAATTTAATACTTTACCCTTTTAGTATTTTTATGTTCTATGTAAAACTATTGGTTGAACTCTGTAATTAATACACAATTACTCTTAGGTGTTTAATTAATGCTATAACTAGAACTAAAATAGTATTCTACACTTTGTGTTTCTGTGTGAGTGCAAACTGTTGAAATCTTTACTTAATATATGCTAAATTGATCTTCTGTATATAAAGATAATTGAAAATTAATCTTGATGTGAATGGAAGGGGAGAGGGAGTGGGAGAGGGGAGTGTTGTGGGTGGGAGGGAAGTTATGGGGGGGTAAGCTATTGTAATCCATCAGCTGTACTTTGGAAATTTATGTTCATTAAATAAAATAAAATATAAATAAAAAAAACAATTTCACTTGGCAAAAATCAATGCATCAGCAAGGCCAGAGCCCAGCCAGACTGCTTCAGGCCAGTTCTTCAATCTTAACAGCCATCAATGTAACACCATGTTTCAGTTATCCCATTGCTTGTTTCTTCTCTGGTCACTTCTACTTCTACTTCCCTTATATAAAGACACTTTCGATGCCATTATGACTCACAGAGACAACCTAGCATAATCTCTCCATCTCAGAATCTTTAATTGAATCAAACTTGCGGCCGTCGCCATGGCTCACTAGGCTAATACTCTGCCTTGCAGTGCCGGCACACTGGGTTCTAGTCCTGGTCTGGGCGCCGGATTCTGTCCCGGTTGCCCCTCTTCCAGGCCAGCTCTCTGCTGTGGCCAGGGAGGGCAGTGGAGGATGGCCCAAGTGCTTGGGCCCTGCACCCCATGGGAGGCCAGGATAAGTACCTGGCTCCTGCCTTCGGATCAGTGCGGTGCGCCGGCCAAGGCGGCCATTGGGAGAGTGAACCAATGGCAAAGGAAGACCTTCCTCTCTGTCTCTCTCTCTCACTGTCCACTTTGCCTGTCAAAAAAATAAATAAATAAAAATAAAAGAAAAAAAAAAGAATCAAACTTGCATGGTACTTTTTGCTACATAAGGAAACATTTACATTTTCTATGCATCAGCACTGGATGATGTTGGGAGCCTTACTGAGCCTATCACAAGATATTACTGTAAAGTCTGCATCTATGTTCACTAAGTCATTTTTTTTAATTTAAGGTAGGGAACAAACCTGGCTCAACAGTAGCTTATTCAAAAATAAGATTAGTTAATAGAATCAATGTGATCATCACTGTTACTTGGATACAAAAAAAAAACCCTACTGTATAGATGAAAAAAGTAGAAGGTTCAAAATGATGAAGAACAATAAGCCTAGACGGATAACACTTGAAATATTAAAATTTATTTCCCCAGTCTTAAAAGAAACAATGAAAACCTGCTGCCTATACAGAGGAAAATAACTAGAATGATGAAATAACTGAAATGTCTGTTCCATAAAAAATAGTTAATATCCATTGTAAATATGCCAGGCTCTGTTCTAAATACACTACATGCATTAATTTATTTAATCCTTTAAACAACTCTATGAGGTAGATAATATGTATTAATTGCCCACATTTTCCATGTGTAGAACTACTTAACTTGCTCAGACTATCATATGCTAGTAAACTGCAAGGTCAGATTCAAACCCAAGTAATCTGGATCTGGAAACCACAGTTTAGCCACTACACTATATTGCCTTTATAAGGTACCAGGGAATGGAAGAATCATTCAGGATGTGAGAAAAACTAAGCTTAAATTATTAAAGTATTAAAGTATGATTTAGGTATAAGAGGAATTAGACTTAGCCTATATTGTCATAGAAAGCAAGACCAATACTGAGTACTGTAAACCACAGCATTTGAAATTCATTAGGTCATACCAAATCTGCTTTGTGAAACTATGACTTTCCTATCAATGGAAATGATTAAGCAGAAACTTAAACAAACAAGTCTTCACATTTTTTGCAATCCAGATGGAGAACTGAGAACTACAAATTACTGAGAGCACTCTAAGAAGAACTCATAACTACAATCATAGTGGAAAAGCAGCATGCGCAGTTTACAAAAGCCCCCTAAGGGAACTCTTCCACAATGACTTCAAGGACAGTCTTATGTTCTTCTTTTATTTTAAACTTCTATTTAATAAACATAAATTTCAAAAGTACAATTTTTGGATTATAGCGGCTTTTCCCCCCCAATAACCATCCTACCACCCACAACCATCCCATCTCCTACTCCCTCTCCCATCCCATTTTTCATCAAGATTCATTCTCGATTATCTTTCTATACAGAAGATCAATTTAGTATATACTAGGTACAGATTACAACAGTTTGCACCCACACAGAAACACAAAGTCTAAAGTACTGTTTGGGTACTAGTTATACCATTAATTCACATAGTACAACACATGAAGGACAGAGGTCCTACATGAGGAGTAAGTGCACAGTGAATCCTGTTGTTGATTTAACAATTGACACTCTTATTTATGACATCAGTAATCACCCGAGGCTCTAGTCATGAGCTGCCAAGGCTATGGAAGCCTCTTGAGTTTGCCAACTCCGATCTTATTTAGACAAGGTCATAGTCAAAGTGGAAGATTTCTCCTCCCTTCAGAAAAAGGTACCTCCTTTTTATATGGTACCTCCTTTTATATGGTCAGTTCTTTCCGCTGGGATCTCACTCACAGAAATCTTTCATTTAGGTCATTTTTTTTCCAGACTGTCTTGGCTTTCCATGCCTAAAATACTCTCATGGGCTCTTTAGCCAGATCTGAATGCCTTAAGGGCTAATTCTGAGGCCAGAGTACTCTTTAGGACATCTGTCATTCTATAAGTCTGCTGTGTACCCTGCTAACCATGTTGGATCATTCTCTTTTAGTTCTATCAGTATTAGCAGACACTAGTCTTGTTTGTGTGATCCCTTTGGTTCTTAGTCCTATCATTATGATCAATTGTGAACAGAAATTGATCACTGGGACTAGTGAGATGGCATTGGTACATGACACCTTGATGGGATTGAATTGGAATCTCCTGGCATGTTTCTAGCTCTACTATTAGGGGTAAGTCCAGGGTGAGCACGTGCCAAACTACATCTCCCTCTCCTATTCACACACTTATATTTAACAGGGATCACTTTTCAATTAAATTTAAACACCTAAGAATAATTCTGTGTTAATTAAAGAGTCCAACCAATGGTAATAAATAGAAAAAAAATATTAAAAAGAATAAAATAGTAAGCTGTTCCTCAACAGTAGGACAAGGGCTGATAAAGTCATGGTTTCTCATAGTGTCCATTTCACTTCAACAGGTTTCCTTTTACAAGCTCAGTTAGTTGTCAATGATCTGGGAAAACATATGATATTTGGCCATTTGGGACTGGCTTATTTCACTCAGCATGATGTTTTTCAGATTCCTCAATTTTGTTGCAAATGACCAGATTTCAAGTTTTTACTGCTATATTCTTTTTTTTTTTTTTTTGACAGGCAGAGTGGACAGTGGGAGAGAGACAGAGAGAAAGGTCTTCCTTTGCCGTTGGTTACTCTCCAATGGCCGCCGCAGCCGGCGCGTGACAGCCGGCACACCGCGCTGATCCGAAGGCAGGAGCCAGGTGCTTCTCCTGGTCTCCCATGGGGTGCAGGGCCCAAGCACCTGGGCCATCCTCCACTGCACTCCCTGGCCACAGCAGAGAGATGGCCTGGAAGACGGGCAGTCGGGACAGAATCCGGTGCCCCAACCGGGACTAGAACCCAGTGTGCCGGCGCTGCAAGGCGGAGGATTAGCCTATTGAGCCGTGGCGCCGGCCACTGCTCTATAGTATTCTATAGAGTACATATCACATAATTTCTTTATCCAGTCTACTGTTGATGGGCATTTGGTTGGTTCCAGGTCTTAGCTATTGTTAATTAAGCTGCAATAAACATTAAGGTGCAGACGGCTCTTTTACTTGCCAATTTAATTTTCTTTGGGTGAATTCCAAGGAGTGGGATGCCTGGGTTGAATGGTAGGGTTATATTCAGGTTTCTGAGGAATCTCCAGACTGACTTCCATAGTGGCTTGACCGGTTTGCATTCCCACCAATAGTGGGTTAGTGTCCCTTTTTCCCCACATCCTCTCCTGCATCTGTTGTTGGTAGATTACTGTATGTAAGCCATTCTCACCGGGGTGAGGTGAAACCTCATTGTGGTTTTGATTTGCATTTCCCTGATGGCTAGTGATCCTGAACATTTTTTCATGTGTCTATTGGCCATTTGGATTTCCTCTTTTGAAAAATGTCTATTGAGGTCCTTGGCCCGTATCTTAAGTGGGTTGTTTGTTTAGTTGTTGTGGAGTTTCTTGATCTCTTTGTAGATTCTGGTTATTAATCCTTTATCTGTTGCATAGTTTGCAAATATTTTTTCCCATTCTGTCGGTTGCCTCTTCATTTTCCTGACTGTCTCTTTTGCCGTACAGAAACTTCTCAATTTGATGTAATCCCAATTGTTAATTTTGGCTTTGACTGACTGTGCCTCTGGGGTCTTTTCCAAGAAGTCTTTGCCTGTGCCTATATCTTGCAGGTTTTTCCAATGCTCTCTAATAATTTCATGGTGTTGGGTCATAGATTTAGATCTTTAATCCATGTTGAGTGGATTTTTGTGTAAGGTGAAAAGTAAGGGTCTTGCTTCATGCTTCTGCATGTGGAAATCCAGTTTTCCCAGCACCATGTATTGAATAGACTGTCCTTGCTCCAGGAGTTGGTTTTAAGTCCTTGATCAAATATAAGTTGGCTGTAGGTGTTTGGATTCATTTCTGGTGTTTCTCTTCTGTTCCATTGGTCTATCCATCTGTTTCTGTACCAGTACCATTCTGATTTGATTACAACTGCCTCGTAGTATGACCTGAAATCTGGTATTGTGATGCCTCGGCTTTGTTTTTGTTGTACAAGATTGCTTTAGCTATTCGAGGTATCCAGTGCCTCCATATGAACTTCAGCATCATTTTTTCTATATCTCAGAAGAATGCCTTGGAATTTTGATTGGTATTGCATTGAATCTATAAATTGCCTTTGGGAGAATGGACATTTTGATGATAGTGATTCTTCCAATCCATGAGCATGGAAGATTTTTCCATTTTTTGGTGTCTTCTTCTATTTCAGCTTTAAGATTTTGTAATTCTCTTCTTAGAGTTCTTGATTAAGTTTATTCCAAGGTATTTGATTGTTTTTGTAGCTATTGTGAATGGGATTCATCTTAGTAGTTCTTTTCAGCTGAGGAATTGCCTGTGTATACAAAGGATGTTGACTTTTGTGCACTGATTTTATATCCTGCTACTTTGCCAAACTCTTCTATGATGAGGGGGTTCTTCATTGCCCTGCCATTTTCCGAAAGATTTTTCTAATACATGCTTTGAACTTCCCGTGATCTTTTACTGAGAGATTTGCTTCCTTTACCTTCTTTCATATTGATGGCCATGTTTCTTTGCTTCTCTGTGTAACACATCTTTAAGCATCTTTTGCAGGGCTGGATGAGTGGAGACAAATTCTTTCAATTTCTGTTTGCTGTGAAAGGTCTTTATTTCACCTTCATTCACAAATGATAGCTTTGCAGGGTATAATATTCTGGGATGGCAGTATTTTTCTCTTAGTACTTGGGCTATATCTTGCCATTTACTTCTAGCTTGTAGGGTTTCTGATGAGAAGTCCGCTGTGAGTCTAATTGGAGATCCTCTGAGACTAATCTGACGTTTTTCTCTTGCACATTTCAGAATCTTTTTTTATGTTTCACTGTGGTGAGTTTGATTACAACGTGTTGTGGTGAGGATCTCTTTTTTCATTTTTATTGGGGGTTCTATGTGCTACCTATACTTGGATGTCTCTTTCCTTCTCCAAATCCGGGAAGTTTTCTGCTAGTATCTCACTAAATAGGCCTTCTAATCCTTTCTCTCTCTCCATGCCTTCAGGAAGTCCTAGAACCCGAATGTTGCGTTTTTTAATAGTATCCTGTAGATTCCGAACAATATTTTTTAGATTTCTAATTTCCTCTTCTTTTCTTTGGATTGACTGTATAATTTCCTGTGCTCTGTCTTCTAAGTCTGATATTCTCTCTTCTATCTCATTGATTCTGTTTTTAAGGCTCTCAAATTCGTTTGTCATTTGTTCTATTGAATGCTTCATTTCATTTTGATTTCTCTCAATATCTCAATTTCATGTTATGATAAATTCCTCATTTCATTTTTATTCCTCCTTAAGATTTCACTTTCACAAGAGTGATTTTCTGTCCCATCCTGTATGGATTTCTGTAGTTCAAGCATTTGTTTTTGATAACTTCTAAATGTTCTTATCATAAATTTTTTGAATTCCGTATCTTGCCTTTCTTCTATCTCATCATCTTCATAATCTTGTATTGGAGTGTCATGTTCATTTGGGAGCATCATGATGTCTTCCTTGTTCTTGTTTCCTCGGTTTCTGCATTTGTTGTTTGGCATTGTGGAGATAGTCTTTGGTTTCTTCTTCTTCCTTTTTTTTTTTTTTTTTTACTGTGGTAGCTTTTCTCATTATACTATGACTCTAGATTAAGTGGACTGTCTGCTTTTGGTGAATCTCTAGAGGCTTGTGGTGGGTGTGTCCAGAGAGTTCTATTCAGTTCTTCAGGGTTAAGGGTGTGTCACCTTTGACACACCCAGGTTTGGTATGGTAAATCTTCTCTCCCTCTTTTTTTTTTTTATCCAGAAGAGAAGTAATTCCACTCAGCTGAGCTCTTCTCCTTGCTGGCAATCAGTGCCTGAGTGCTAGTCCCAGTGGGTATAATGTTCATCTGCTCTCATAAACAAGTCTAGTATCTGCTAACACTAACCGATAGAATAAATAAAGGGGAGAGTGATCCAACATGGGAAGTGAGATACTCAGCAGACTCATAGAATGGCGGATGTCCTAAATAGCACTCTGGCCTCAGAATCAGCCCTAAAGGCACTCGGATCTGGCTGAAAAGCCCATGAGAGTATTTCAGGCATGGAAAGCCAAGACACTCTGGCAAAAAGATCTCTGTGAGTGAGATCCCAGTGGAAAGAACAGGTCTTCAAAGAGGGAGGTGCCTTTCTCTGAAGGGAGGAGAGAACCTCCACTTTGACTATGACTGTGTCTAAACAAGATAAGAGTCAGAGAACTCAAGGGGCTTCCATAGCCTTGGAAACTCATGACTGGTGCATAGGGAGATTACTGATGCCATAAACAGGAGTGTCAATTTGTAAAGTCAACAACAGGAGTCACTGTGCACTTACTCCTCATGTAGGATCTCTGTCCTTAATGTGCTATACACTGAGGCTTAATGCTATAACGAGTACTCAAACAGTATATTTCACTTTGTGTTTCTATGGGGTGCAAACGATTGAAATCTTTACTTAATGTACACTAAACTGATCTTCTGTAAGAAAAAAAAAAAGAAATTATCAATTCTCAACTTGACTCTCACTGGGATTAAACATGACAATAGGTCTGATCTGATCTCATCATCATTTAAAAAAAAATCATCTATTATTTTTCACTTTATGTTTCTGTGTGGGAGCAAACTGTTGAAATCCTTACTTAAGGTATACTAAGCTGATCTTCTCTATATTAAGATAATCGAAAATGAATCTTGATGTGAATGGAAGGGGAGAGGGAGTGGGAAAGGGGAGGGTTGTGGGTGGGAGGGACGGTATGGGGGGGGAAGCCATTGTAACCCATGAGTCGTACTTTGGAAATTTATATTCATTAAATAAAAGATAAAAAAAAAGACAGCAAAAAAAATATAGACTAAAAAAAAAAAATGTTCATATGCTCTGTCCCAAGGACCACACAAAGGCTCTGTTCAGTCCTCAGTGTAAGCTCAGATTCCCCTGCAATGATTCTCACCACATAGCCAAGGCTACCGAGTTTGTGGCGTCTCACCCGAGACTACTCACATCTCAACCACACTGTGAGTTCTCCCGCACACCCTCAATTTTTTTTCACAGTCCTGTTCATAAGCTCCACACATTCACTAGGTCTTAGTCTCCTGTTATTTCTCCCAACCAGAGTCAAGTTTTTCTGTTTGGCTGAGGGTGGGTGCAGCCCCGAGCTGGCTCAGCTGTTACATATGTCCAAAATGGCGCCTGCTCTATTGTCTCACACACCTTTGTAAGGTGTGTGGAGAGAGAGAATTGTGTCTATACTGTCTCTTTTGTTTTTCTCTCCTCTAGTTAGGCTGGTGTACTTTCCCCCTCGGGGCTTCAAGCCTTGTTTCCTCTAGGCTCTTCCTGCTGCTTTTCTGCCAGTGTCTCGGGCTACTGCAGTTTCGCCTCACCTCCCTTTCCAGCGCTGGTGCAGGGGAGAAGATTCTCGGTAGCTGGGCTCCCAAGCCGTGGGCGCCCGTGTCCTCCACATAGATCCACTATGTCCCTCTAATTCTGGAAGAGTTCCCTCTGCAGTTTTTTCCCTAACTCTTCCCTGAGACTTCACTATCTCCACTTTTATTAAACTATCTTTTCCTGGACTATCAGTGAGCTCACTCCCTATTCCACCATCTTGGATTCACTCTACCTTATCTTCTTCTTGAGAATCATTATCATACATGATTTCCAAAGAGACATTATAAGATTCAGTAATAACACTGAAATATTTTATAAATGTTAATTTTATCCAGCTGTCTAGGAACGTTCCATACATGAATCCCAAACCTTACCACCATCACTATGCTAACAATATATCTGGCAGCTGGAGATTACATTAAGACAATGGTCTCCAAACATTTTTAACCATGATCCACAATAGCAAATATACTTTTTTTTTCTTTTACAGGCAGAGTTAGAGAGAAAGACAGAGGGAAAGGTCTTCCTTCTGTTGGTTCACCCCCCAAATGGCCACTGTGGCTGGCACGCTGCACCGATCCAAAGCCAGGAGCCAAGTGCTTCCTCCTGGTCTCCCATGCGAGTGCAGGGCCCAAGCACTTGGGCCATCCTCCACGGCCCTCCCAGGCCACAGCAGAGAGCTGGACTGGAAGAAGAGCAACCGGGACAGAATCTGGCGCCCCAGCAGGGACGAGAACCTGGAGTGCCAGTGCCGCAGGCAGAGGATTAGCCTAGTGAGCCATGGCGCCGGCTACAAATATACTTTATATCATTACTAAGTGAAATAGTGTTTCACAAAAAATACTTATCATTATTATGTGTAATTCATGCTAATATTTTCACCTTGTCCATTTCATCTTTTAAAAATTGCTGATCAGGGGAAGGTATTGTGGCATAGCTAGTCAAGCCTCCACTTGGGACTCCAACATTCCATATCAGAGTGCTGGTTCAAGTCCTGGCTACTATGTTTCAGGTCCTAATTCCTACTAGTACACCAGGGACTCAGAAGATGATGGCCCAGGTACTTGGGGTTCTACCATCCACATGGTAACATGTGGACTTCTTGGCTCCTAGCTTTTTCCTGGTGTTGGCCTGGCCAAGCATGGCTGTTGTGGGCATGAGGAGTGAACCAGTGGATGGAAGATATATCTCTCCCTTTGTCACTCTGCCTTTCAAATAATTAAATAAATTCATCTTTTTAAAACATTGTTGATCATAATTCATAAAATATATTTCATGATGTCACCAATGGTTTTCAACTTACAGTATAAATACTTTTAGCTAAGAGTAGCATTTATTTGTTCTTTCTCAAGTACTTCTGTAGTTTTCTATATTCTTTGTTCCCTGATTTTTAAAAAGTTTATTTCAGAGGCAGAGAGAAACAGATAAAAAGAGAAAAATCCCCAACCCACAGGTTCATTTCAAAGATATCCACAATTGGGCTAGGCCAGGATTAAGCCAGAAACCAGGAAATCAATCCAGGTCTCCCACATGGATGGCAGGAACCCAGTTACTATAGGCATCATATGTTGCTCCACTGGGTACACATTAGCAGGATGCTCTAACCAAAGCAGAACCAGGACTTAAATCCAAGCATTCCAATATGGGAGGCAGGCATCCCAAGGGGAATCTTAGTGCTGTGTCAAACACCTGTCCCTTCAGAACCCTGACTGACTTATGAACTACAGTGATCTTTTTCTTTGCCTTATTTCAGCTACACAGTCCCACAGTCAGATTCCAGATCTTTATCTATAATATTATAAACCACCAAACTCATTTTCACACATAATACTTTCTGACCATCACCCTTATCTTTACTGACTCTCTAGAATATGACCACTTCTGAAAATATTTGATTGCATGTCCAATCTGTTCACCACTTTTGATTCTTCCTTGTGCCCCTATGTCATCTCATGTCTTTATGCAACTTAGATTCCACTGTCCAGAATCATAATCATCCCCTGTATATGTCCTCAACTCCTTTACCATTTTCTCCATTTTTCATTTTTCCTTAGCAAATCGACACCCCAACCTAAATCAATTAACCCTTCTCCTATCTCAGATAAAGTCATTAGGTGGAATAAGCAAAAGCAGGTAAAGTGTCCACAGTAGAGGTATTAACTATAGTGGCTTGGCATAAAGATTCAGTGCCTCAACATAGAGAAGAGGGCCTTCTTGTGTGTGTCAGAGCCCAAGGCAGATGAGGAAGGCATCCATGATAGAAGAAAGGCTCATATTATAGGGAATAAGGACCAAAGCACAGATAAACAGGGAATCCAATAGACTCGGAGAGGAGCCTTAGAGCAAACAGACTGGGTGTGTAGAGGAAAGTATTCTCATGGGGGTGGCCACAGCATCATAGTCGAAGTATAAAAGAGATATCCACTGATAGGGAGGAGGGTTCTGGCATGGGGTGTTAGAGTCTAAGCAAACTAAAGTGGGTGTCCATGCAGAAGGGCAGTACACTGGGTGTCAGAGTCCAAGCAAGGTTAGGATAGTATCTTTGTGGAAGGGACAACCTGACATGGAGTGTCAAAACAAGTCAGGGTATGGGTCTTATCTGTTCAGGACAGTATAACAAAATACCATAAACTGGGTAGCTTATACACAACATAAATTTATTTCTCACAGTTCTAAAAGCTGACAAATCCAAGATTAAGACACCAACAGATTTGGTATCTACTAATGGCCCACTTCCTGGATCATATGCCCTTTTACCTATAATTGAACAAGGCAAAAGGGGCAAAGAAACTTCCTTTAGTTTCTTTCATATTGGTATCAGTATAATGCCTGATGGCTTCACCCACATAACCACTTCTCAAAGATCTCATTCCCTAACAAGCTAACATTGGTAATTAGGTTTCATTTAACATTCAGGCCATAGCAGTTATGATGGCATCCAGGTGAGGAGGGTACCCTGGAACAGACAGTACATTCCTTCCTGAACAAGATTAGGAATAATTCTATGGGGATATGGAAGAAATGGGAAATTGGTTACCAGGAGATTTCTCAAATAAGTATATACATCAAAGACAATGGAAGACAGATTTCTTACCGTTACACAAAAAGGAACAAAATGGGAATCAATTCTTTGATATTGGACTGGATTGAGAATTCATGGTTTCTAATATTTATAGATATAGAAATAAATATAGGTGTAAATAACTGTGTGTGTAATATTCATAAGTGCCAAGGTCATAAAAGTTAAGGAAAGCGAAGGGAGGTGTTTCAGAGTGAAGGAAGCTAAAGAGATATGATAGGGGCCAGAGTCGTGGCATAGTAGGTTAATCCTCTGCCTGCAGTGCCAGCATTTCATATGGATGCAGGTTCAAGTCCCAGCTGCTCTACTTCTGATCCAGCTCCCTGGTAATGGCCTGCGAAAGCAGGGGAAGATGGCCCAAATGCTTGGGACCCTGCACCCATACTGGAGACTGGAAGAAGCTTCTGGCTCCTGGCTTCAGATAGCCCCAGCTCCTGCCATTGTGGCCATTTGGGGAGTGAACCAGCAAATGGAAGACCTCTCTCTCTCTGTCTCTCTCTATATATATATAACTTTGCCTCTCAAATAAGTAAATAAATATTTTTAAAAAGATATGATAGATAAATGTAACACATTATCTGAAACAATCTTTTTTTCCATAAAGAACAATATTGAGATAATTGGTGGAATATGAATAGGATCTAAGAATTAGAGTGTTGTATCACTTTTTTTTATTTTGCTAGATGCTTTGTAGTCATATAGGAGAATGCTGTTGTTTATAGGAAATATACATTGAAGTATTCAGTATTGATAGTGCACTGGGTTAGCAACTTACTTTCAAATGATAGTTTTAAAAGTTCTTTGTACTATACATCCAACTGCTCCCTAAATTTGTGACTAAAATTTTTAAGAATGACAGGTGGGCATTTGATACAGTGGTTAAGAAACTGCTTGGGATACCCACATCCTATATGAGAATACCTGGATTCAAGTCCCAGCTCTGATCACAACTCCAGCTTCTGGCTAAAGAGTACCCTGAGAGGCAGCAGGTGATGGCTTAAGTACTTGAGTTATTGCCACCCACGTGGGAGGCCAGAATTGAGTTCCTTACTCCTGGTTTCATCCTAACTCAGCCCCAACTGCTATGGGTATTTGGGTAGTAAACCAACAGATGGGAAAATTTATCTCTTTCCCTCTCTCTCTCTCTCTCTCTCTCTCTGTATCTCTCTCCCCCTCTTATCTTTACGTATTTCAAATAAACAAAATAAATTTTAAAAAGTTTTAAAAATGTTTTCTAATGAAAATAAAATCTCACAAAAACAGAGCGATTTGGTTTCACTTTAAACTTATAATCATAAGCCTAAAGTGGGTAATCAATGTTGCCCAACAGTCCTACTCTATTTCACTAGTTGGTTCATTTTCCCACTTCTTGAAATTGCTATTTCACATCTCCTCTCTCACAAAATCTTCAAATCTTTAAAACCTTATCCACTTTCTTACCTTCTGTTGGTGACTGTGGTGGAATGAGAAGGCCATGCCAAGATGGCCGCTGGCAAGCGAGCGTCAGTTACTCAGGAATGGCTTTGAAACCCACCTGGCAATGGAGCCTGCCTGGCAACAGGCTGTGATTGGATGGCTTGGGAAACTGCCTGGCAACAGGCTGTGATTGGTTGGGGCATAGACCGCCCCTTGACCGGATCGGCTGTTCTTGGCTGTTCTTGGCTATATAAACTATTGTACTAACTGAAATAAACGAGTCTGTGGCTTGCTTGCCTCAAGCCCGCTTTCATCCGACTCCAGGGGTCTGTGGTGACTCTGCGCCTCTTGCCCCCACCACGCTCCTCCTCTCAGAAATGAATCCACTACAACATTTTTGAAAAATCAACGGCAACAGGTGACCTTGCTTCCAGTTTTACAGAAAACAAAAACTACCAAAAGAGAACTTCCTCATTATCTCAAAATACCCTATCCTACCTATACTGATCTTTTCTGTCTCCCCACACGTTACAGTGGATATCACTCCTGCTCCGAAGATGAACTCCTTCATTTACACACTAGATCTCATTCTTCTTGCTCTTACATGTTAAATATTCTTCCTCTTTACTAGATAATTATTCCCATCAGCATACAAACATACTGTACTATCTCCCATTAAAAAAAAATTTAAAAACTCGGTGCTGGCGCTGTGCCGTAGTGGGTGAAGCTGCCACCTGTGGTGCTGGCATCCCATATGGGCAACAGTTTGAGACCCAGCTGCTCCACTTCCAATACAGCTCTCTGCTATGCCCTGGGAAAGCAGTAGAGGATGGCCCAAGTCCTTGGGCCCCTGCATCCACATGGGAGACCTGGAAGAAGCTCCTGGCTCCTGGCTTTGAATTGGTGCAGCTCCAGCCATTGAGGCCATCTGGGGAGTGAACCAGCAGATGGAAGACTTCTCTCTCTCTCTCTCTCTCTCTCTCTCTCTCTCTCTTTCTCTCTCCCTCTCCCCCTCCTCCTCCTCTCTCTGTGTAACTGTGACTTTCAAGTAAAACAAATAAATCTTAAAAAAAATTTTAGGCCGGCACCGCGGCTCAATAGGCTAATTCTCCACCTGCGGTGCCGGCACACTGGGTTCTAGTCCCGGTTGGGGCACCGGATTCTGTCCCAGTCGCTCCTCTTCCTGTCCAGCTCTCTGTTATGCCCTGGGAGTGAAATGGAGGATGGCCCAAGTCCTTGGGCCCTGCACCCGCATGGGAGACCAGGAGAAGCACCTGGCTCCTGGCTTCGGATCAGCGCGGTGCACCGGCCACTGCACACCAGCCACAGCAGCTATTGAGGGGTGAACCAACGGCGGGGAGACAGAGAGACCTTCCATTCGTTGTTTCACACCCCACCACACACACACCGAAATGGCCACGATGGCTTGGTTTGGGCCAGTCCAGAGCCGGAAGCCAGGAGCCAGGAGCTTCATTTGGGCCTCCCACGTGGTACAGGCACCCAAGGACTTGGGCCATCCTCCATTGCCTTCCTAGGTGCATTAGTAGGGAGCTGAACCAGAAGTGGAGGAGCCAGGACTGGAACCAGTGCTCACATGGGATGCAAGCATTGCAGGTGGCAGCTCAACACACTATGCCACAACGCTGGCCCCAATAAACTGTTTTTATTTTCCCCTGCCTTACTTGCTGCAGATTCTCAGTCTCTTTATTTTTTTAAGATTTATTTATTTATTTGAGAGGCAGAGTTACAGACAAGAGAGAGGAGAGACAGAAGAAATGTCTTCCATCCACTGATTCAGTCCTCAAATGGCTGCAATGACCAGAGCTGGACTGAACCAAAGGCAGAATCCAGGAGATTCTTCTTGGTCTCCCAAGTGGGTGCATGAGCCCAAGTACCTGGACCATCTTCCCCTGCTTTCTTTTTTTTTTTTTTAATCTTTTATTTAATGAATATAAATTTCCAAAGTACGACTCATGTGTTACAATGGCTTCCCCCCCATACCGTCCCTCCCACCCACAACCCTCCCCTTTCCCACTCCCTCTCCCCTTCCATTCACATCAAGATTCATTTTCGATTATCTTAATATACAGAAGATCAGCTTAGTATACCTTAAGTAAGGATTTCAACAGTTTGCTCCCACACAGAAACATAAAGTGAAAAATAATAGATGATTTTTTTTAAATGATGATGAAATCAGATCAGACCTATTGTCATGTTTAATCCCAGTGAGAGTCAAGTTGGGAATTGATAATTTCTTTCTTCCAAGTTCATAAGCAGAGAGATGAACTGGAACAGGGGCAGCCAGGACTCGAACCAGTAACCACTGGGTAGCTGGAGCCACAGGTGGAGGCTTAACCTACTATGCCACAATGCTAGCTCCCTCAGTCTCTTTTATTATATTCCTCACTTCTGTAACTCTAAAAATTGGAATGTGCTTTAGAAGATTGGCCTTTTAGCTGACTTCTTTTCTATCTACATACATTCTCAAATAATTTTCTTGAGTTTCATAGTTATAAATATCACCTATAACCTTATGGCCCCCAAATTTATACTAAATCCCTGAAATCCGAATTTGCAAATAAATGTGTACTAGCCATCTTCATTCAAATATCTCAAACCTAACACATAAACAACATAATGCTTGATTTATAGTCCCAGTCCTATCAAACTTGGTTCTCCCCTAATGTCTCCCTTGTGATAGAGAGTGCCACTAAGCACTTTCTTGCTCAAACAAAAATCTTTGAAACAACCCTTCAATTTCTTTCTCTCACACCAAAAATGCAGTCATCAGCAAATCTTATTAGTTTGACCTTTCAATATATATCCAGAATCACCATAACAAAATGATATATATCTATTTTTCTTGATTCCTCCACTCTAAACATAATTAAATACTCTGGAAATAATTTAAAACACAAAATAAAGTAAACCTGAAATACAGAATGAAGATGGATATGTTAGGGAACTCAAGATTTAAGGAACAACAAAGCTATGAGTTTCCTGAGTTTTCTTTTCATCTCTAAATATTTTAGACTGGGCACTGTGGAGGCTACAATTCAGAATCACCAGCAGACCCAAACAAAAGCAAAAAAGTAAAACCTGCTTTCTCTTTCCTATATACTTGAAAAATTAAAGCCCAACAGAGACATTCTTAAGAACCCCAAAACCTCTTCTATAACCAAGGCAACTAATAAATTGCTTTGCCCCAACAAATAGATGCAAAGTCCCTAGAAAACTTCTACTCCACAAACAAGACACCAGCACGTGGGCTTATCTACCCACAAAAATAGATTCACAACTTCAGTGTGCTATCCTAATTTTAGATCCACAATCAAGACACTGGCAGCGCAAGGGAGCAACAGTGACGCTCCAGAAAGCCAACCCAATCTTGGCTCAACAGCTATGGTCCTTTCAGGTTGGTGCACCTGCACTGGAAATAGCAAAGTGCTGGACCTACACAATTTCCATTTCACAGCCAGGACCCGACGACCTACTAGTCCTCCATCCAGTGGTATAAGAAGACCCAGTGCTGATGGCTTCTGACCCACATCCCGCAAGATAGCAGGTGGTCCAGGAAACTACTTTGTAACTCAGCAGGTGATGCCAATAGGGAATGAGCAAGAGCTACAGCAGTGTCAGAAGAATAAAAAGATCTAAATAGTATTGAAATGGATCTGAAAACTAAATTATCAATGAATCTAAGAACCACAAAAGTGGGTTCATATTCTAAACCTAAAAGGGATGATTGTTGAAAACAGTAGATTTAAATAGAATCAAAGGAATTCTAAAATAGTAACCAAAATGTACAAGATGCAATAGAAAATCATACCTCATTCCAAGAATGAGGAAAACCACGAATGAAAGAGAAGAGACAATTAAATGGCTCTAATATCAAGATTAAAGCCACTGTCATAAAAAAAATGCTTTAACAGGCAATTAAAAATTCTCTGAAAACTTTGGAAAATCTAAGGAAATAAATGTTATTTTTAAAAAGAACCACATGGAAAAGCTGAGCCGCGGGAGCCGCCAGGGCCTACAGACCCGTCAGACACGCCGGAGCAGCCGGACCCAACGGACCTGCCAGACCCGCCGGAGCCACAGAGTCTGCGCGCCAGTGCTGGAAGGGGAGCTGAGCTAAAAACCTCTCGGTAACCTGAGACATTGGAGGGGAAAGGCAGAAAAAGCCTGCAGAGAAACAGGCCTGAAACCCCATTGGGGAAAGTTCACCAGGCTGGCTGGAGGAGAGAAAAAATCGAATAAATAAGGGGAAACAGCACTGACATTTAGCCTCTCTCTCCACTCACCTTACAGACAAGCAAGACAAAGGGCAGGCACCATTTTACATAAGTAAAGCAGTGTGAGCCATTTTGCATATGTAAAGCGGGTGTCTCTCATTAGCCAAGCAGAAAAACCTGACTCTGGTAAGCAAACGAATACCCACAGGGGCCAGATTTCATACATCAACTACTCTCAATTCCACTCAGCTGTGTGTAATTACTTCCCAACTGAGTCAAAAAAAAAAAAAAAAAGAGAGAGAGAGAGCAAGAGCAAGCAAGAGAACAATCAGGGTGAATCACCTTTGGCACACCCTTAACCCTGCAGAACCAGAGCTCTCTGGCCACACCCATCACAGCCTCTAAGGATCCATCAAAACCAGACAGTCCTCTTAATCTAGAGTCACGGTATAATGAGAAAAAAACAAAGAACATCTCCAATATGACAAACAAACGCAAAAGCCGAGGTAACAAGAACAAGGAAGACACTATGACGCCCCCAAATGAAATAGACACCCCAATTCAAGATTATGAAAATGATGAGATAGAAGAAATGCAAGAAGCAGATCTCAAAAAATTGATAAGAACATTAAGAAGTTCTCAAAAACAAATTCTTGAACTACAGAAATCCTTAATGGACAAGATAGAAAATCTCTCTTGTGAAAATGAAATATTAAGGAGGAATCAAAATGAAACGAAACAACTAGTACAACAGGAAACTGTGATAGTGACGAGAAATAATAATGAAGTGAAGAATTCAATAGATCAAATGACAAACACATTAGAGAGCCTTAAAAACAAAATGGGTGAAGCAGAAGAGAGAGTATCAGACTTAGAAGACAGAGCACAGGAAAGGATACAGTCAGACCAAAGAAAAGAAGAGGAAATTAGAAATCTAAAGAATATTGTGGGGAATCTACAGGATACTATTAAAAAACCCAACATTCGAGTTCTAGGAGTTCCTGAAGGCATGGAGAGGGAGAAAGAATTAGAAGGCCTTTTTAGTGAGATATTAGCAGAAAATTTCCCAGGTTTAGAGCAGAACAGAGACATCCTAGTACAGGAAGCTCATAGAACCCCTAATAAACATGACCAAAAGAGATCCTCACCACGACACGTTGTAATTAAACTCACCGCAGTGAAACAGAAAGATTCTGAAATGTGCAAGAGAAAAACGTCAGATTACTCTCAGAGGATCTCCAATCAGACTCACAGCTGACTTCTCATCAGAAACCCTACAAGCTAGGAGGGAATGGTGAAATATAGCCCAGGTACAAAGAGAGAAAAACTGCCAGCCCAGAATATTATATCCTGCTAAGCTCTCATCTGTGAATGAAGGTGAAATAAAGACCTTTCACAACAAACAGAAATTGAAATAATTTGTCACCACTAGTCCAGGCCTGCAAAGATGCACAAAAATCAACAGCCTTTGTATACACAGACAATGCCATGGCTGAGGAAGAACTTCTAAGATCAATCCCATTCACAATAGCCACAAAAACAATGAAATACCTTGGAATCAACTTAACCAAGGACGTTAAAGATCTTTACGATGAAAATTACAAAACCTTAAAGAAAGAAATAGAAGAGGATACCAAAAAATGGAAAAATCTTCCATGCTCATGGATTGGAAGAATCAATATCATCAAAATGTCCATTCTCCCAAAAGCACTTTACAGATTCAATGCAATACCAATTAAGATACCGAAGACATTCTTCTGAGATCTGGAAAAAATGATGCTGAAATTCATATGGAGACACAGGAGACCTCGAATAGCAAAAGCAATCTTGTACAACAAAAACAAAGCCAGAAGCATCACAATACCAGATTTCAGGACATACTACAGGGCAGTTGTAATCAAAACAGCATGGTACTGGTACAGAAGCAGATGGATAGAACAATGGAACAGAATTGAAACACCAGAAATCAATCCAAACATCTACAGCCTACTTATATTTGACCAAGGATCCAAAACCAATCCCTGGAGTAAGGACAGTCTATTCAATAAATGGTGCTGGGAAAATTGGATTTCCATGGGCAGAATCATGAAGCAAGACCCCTACCTTTCACCTTACACAAAAATTCACTCAACATGGATTAAAGGCTTAAATCTATGACCCGACACCATCAATTTAGTAGAGAGCATTGGAAAAACACTGCAAGATATAGGTACTAGCAAAGACTTCTTGGAAAATACCCCAGAAGCACAGGCTGTCGAAACCAAAATTAACATTTGGGATTGCATCAAATTGAGAAGTTTCTGTACTGCAAAAGAAACAGTCAGGAAAGGGAAGAGACAACTGACAGAATGGGAAAAAATATTTGCAAAATGTGCAACAGATAAAGGGTTGATAACCAGAATCTACAAAGAAATCAAGAAACTCCACAACAACAAAACAAACAACCCACTTAAGAGATGGGCCAAGGACCTCAATAGACATTTTTCAAAAGAGGAAATCCAAAGGGCCAACAGACACATAAAAAAATGTTCAAGATCACTAGCAATCAGGGAAATGCAAATCAAAACCACAATGAGGTTTCACCTAACCCCGGTTTGAATGGCTCACATTCAGAAATCTACCAACAATAGATGCTGGAGAGGATGTGGGGGAAAAAGGGACACTAACCCACTGTTGGTGGGAATGCAAACTGGTAAAGCCACTATGGAAGTCAGTCTGGAGATTCCTCAGAAACCTGAATATAACCCTACCATTCAACCCAGCCATCCCACTCCTTGGAATTTGCCCAAAGGAATTTAAATTGGCAAACAAAAAAGCTGTCTGCACATTAATGTTTATTGCAGCTCAATTCACAATAGCTAAGACCTGCAATCAACCCAAATGCCCATCAACAGTAGACTGGATAAAGAAATTATGTGATATGAACTCTATAGAATAGTATACAGCAGTCAAAAACAATTAAACCAGGTCATTTGCAACAAGATGGAGGAATCTGGAAAACATCATGCTGAGTGAATTAAGCCAGTCCCATCTGGCTGAAAAGCCCATGAGAGTATTTCAGGCATGGAAAGCCAAGACACTCTCGCAAAAAGATCTCTGTGAGTGAGATCCTAGTGGAAAGAACAGGTCTTCAAAGAGGGAGGTGCCTTTCTCTGAAGGGAGGAGAGAACCTCCACTTTGACTATGACTGTGTCTAAACAAGATAAGAGTCGGAGAACTCAAGGGGCTTCCATAGCCTTGGAAACTCATGACTGGTGCATAGGGAGATTACTGATGCCATAAACAGGAGTGTCAATTTGTAAAGTCAACAACAGGAGTCACTGTGCACTTACTCCTCATGTAGGATCTCTGTCCTTAATGTGCTGTACACTGAGGCTTAATGCTATAATGAGTACTCAAACAGTATATTTCACTTTGTGTTTCTATGGGGGTGCAAACGATTGAAATCTTTACTTAATGTACACTAAACTGATCTTCTGTAAAAAAAAAAAAAAAAAGAAAAGCAAAAAGAAATTATCAATTCCCAACTTGACTCTCACTGGGATTAAACATGACAATAGGTCTGATCTGATTTCATCATCATTAAAAAAAAATCATCTATTATTTTTCACTTTATGTTTCTGTGTGGGAGCAAACTGTTGAAATCCTTACTTAAGGCATACTAAGCTGATCTTCTGTATATTAAGATAATCAAAAATGAATCTTGATGTGAATGGAAGGGGAGAGGGAGTGGGAAAGGGGAGGGTTGTGGGTGGGAGGGACGGTATGGGGGGGGAAGCCATTGTAACCCATGAGTCGTACTTTGGAAATTTATATTCATTAAATAAAAGATAAAAAAAAAGAATTAAGCCAGTCCCAAAGGGACAAATATCATATGTTCTCGCTGATCGGCAACAACTAACTGAGCACCAAAGGGGAAACCTGTTGAAGTGAAATGGACACTATGAGAAAGAGTGACTTGATCAGCTCTTGTCCTGACTGTTGATGTACAATTTAATACTTTATCCATTTCAGTACTTTTGTTCTAGTACTATTGGTTGAACTCTGTAATTAACACACAATTATTCTTAGGTGTTTAAATTTTAACTGAAAAGTGATCCCTGTTAGGAATCTGGAAAGCATTATGCTGAGTGAAATAAGCCAGTCCCAAAGGGACAAATACCATATGTTCTCCCTGATGGGTGACAACTAACTGAGCACCAAAAAGAAAACCTGTTAAAGTGAAATGAACACTATGAGAAACAGTGACTTGATCAGCCCTGACTGTTGATGAACAACTTAATACGTTATCCCTCTTAGTATTTTTTTTTTGTTTAGTTGTTCTACTTAATACTTTTGGTTGAATACTGTAATCAATGCACAGTTATTCTCAAGTGTTGAAATTTAACTGAAAAGTGATCACAGTTAAATATAAGAGTGGGAGTTAAGAGAGGGAAGAGGTTGGCCGGCGCCGTAGCTCAATAGGCTAATCCTCCACCTTGCGGCGCCAGCACACCGGGTTCTAGTCCCGGTCGGGGTGCCGGATTCTGTCCCGGTTGCGCCTCTTCCAGGCCAGCTCTCTGCTATGGCCAGGGAGTGCAGTGGAGGATGGCCCAGGTGCTTGGGCCCTGCACCCCATGGGAGACCAGGAAAAGCACCTGGCTCCTGGCTCCTGCCATCGGATCAGCACGGTGCACCGGCTGCAGCGGCGGCCATTGGAGGGTGAACCAACGGCAAAAGGAAGACCTTTCTCTCTCTGTCTCTCTCTCTCACTGTCCACTCTGCCTGTCAAAAAAAAAAAAAGAGAGGGAAGAGATGTGCAATTCGAGACATGCTCAAGCTGACTTACCTCAAACGGTAGAGTTAGAAACATACCAGGGGATTCCAATTCAATCCCTTCAAGGTGGCATGCACCAATGCCATCTCACTACTCCAAGTGATCAATTTCTGTTCATAATTGATCATAATGATAGGACTAAGAGCCAAAGGGATCACATAAACAAGAATAGTGTCTGCAAATACTAGCTGATAGAATAAAAAGGGAGAGAATGATCCAACATGGGAAGCGTGATACACATCAAACCCATAGAATGGCAGATGTCCTAAACAGCATTCTGGCCTCAGAATCAGCCCTTAAGGCATTCAGATCTGGCTGAAAAGCCCATGAGAGTATTTCAGGCATGGAAAGCCAAAACACTCCAGCAAAAAAAAAAAAAAAAAAAAAAACCAACCACCTACATGAAAGATCTCCGCGAGTGAGATCCCAGTAGAAAGAACAGGTCATCAAAGAAGGGGGTACCTTTCTCTGAAGGGAGGAGAGAACTTCCACTTTGACTACAACCTTGTCTAAATATGATCAGATTTGATGAACTCAAAAGGCTTCCATAGCCTTGGTAGCTCATGACAAGAGCCTAGGGTGATTACTGAGGCCATAAACAAGAGTGTCAATTTGTTAAGTCAACAACACGAGTCACTGTGCACTTACTCCTCATGTAGGATCTCTGTCCTTAATGTGCTGTACATTGTGATTTAATGCTATAACTAGTACTCAAACAGTATTTTTCACTTTGTGTTTCTATGTGGGTGCAAACTGTTGAAATCTTTACTTAATATATGCTAAACTGATCTTCTGTATATAAAGAGAATTGAAAATGAATCTTGATGTGAAGGGAAGGGGGGAGGGAGAGGGAAAGGCGAGGGTTGCAGGTTGGACAGAAGTTGTAGGGTGGTGAAACCATTGTAATCCATAAGCTGTACTTTGGAAATTTATATTCATTAAATAAAAGTTAAAAACAAACGAGAAAAGAAAAGAACCACATGGAAATTACAGAACTGAAAAAATACAATAGCCATAATTTTATAAATTGCTACAGATGAGAAAAAAACAGAGTGCATGACTAAATGCCCATCAGCAGTAGCCTAGATAAAGAAATTATGGGATATGTACCCTATAGAATAATATACAGTAGTTAAAAAAAAAAAAACAATGAAATCCGTTCATTTGCAACAAGATGGAGGAATCTAGAAAACATCATGCTGAGTGAAATAAGCCAGTCCCAAAGGGACAAATATGATATGTTCTCCCTGATCGGTGACAACTAACTGAGCACAAAAGGGGAAACCTGTTGTAGTTAAATGGACACCATGAGAAACCGTGACTTGATCAGCCCTTGTCCTGACAGTCGAGGAACAACTTAATACTTTATCCCTTTTAGTATTTTTTTGTTCTACTTAATATATTTGGTTGAACTCTTTCATTAACACACAATTATTCTTAGGTATTTAAATTTAACTGAAAAGTGATCCCTGTTAAATATAAGAGTGGGAATAAGAGAGGGAGGAGATGTACAGTTCAGCACATGCTGAATCAGACTTGCCCCAAATGGTAGAGTTAGAAATGTGCCAGGGGGATTCCAAATCAATCCCATCAAGGTGGCAAGTACCAATGCCATCTCACTAGCCAAAGTTATCAGTTTCAGTTCAGCACTGATCATGATGATAGGATTAAGAGTCAATGGAATCACATAAACAAGACTTAGTGTTTGCTAATACTGATAGAATTAAAAAGGAGAGAATAATCCAACATGGGAAGCAGGATACACAGCAGACTCATAGAATGGAAGATGTCCTAAACAGCACTCTGGCCTCAGAATCAGCCCTTAAGGCATTCAGATCTGGCTGAAGAGCCCATGAGAGTATTTCAGGCATGGAAAGCCAAGACACTCTGGGAAAAAAAATGAATGACCTAAATGAAAGATCTCTGTGAGTGAGATCCTAGCAGAAAGAATGGGCCATCAAAGAAGGAGGTACCTTTCTATGAAGGGAGGAGAGAACTTCCACTTTGACTACAACCTTGTCTAAATCACATCGGAGTTGGCGAACTCAAGAGGCTTCCATAGCCTTGGCAGCTCATGACAAGAGCCTAGGGAGATTACTGACGCCATAAACAAGAGTGTCAATTGTTAAATCAACAACAGGAGTCACTATGCACTTACTCCTCATGTAGTGTCTCTGTCCTTAATGTGTTGTACAATGTGAATTAATGCTATAACTAGTACCCAAACAGTACTTTATACTTTGTGTTTCTGTGTGGCAGCAAACTGTTGAAATCTTTACTTAATATATACTAAATTGATCTTCTGTATATAAAGTTAAATGAAAATGATTCTTAATGTGAATGGAATGGGAGAGGGAGCAGGAGATGGGAGGTTTGTGGGTGGGAGGGAAGTTATAGGGGGAAAAAGCCACTGTCTTCCAAAAGCTGTACTTTGGAAATTTATATTCATTAAATAAAAGTTTTAAAAAAGAGTGCATGAAATTGAAGACAGAACAATGGAATATACTCAATCCGAAGTAAGAGAAATTAGCTTGAAAACAGTAAAAATAACAGAATTCAAGGGATCTGCATAACAATAACAAAAGTTCTGACTTCTGTCTGAACCATCAGAGTTCCAGAACAAAATGAGAAAGAATGTGGATCTGAAAAAAAGCAAGCAGAAACAGAGGGAACAAAAAACTAGTAAAAGGGAGACTGATGTCAACACAATTGCAGAACAGAAAGCCTGAGATCTTCTTTCTCCAATGGAGACATTAATTTGACAATTCATAGCCCTTTTCCTTCAAGAGAAATCCAGAAACTAGAAAAGAGGCATCTGCATCCCAAGCAGACACAAAATCAGCCACACTGGCACCAGCAGGAAAATTCATGGTACTTACCATGGTCTCTCTGCCCAGCTCAGCACAGCATGATCAGGAGAAAACTCTAACTTCTTGGCTTCCTCCTAGGGAGAGAAAAAGAAGACTGAAATATATATCCAATATGCAAACTTTTGGTGGGGAAGGCTTAGGAATTGGCTTCTGTCTTGCTTGAATCTAGGTGGAAAAGAGGGCTAGGTTGGGGGCTACTGAGAATAAGGCAAAGATTAGTATTAGAACACACTCAGTCAACATAGTCTTTTCCCCCAGCTCAGCATGTTATAAGAGAGCAAAAATTGCCAACTCTCAGCTTCTACCTGGGGAAGACAAAAATTGAGTACTATGTCCAACATGATGAGCTTTACATTGGCTGCCTGAGGAACTGGTTTCTTTCTCATCTGTCTCAGAAGGCTGAGAGGACCCAGCATATCTATATGTCTGGAGGCCAACTAACACCAAAAGATATGTGGTGACTTTGCTTCTGCTCCACAGTACATGTTACAAAGTTGACAAATGTAAATACAGCTCATTGTCCTCTCCCTCAGGGGAAGGACAGGTGATGAGAAAAGCAGAGTGAATGTCTTATCTAGCTTTTTAAAGGGCTGCCCAAAATATCAGTTTCTCTGTTGCCAGATTCAAAGCCCTGATGCGACCCAGAATACTACAGAAGCTTAGGGGAAAGAACGAACTAAAGGGAGATAGGCAGCCCACAGTAGCTCCAGAGAACTGCATTACAGCAGACACATATAAGAGGAAGAAAAATATTCTGGAACTCCTGTAAGAAAACACAGTAGCAAATACTTTCAACAACTTATAAACACAAGTCCAGAGAAAAACATTCATAGGGAAGTTCTGAGAGCCTCTAGGAATCTCTACCAGGCTAATTGCTCAAGTTCTTTACCTACATAAAGACAGTAAAGATCTAGAACAGTGGTAATCATCATGGTTTTAAAGTAATTAAGAATCCTAGGGGCAGGTGCTGTGACTTAGTGGGTAAAGTAGCCACCTGCAGTGCCGGCATCCCTTACGCATGCTCTTTTGAGTCCTGGCTGCTCCACTTCCTATCCAGCTCTCTGCTATGGCCTGGGAAACAGTAGAGGATGGCCCAAGTCCTTGGGCCCCTGCACCCACGTGGGAGACCTGGAAGAAGCTCCTGGCTCCTGGCTTCAGATCGGCGCAGCTTAAGGATGTGCTACACACAGAAAGATAGTCATCATTATGAAAGAATATGAAGGCAGAAAATCTACCAGTAAAATCACAAAGGAAACCCAAGCAAACAATAAGAATATTTATGAAAAAATTGGAAGGGCCAATTTGTTACTTATCAACAGTAACCTTAAATGTAAAACCATTAATTATTTAATTAAAAGATAAAGACTGGGTGAATGTATTAAAAAACAAGATAATCTATTTGCTGTCTACACAAAACACACCACACCAACAAACATGCAAGCAGACTGAAAGTAAAAGCATGGGAAAAGATATTCCATAACAGAAAGCAAAAATGAGCAGGTGTAGCCATCCTAATATCAGAGAAAGTATACTTTAACACAAAAGTATTAAAATAGACAAAGAAGGGTATTATATACTGATTAAGGGATAAATTCAACAGGAAGATATGACAATAAAAATGTATATGCAAACAACGCCAGCACCCCTGGCAATTTAAACAAATATTAGTGGATCTAAATGGAGACAGATTCCAATACAATAGTAATGGGGTCTTCACCCTACTTACATCAATGGACAGATCAACTAGACAGAAATTCAACAAAAAAAAATCAAAGCTAATCTACATGATGGACCAAATGGACTTATCTCATAACTACAAAACCTTTCATCCCACAGTTGGCAGAATACAGATTCTTTTCATCATTACATGGAACTTCCCCTAGGATAGCCCATATGCTAGAACATAAAGCAAGTCTCATCAAATTAAAAAAAAAAAACTGAAATCATACAATGCATCTTTTCAGACCACAGTGGAACGAAGGTGGAAATCAACAATTCAAGAACCTCTAGAAAATGTGCAAACATATGCAGACTGAACAACATATGACTGAATGAACAGTATGTCATAGAAGAAATCAAAAAGGAATTTTAAAAAATCCTGGAAATGAATGAAGATGTAAATACAACATATGAAAACGTACAGGATACAGCAAAAACAGTGTTATTGGAACGTTTATAGTAATTGGTGCCTACATTAACAAATTGGAAAGGCACCAAATAAATGAACTATCAATACATCCCAAGGATCTATAAAAAACAAAAAATGAAACCCAAAATTTGTAGAAGGAAAGAAATAATTAAAATTAGAGAAAAAATACACAAAATTAAAACAAAAACATACACATGATCAGTGAAATGAATACTTGAAAAAATTAATAAGGGACCAGTGCTGCAGTATAGTGGATAAAGCCGCTGCCTGCAGTGCCAGCATCACATATGGACACAGTTTGAGTTCCTGCTTCTCGACTTCTGAAACAGCAATTTGCTATGGTCTAGGAAAGTAGTGAAAGATGGCCCAAGTCCTTGGGCCCCTGAACCCACATGGGAGACAAGGAAGAAGTGCCTGGCTCCTGGCTTCAGATCGGTGCAGCTCCAACTATTGTGGCCGCGTGGAGAGTGAACCACTGGAAGGAAGACCTCTGTTTCTCTCTCTCACTCTCTCTCGCTCTCTCTCTGCATCTGCCTCTTTGTAACTCTGCCTTTCAAATAAAAAAAATCTTAAAAAATAAAAAAGTAGATACACCATTGCCCCAATTAATCAACAAAAGAGGGAGAAGACCCAAATTAATAAAATCAGTGATGGAAAAGGAAATGCAATAACTGATAGGACACAAATAAAAAGCATCATCAGGAATTACTACAAACAGAAATATACCAGCAAATCTGATAATCCATAAGAAACAGATAGATACTGGGATACATACACTCTACCAAAATTGAGTAATGAAAACATGGAATATCTAAACAGACCAATAAGCAAGACAGAGATTCAATCAGTAATAAAGATCATCCTAACAAAGGAAAGCACAGGCATGGATGACTTCAATGCTGAATTCTACCACAATTTTAAACAACTAATTTCAATTTTCCCAAGAAATTCAAAACAACTGAAAGGGAGGGAATCCTCCCAAACTCCTTTTATGAGGCCAGCATCATCTTATTTCCAAACCAGAAAAAAAAAAGAACTATAAACCAAAATCACTGATGAACATAGATGCAAAAATAATGCTCAACAATGCTGGTGCCGCGGCTCACTTGGCTAATCTTCCGCTTGTGGTGCAGGCACCCTGGGTTCTAGTCCCAGTTGGGGCACCGGATTCTGTCCCGTTTGCTCCTCTTCCAGTCCTGCTCTCTGCTGTGGACTGGGAAGGCAGTGGAGGATGGCCCAAGTGCTTGGGCCCTGCACCCGCGTGGGAGACCAGGAGGAAGCACCTGGCTCCTGGCTTCGGATCAGCGCAGCGCACCGGCTGTAGCGGCCATTGGGGGTGAACCAACGGAAGGAAGACCTTGCTCTCTCTCTCTCTCTCTTCTCTCTCTCTCTCTCACACAGTCTAACTCTGCCTGTCAAAAAAAAAATCCTCAACAAAATATTAGCTAATTGAATCCAACAACACATCAGAAAGATCATTTACCCAGAACAAGTGGGATGTATTCCTGATATTCAGGGATGGTTCAACATTCACAAACCAATCAATGTGATACATCACATTAACAAACTGAAGAACAAAAACCATATGGTTATCTCAAGAGATGCAGAGAAAGCATCTGATAAAATACAGCATCCTTTCATGATAAAAACATTAAGCAGATTGAGTATAGAAGGAACATTCTTGAACGCAATCAAGGTAATTTATGACAAACTCACAGCCAGTATAGTATTGAATGTGGAAAAGTTGGAAGCATTTTCACTAAGATCTGGAACCAGAAAAGGATGCCTACTTTCTCCATTGCTATTCAATATAGTCCTGGAAGTTTTAGACAGAGCCATTAGGCAAGAAAAATGAATCAAAGGGATACAAATTGGGAAGGAGGATGTCAAACTATTCCTATTTGCAGAAGACATGATATTATATATAGGGGAACCAAAAGACTCCACCAAGAGACTATTGAAACTCATAAAAGAGTTTGGTAAAGTGGCAGAATATAAAATTATCACACAAAAATCAACAGCCTTTGTAGATACATACAGTGCCATGGCTGAAAAAGAACTTGTAAAATCAATCCTATTCATAATAGCTACAAAATAATTAGATACATTGAAATAAATTTAACCAAGGAGATGAAAAGAACTTTACAATGAAAATTTAAAAATATTAAAGAAAGAAACAGAAGACACCAAAAATGGAATAATCTTCTATGTTGGTGGATTGGAAGAATTAATATCATCAAAATGTCCATACTATCAAAAACAATTTACGGATTCAATGTGATCCCAACCAATTTACCAATGGCATTCTTCTCAGATCTAGAAAAAACGATGTTAAAAATTCATATGCAAACACAACAGACCTTGAATAGCTAAAACAATTTTAAACAACAAAACAAAGCCAGAAGCATCACAACACCAGATTTCAAGACATACTACAGGGCAGTTATAATCAAAGCAGCCTTTACTGCACAAAAATAGACAAGTAGACAACGGAACACAACATAAACTCCAGCAATCAATCCACACATCTACAACTAACTAATCTTTGACAAAGGTGTTAACATCAATCCCTGGAGAAAGGGCAGTCTCTTCGACAAATGGTGTTGGGAAAATTGGATCTCCGCATGAAGAAGTCTGAAACAAGACATCCTACCTTACATCTTATACAAAAATCAACTCTAAATTGATAGAGGACCCAAATCTACGATTTGATATCATCAAATTACTACAAGAGAACTTTGAGGAAACTGCGAGACACTGGCATAGGCAAAGACATCTTTAAAAAGACCCCAGAAGCACAGGCGATAATACTCAAAATAGACAAATGGGATTACATCAAGCTGAGATGCTTCTGCACTGCAAAGGAAATACTTAACAAAGATAAGAGGCAACTGTCAGAATGAGAGAAAATATTCGCAAATTATGCAACTGATTAAGGATTTATACCCAGAATCTATAAAGGGCTGAAGAAACTCAATAACAACAAAACAAAAAAAATCCAGTTAAGAAATAGGCAAAGCATTTGAAAATGTAGTTTTCAAAAGAAGAAATCCAAATGGGCAACAGATACATGAAAAAATGCTCAGATCACTAGCCATGAGGGAAATGAAAATCAAAACCACAATGAGGTTTCACCTTATCCCAGTCAGAATGGCTCTCATACAGAAATCAACGAATCAATCAATAAATGTTGGTGAGGATGTGGGGGAAAAGTTACCCAACTCCACTGTTGGTGGGAATATAAACTAATAACAACATTGTGAAAGACAGTATGGAGATACCTCAGAAAGGGGAAAATAGATCTACCATATGACCCAGCAATCCCACACCTGGGAATTTACCCAAAATGAAATGAAATTGGTGCCGGCGATAAGGGGAACTGGCACGGACACTAGCCTCTCTCTCCATTCACCTTACAAAGCTGAGCAAGAAAACGAGCAGGTTCTCGGGATTTGGAAAGCCTCTGGGTCCTCTGGGAAGCACAGATCTGTGGTGGTTTCGGAAGCAAGGCTCCGCTTCATTTGTTCAGCTCCTCAGATTGACAGGCAGCTGGCCCGGTGGGAGGCTGAGGACCTGTTCTCAGCCCCGGGGCCTCACTAGGAAGCAGGCAGCTCTGAGCGCCGGCACAGCTCGCCGTGGCCCTGTGTCTAGCTCTCCGCAGCTACCTGTGCCCTCCCACCTGCTCTGAGGAAGGGGAAGCTGCTGGAAAGAGCAGGCCTCAGGTCTCTGCCACCAGAGGGCTGGGGAGTGGGTCCACGCCCGGCCAGGACTTGCATGTTTATATCCAGGGGAGTCAGAACCCTCCCCAGGGAAGAACCAGCCTGCAAGGTGAGGACTTGAAGAGCAGAGGCACGTGGTAACTCGGTGAGAATTTTCTTTGCAGACCCAGAATCAGCTCTCAGAGAATTGGCTAAGATCCAGGAAGAAACAGGAAAGGAAAAAAAAATGAAATCCGGCAAGATTTTGGTGATCATTGTGGCTGAAGTTTTAGAAGATTTAAGACCCTGGAGAAAGTCGATGGTGTGTGTGTGATCAGACAGGCAACTTGCAAGGGCAGTGAGGGTCTGAGCTGGGTGTGGAATGAGACCACGCCCTCGCCCAAGTTGGCCTTCCTGGGCCGTAAATCAGGTATCTGATGCTGGTGAACTGCGCTGACAGGATGACCGAGCGGGTCAGAGGGCTCTCCTCTCAACAGCAGAGCAGCCAGAGGTGATGTTTGGTGGTCCCAGTCTGTGCGCCGTGGAAGCCCTGTGACTGTTCTGGACTGTGACTCTTGGTTGCTGTTTAGAGCAGCAAGAAGCGGAAGTTGTAAACAGGCATGCAGGCTTTCTCCCTCTTCTCTCTCCTCTCCACCATAGCCCTTTCTTGTTGCAGGTCTGGCCCTGAGTTCCTGGACAGCAAGGACGTGCAGGAGCGCGGGTTTACCAGGCATAGGAGGGAAGCACGGGACTGTGCCTCCTTCAGCTCTCTTAGGTAGGACAGGCCACTGAAGTAGAAGAAGCCTGAAAATTCACTTCTCTCCTTGCTGTCTACAGTCCAGGACGAGGAAAGAGGGTCATGCTTGGCACTTAGGCTGGGCAGGAAAAGAGCTGAGCTGAGCAAAAGCCCAGCGAACCCTGGCCCAGGCTCTCTGACGGTGGTCCTCTCTGCCCCCGCCGGGCAGCTGAGGTTCTCATGTTGCAGAGCCTTGCCTGCCCCTCTCCTCCTCACACAGTTGTCATTGCTGCTGATGGTCAAAGTCAGATATGGACTAGATCCTCTCCAGGTACTTTCTGGATGTTGTTTTTAAAATATGGAAACACAAAGATGCCTTCGCAAAAAGGCTTGGACTAATAGATTAGACCAGAAACAAGTAAGTGAAAGAGAGTTTGAACTCACGAAGAAAGGTGTTGACAGTCTGTGTAAGAGCTGGAGAACTTACAAGCACCTCCCCCTCCTTTGGGACAACCCGGTGAACATGAACTTGGGATATCTGTGATTTCAAATGAATGTCCTCACCTTGGGTTGATTGTGGCACACAGTGTGTTATGGGGATTGTTGAGCTGAGGCTGTGACTCGCTTTAGTCGAGTGTGAATCATCCACTTTGATTGCTGTGCATTTTATGACCCCTCTGTCAGTGACTTCCTCCTCCTGACTCTGAATTTGTAGCATGATTGTCTAAAGCTCTATGTAGAAAATGGAGATTTCCTGCTCTCTGAAATGTTAACCTCTAACCAGTTCATTTCTGTGCCCTTTAGCCTAGTGTGTCTGGATGAACTTTCTTGTGGTATATTGAAACTTTCCCTCTATGCTATAGGCTTTGTGGCATCCCGTGGTCAGGTGGAGAGGAAGTGTCTCTTTGCAGAACTGAACTGTAGTCATTTTCCTTATATAAACATTATTTCAGGACTGTACACAGGGCTTGTAATACATTTTAACACTGTGCTGTGAAACCACGATGGAAATCTCCATTGAAAGCTGCTTCAAAGGCACCTGAACGTGGAGTGTTACAGTTTCTATGACTTTGTTTCTTGTTTCCGAAGTGCAGTAGACCTAACTTTCACCCTATCATTCTGTTTCAGCCTCCTGTTTAAGAAGTACCGTATTTTCTGCCCATCATACTTTGTAATAAAACTTGAACATGTATAGATTGAAAAAAAAAGAAAGAAAACGAGCAGGCGCCATTTTACGTATGTGAAGCGGCGCCCGCCATTAGCCAAGCAGAAAAACCTGAATCTGGTAGGGAGAAATAACAGGAGGATAGGACCTAGTAAAAGTGTGGAGATAACGAACTGAGACTGTGAAAATCTGAGGGGGAGCTAGAGAATTCACCGAGTAAACAAACTCGGTAACCTTGGCAACCCGGTGAGAGACTGCAGAGAAATTTGAGACCACACTGAGGGCTGCATAAACTCTTTGTGTGGTCCCAGGGGTAGAGCAGACGAACACCCACAGGGGCCAGATTTCATACATCAACTACCCTCAGTTCCACTCAGCTGTGCAGAAGTACTTCCCAACTGAGTCAAAAAAAGAGAGAGAGAGAGAGAGAGAGAGAGAGAGCAAGAGAACAATCAGAGTGAGTCACCTTTGGCACACCCTTAACCCTGAAGAACCAAACAGAGCTCTCTGGCCTCACCCATCACAGCCTCTAAGGATCCATCAAAAGCAGACAGTCCTCTTAATCTAGAGTCATAGTATAACAAGAAAGAGCACCACAGAGAAGAAAACAAAGAACATCTCCACAATGTCAAACAAACGCAGAAACAGAGGTAACAAGAACAAGGAAGACACTATGATGCCCTCAAATGAAAAAGACACCCCAATTCAAGATTATGAAGAGGATGAGATAGAAGAAATGCAAGAAGCAGATCTCAAAAAATTGATAAGAACATTAAGAAGTTCTCAAAAACAAATTCTTGAACTTCAGAAATCCTAACTGCACAGGATTGAAAATCTCTCTCACGAAAATGAAATATTAAGGAGGAATCAAAATGAAATGAAACAACTAGTAGAACATGAAACTGTGATAGTGATGAGAAATCATAATGAAGTGAAGAATTCAATAGATTAAATGACAAACACATTAGAGAGCCTTAAAAACAGAATGGGTGAAGCAGAAGAGAGAATATCGGACTTAGAAGACAGAGCACAGGAAAGGATACACTCAAACCAAAGAAAAGAAGAGAAAATTAGAAAGCTAAAACATATTGTCGGGAATCTTCAGGATACTATTAAAAAACCCAATATTCCAGTTCTAGGAGTTCTTGAAGGCATGGAGAGGGAGAAAGGATTAGAAGGCCTTTTTAGTGAGATATTAGCAGAAAATTTCCCAGGTTTAGAGCAGAACAGAGACATCCAAGTACAGGAAGCTCATAGAACCCCTAATGCACATGACCAAAAGAGATCCTCAACATGACATATTGTAATTAAACTCACCACAGTGAAACATAAAGAAAAGATCCTAAAATGTGCAAGAGAAAAACAGATTACTCTCAGAGGATCTCCAATCAGACTCACAGCTGACTTCTCATCAGAAACCCTACAAGCTAGGAGGGAATGGCGAGATATAGCCCAGGTACTAAGAGAGAAAAACTGCCAGCCCAGAATATTATATCCTGCAAAGCTATCATTTGTGAATGAAGGTAAAATAAAGACCTTTCACAGCAAACAGAAATTGAAAGAATTTGTCACCACTCATACAGCCCTGTAAAAGATGCTTAAAGATGTGCTGCACACAGAAACACAGAAACACGGTCATCAATATGAAAGAAGGTAAATGAAGGAAACATCACAGCAAAATATCACAGGAAGTTCAAAACATATATTAGAAAATATCTTTGGCAAATGGCAGGGCAAAGTTACTACTTATCAAGTCACATTGAATGTTAATGGCCTGAACTGTCTAGTTAAAAGACACAGATTGGCTGATTGGCTTAAGGAACAAAACTCATCTTTTTGCTGCTTACAAGAAACACATCTTTCCAATAAAGATCCATACAGACTGAAAGTGAAAAGCTGGAAAAAGATAAACCCAGCCAAAAGAAATGAAAAAAGAGCGGGTGTAGCCATCTTAATAGCGGACAACATAAACTTTACCAGAAAAACTGTTCGGAGAGATAAAGAGGGGCACTATATAACGATTAAGGGATCAATTCAACAGGAAGATATAACGATTATCAATGAATATGCACCTAATCACAAGGCACCAGTTTATTTAAAAGATTTCTTAAGGGACTTAAAGGGAGACTTAGACCCCAATACAATACTACTGGGGGTCTTCAATACCCCACTCTCAGAAATAGACAGATCAACAGGACAGAAGATCAACAAGGAGAAAGTAGATTTACAAAACAATCGAAATCATATCATGCATCTTCTCAGACCACAGTGGAATGAAGTTGGAAGTTAGCAGCTCAGGAATACCGAGAACATATGCAAGCACATGGAGACTGAACAACATGCTCCTGGGAGAACACAGAAGAAATTGAAAGAAAAATCAAATGTAATATTTTATCCATTTTAGTATTTTTTTGTTCTAGTACCATTGGTTGAACTCTGTAATTAACACACAATTATTCTTAGGTGTTTAAATTTTAACTGAAAAGTGATCCCTCTTACGAATTTGGAAAACATTATGCTGAGTGTAATAAGCCAATCCCAAAGGGACAAATACCACTTGTTCTCCTTGATAGGTGACAACTAACTGAGCACCAAAAAGGAAACCTGTTAAAGTGAAATGAACAATATGAGAAACGGTGACTTGATCAGCCCTCACCCTGACTGTTGATGAGCAACTTGATATGTTATCCCTCTTAGTATTTTTTTTGTTTGTTCTACTTAATACTTTTGGTTGAATACTGTAATCAATACACAATTCTTCTTAAGTTCTGAAACTTAACTGAAAAATGATCGCTGTTAAACGTAAGAGTGGGAATAAGAGAGGGAAGAGATGTGCAATTCAGGACATGCTCAAGCTGACTTACCTCAAACGGTAGAGTTAGAAACATACCAGGGGATTCCAATTCAATCCCATCAAGGTGGCATGCACCAATGCCATCTCACTAGTCCCAGTGATCAATTTCAGCTCACAATTGATCATAATGATAGGACTAAGAACCAAAGGGATCACATAAACAAGAATAGTGTCTGCAAATATTAGCTGATAGAATAAAAAAGGGAGAGAATGATCCAACATGGGAAGTGAGATACACAGCAGACCCATAAAATGGCAGATGTCCTAAACAGCACCCTGGCCTCAGAATCAGCCCTTAAGGCATGCGGATCTGGCTGAAATGCCCATGAGACTATTTCAGGTATGGAAAGCCAAGACACTCTGGAAAAAACAAAAACTAAATGAAAGATCTCTGCGAGTGAGATCCCACTGGAAAGAATGGGTCATCAAAGAAGGAGGTACCTTTCTCTGAAGGGAGCGAGAACTTCCACTTTGACCATGGCCTTGTCTAAATATGATCAGAGTCGGTGAATTCAGGGGGCTTCCATAGCCTTGGCAGCTCATGACAAGAGCCTTGGGTGATTAATGGGGGCATAAACAAGAGTGTCAATTTGTTAAAGTCAACAACAGGAGTCACTGTGCACTTACTCCTCATGTAGGATCTTTGTCCTTAGTGTGCTGTACATTGTGATTTAATGCTATAACTGGTACTCAAACAGTATTTTTCACTTTATATTTCTGTGTGGCAGCAAACTGTTGAAATCTTTACTTAATGTATGCTAAACTGATCTTCTGTATATAAAGAGAATTGAAAATGAATCTTGATGTGAATGGAAGGGGAGAGGGAGTGGGAAAGGGGAGGGTTGCGGGTAGGAGGGACGTTATGAGGGGGAAGCCATTGTAATCCATAAGCTGTACTCTGGAAATTTATATTCATTAAATAAAAGTTTGAAAGGAAAAATAAATTGAGGATAACAGCACAACATACCAAAACTTTTGGGATACAGCAAAAGCAGTGTTAAGAGGAAAGTTTATATCAATAGGTGCCTACATCAAGAAATTGGAAAGACATCAAATAGATGAGCTTTCAATTTGTCTCAAGGATCTAGAAAATCTGCAGCAAACCAGACCCAAATCTAGTAGGAGAAGAGAAATAATTAAAATCAGAGAAGAAATCAACAGGATTGAATCCAAAAAAAATTATAAAAATCAGCCAAACGAGGAGCTGGTTTTTTGAAAAAATAAACAAAATTGACATACCACTGTCCCAACTAACTAAAAAAAGAAAAGACCCAAATAAATAAAATCAGAGATGAAAAAAGGAAATGTAACAACAGACACCACAGAAATAAAAAGAATTATCAGAAATTACTACAAGGACTTGTATGCCAGCAAACAGGGAAACCTTTCAGAATAGGATAGATAACTAGACACATGCAACCTACCTAAATTGAACCAGGAAGACACAGAAAACCTAAACAGACCCATAACTGAGACAGAAATTGAATCAGTAATAAAGGCCCTCCCAACAAAGAAAAGCCCAGGACCAGATGGATTCACTGCTGAATTCTACCAGACATTTAAAGAAGAACTGACTCCAATTCTTCTCAAACTATTCAGAACAATCGAAAGAGAGGAAATCCTCCCAAATTCTTTCTATGCAGCCAGCATCACCTTAATTCCTAAGCCGGAAAAACATGCAGCATTGAAAGAGAAATACAGACCAATATCTCTGATGAATATAGATGCAAAAATTCTCAATAAAATTCTGGCCAATAGAATGCAACAACACATCAGAAAGATCATCCACCCAGACCAAGTGGGATTTAACCCTGGTATGCAGGGATCGTTCAATGTTCGCAAAACAATCAATGTGATTCACCACATTAACAGACTGCAGAAGAAAAACCATATGATTATCTCAATAGACGCAGAGAAAGCATTTGATAAAATACAACACCATTTCATGATGAAATATCCAAGCAAGTTGGGTATGGAAGGAACATTCCTCAATACAATCAAAGCAATTTATGAAAAACCCACGGCCAACATCCTATTAAATGGGGAAAAGTGGCCAGCGCCGCGGCTCTCTAGGCTAATCCTCCGCCTTGCGATGCCGCCACACCAGGTTCTAGTCCCGGTCGGGGTGCCGGATTCTGTCCCGGTTGCCCCTCTTCCAGGCCAACTCTCTGCTGTGGCCCGGGAGTGCAGTGGAGGATGGCCCAAGTACTTGGGCCCTGCACCCCATGGGAGACCAGGAGAAGGACCTGGCTCCTGCCATCGGATCAGCGCGGTGCGCTGGCCACAGCGCGCAGCCTGTGGCAGCCATTAGAGGGTGAACCAGCGGCGAAAGGAAGACCTTTCTCTCTGTCTCTCTCTCTCACAGTCCACTCTGCCTTTAAAAAAAAAAAAAAAAAAAAAGAATGGGGAAAAGTTGGAACCATTTCCACTGAGATCTGGTACCAGACAGGGATGCCCACTCTCACCACTGCTATTCAATATAGTTCTGGAAGTTCTAGCCAGAGCCATTAGGCTAGAAAAAGAAATTAAAGGGATACAAATTGGGAAGGAAGAACTCAAACTATCCCTCTTTGCAGATGATATGATTCTTTACTTAGGGGACCCAAAGAACTCTACTAAGAGACTATTGGAACTCATAGAAGAGTTTGGCAAAGTAGCAGGATGTAAAATCAACGCACAAAAATCAACAGGCTTTGTATACACAGGCCCATTCACAATAGCTACAAAAACAATCAAATACCTTGGAATCAACTTATCCAAGGACGTTAAAGATCTTTACGATGAAAATTACAAAACCTTAAAGAAAGAAATAGAAGAGGATACCAAAAAATGGAAAAATCTTCCATGCTCATGGATTGGAAGAATCAATATCATCAAAATGTCCATTCTCCCAAAAGCACTTTACAGATTCAATGCAATACCAATCAAGATACCGAAGACATTCTTCTGAGATCTGGAAAAAATGATGCTGAAATTCATATGGAGACACAGGAGACCTCGAATAGCTAAAGCAATCTTGTACAACAAAAACAAAGCCAGAGGCATCACAATACCAGATTTCAGGACATACTACAGGGCAGTTGTAATCAAAACAGCATGGTACTGGTACAGAAACAGATGGATAGACCAATGGAACAGAATTGAAACACCAGAAATCAATCCAAACATCTACAGCCTACTTATATTTGACCAAGGATCCAAAACCAATCCCTGGAGTAAGGACAGTCTATTCAATAAATGGTGCGAACCTAAAAGGCTTCCATAGCCTTGGCAACTCATGACAAGAGCCTAGGGGGATTACTGACGCCATAAACAAGAGTGTCAAATTGTTAAGTCAACAACAGGAGCCACTTTGTACTTACTTCTCATGTGGGATCTGTCCTTAATCTGTTGTCCAATGTGAAGTAATGCTATAACTAGTACTTTAACAGAATTTTTACACTTTGTGTTTCTGTGTGGGTGCAAACTGTTGAAATCTTTACTTAATATATACTAAATTGATCTTCTGTATATAAAGAGAATTGAAAATGAATGTTGATGTGAATGGAATGGGAGAGGGAGCAGGAGATGGGAGGGGTGCAAGTGTGAGGTAATTTATTGGGGGGGGGATAGCAATGTAATCCATAAACTGTACTTTGGAAATTTATATTTACTAAATAAAAAATAAAAATAAATTTAAAAATCTCAAAAAAAAAAAAAAAAGGAAATCACTGCCGGCGCTATGGCATACCAAATAAAGGCGCTGCCTGCAGTGCTGGCATCCCATATGGGTACTGGTTCAAGTCCCAGCTGCTCCACTTCCAATCCAGCTCTCTGCTATGGCCTGGGAAAGCAGTGGAAGATGGTCCAAGTCCTTGGGCCCCTGTAACCACTTGGGAGACCCAGAAGAAGCTCCTGGTTCCTGGCTTCAGATCAGCTCAGCCACAGCCAATTGGGGAGTGAACCAGAGGATGGAGGACACCCTCCTCTCTCTCTCTCTGCCTCTCCTTCTCTCTCTCTGTGTAACTCTATCACATAAATAAATAAATATTTTTAAAAAGAAATGAAATCAAATGAAAGAATGACCTGTACCCCATGTATATTGGAGCTCAATTCACAATAGCTAAGATATGGAATTAACCCAGATGTCCACCAACTGATGACTGGATAAAGAAATTGTGTCATATACGCACTCTTGAATACCACTCTGTCATAAAAAAAAAGAATTAAATCCTGTCCTTTGCAACAGAATGAATGCCACTGGAAACCATACTTAGTGAAATAAGCCAGTCACCAAAAGACAAACATCATATGTTTTCTTTGATCTGTGATAGGTAATAGAAAACCAAAAAATGTAAAGTGTAGGAGTGAAATTGACATTTTGAGATTCATTTATTGATTACAACCCTTGTCTCTACCATTGAAAAATAGTGGTTTTTTTTTATTATTTGTTGAACTCTTAGAGTAGGGTTAATCTTACGAGTGTATAGTAAACTGAAAGTAGATCACTGTAAAAATTAAGAGAGGGACTAGGAGAGGAAGGAGAAAGAAGGGTGGGAACATGGGTAGGAGTGAGGTTAGAGTGGGAAGTATCATTATATCCCTAAATCTGTATACAAAATACATGATATTATTTTACCCACTCCTTAGAATTTACCCAAAGGAATTTAAATTGGCAAACAAAAAAGCGGTCTGCAGCCTAATGTTTATTGCAGCTCAATTCACAATAGCTAAGACCTGGAACCAACCTAAATGCCCATCAACGGTAGACTGGATAAAGAAATTATGGGATATGTACTCTTTAGAATACTATACCGCAGTAAGAAACAACGAAATCCAGTCATTTGCAACAAAATGGAGGAATCTGGAACACATCATGCTGAGTGAAATAAGCCAGTCCCAAAGGGACAAATACCATATGTTCTCCCTGATCGGTGACAACTGACTGAACACCAAAAAGGAAACCTCCTGAAGTGAAACGGACACTATGGGAAACGGTGACTTGATCAGCATAGCCCTGACTGTTAATGAACAACTTAATACATTATCCCTCTTAGTAGTTTTTTTGTCTGTTCTACTTAATATGACTGGTTTAATTCTGTAATTAATACACAGTTATTCTTAAGTGTTGAAAATTAACTGAAATGTGATCCCTGTTAAACATAAGAGTGGGAATAAGAGAGGGAAGAGATGTATAATTTGGGACATGCTCAAGCTGACTTGCCCCAAATGGTAGAGTTAGAAACATACCAGGGGATTCCAATTCAATCCCATCAAGGTGGCATGTACCAATGCCATCTCACTATTCCAAGTGATCAATTTCAGTTCACAATTGATCATAATGAAAGGACTAAGAGTCAAAGGGAGCACATAAACAAGTCTAGTACCTGCTAACACTAACCGATAGAATAAATAAAGGGGAGAGTGATCCAACATGGGAAGTGGGACACTCAGCAGACTCATAGAATGGCAGATGTCCTAAATAGCGCTCTGGCCTCAGAATCAGCCCTAAAGGCATTTGGATCTGGCTGAAAAGCCCATGAGAGTATTTCAGGCATGGAAAGCCAAGACACTCTGGCAAAAGATCTCTGTGAGTGAGATCCCAGTGGAAAGAACAGGTCTTCAAAGAAGGAGGTACCTTTCTCTGAAGGGAGGAGAGAACCTCCACTTTGACTATGACCTTGTCTAAACAAGATAAGAGTCGGAGAACTCAGAGGGCTTCCATAGCCTTGGAAACTCATGACTGGAGCATGGGGAGATTACTGATGCCATAAACAGGAGTGTCAATTGGTAAAGTCAACAACAGGAGTCACTGTGCACTTACTCCTCATGTAGGATCTCTGTCCTTAATGTGCTGTGCATTGAGATTTAATGCTATAACGAGTACTCAAACAATATATTTCACTTTGTGTTTCTATGGGGTGCAAACTGTTGAAATCTTTACTTAATGTATACTAAACTGATCCTCTGTTAAAAAAAAAAAAAGAAATTATCAACTCCCAACTTGACTCTCACTGGGATTAAACATGACAATAGGTCTGATCTGATTTCATCATCATTTAAAAAAATCATCTATTATTTTTCACTTTATGTTTCTGTGTGGGAGCAAACTGTTGAAATCCTTACTTAATGTATACTAAGCTGATCTTCTGTATATTAAGAGAATCGAAAATGAATCTTGATGTGAATGGAAGGGGAGAGGGAGTGGGAAAGGGGAGGGTTGTGGGTGGGAGGGACGGTATGGGGGGGAAGCCATTGTAATCCATAAATCGTACTTTGGAAATTTATATTCATTAAATAAAAGTTAAAAAAATTTTTTTAAAAATTTTTTAATAAATTAATAAAAATATTTATTTATTTGAAAGTCATAGAGGAAAGTTATGGGGGGGAGCTCTTCCATTCACTGGTTCACTCCCCAGATGGTTGCAATGGCCAGGGCTGAGCCAGGCCAAAGCCAGGAACCAGAAGCTCCCTCCAGCTCTCCCACATGGATTCAGGGGCCCAAGCATTTGGACTATCTTCTGCTGCTTTTCCCAGGCCATTAGCAGGGAGCTGGATCAGAACTGGAACAGGGGTCAGTGCTGCAGCAGCAGGTTAAGCCCCAGTCTGCAGGGCTGGCATCCTCTATGGTGGTTGATTCAAGTCCTAGCTGTTCCATTTCCAGTCCAGCTCCCTGCTTATATGCCTGGGAATGCAGCAGAAGATGGTCCAAATGCTTGGGCCCATTCCCCTACATGGGAGACTTGGAAGAAGCTGCTGGCTCCTGGCTTCGTCCTGGCTCAGCACTGGCCATTGGAGTCATCTGAGGACTGAACCAGCGGATGGAAGCTTCTCTCTGTCACTTGCTCGCTCGCTCTCGCTCTCTTCTTTCCTCCTTCCCTCCCCTCCCTCTCTCTCTGTAACTCTATTAAATAAATAAATAAAATAAAATAAAATAAAATAAAATAAATGAAGTTGAGCCACTGAGTCAGGAACTAGCACCCATATGGATGCTTGCATTGCAGGCGGCAGCTTTACCCACCATGCTGACCCCTGTACACTTTTTCAAGTAACATCATATGCAACAAACAGTAGAGTACACAAATACGTGAAATAACAACTGACAGAACTGAAAGGAGAAATAGTATTAAATAATAGTAGGATATTTCAGAATCCCACTTTCAAATAGGGATCGATAAATCACATAGAAATATCAAAACGGAAATGGAGGACTCAACACTACAGACTGAATCACAAAAAGATTAGTGGAAGAACAGAATAAAGAAGCAAGTTGATTTTAATTTAAAAAATCACTCATGAACTTCTCATACTCATGGATTACAGAAATTTCTGAACCAAAATAAGCTATTTTTAAAAATTTTAATTCTTATCATCATTATATTTGAAAGGCATAGAGACTTTCTGGAGTACTCTCATATTAATAGAACACCACATCCAAGAGTAGAATACACATTTTTCTCAAATACACATGTAACATTCTCCAGAATAAATCACATTAGTTCACAAAACAAGATATAAATAAATATGCCATATATTTTGTTTATGTTTATATAAATATACTAAAATCTGAACATATCTATGACTATTAAGGATATTGAATCAATATTTAAAAGTCTCCAACCTGGGTGACTTCACTGGTGAATTCTACCAAAATTTAACACAATAATACCAATCTTCCTTAACAAATTCAAGAAGACCAAAATTGTGCCAAGTATCTTTTCAAACCACAGAAGAATTATACTCTAAGTCAACAGCTGAAGGAAAATTGGAAATGTCAAACATATAGATTAAACAATAAACTTTAATCAACTAATAAATGCAATAAGAAATCACAAAGAGAAATGTATCTTGCAACAGATGAAAACAAAAATACCCATATCAAAATTACAGTATGTAGCAGCAAAAGTAATACTGAGAGAAGTTCATAGAGATACATACCTAAATCAAAAGATAAACATCTTACTTAATAACCTAACTTTATATCTCAAGGAACTAGAAATAGAAGAAAAAAATAAATCCAAATCTATTAGAAGGAAGGAAATAGCAAATGTCACCATAGAAATAAATGAAATAGATACCAGAAAAACAATAGAAAAGCTAAACAAAAGTTGTCTTCTTGAAAAGATAAACTAAATTGACAAACCTTCATCTAGACTAAGAAAAAGGAGCAAATAAAATCAGAAATGTAAAAAGGGACATTACAACTGATGTCACAGAAATTAACGGGATTATAAGAAACTAAAACAATCATATGTCAACAAATGAATAATCTAAAAGAAATCGAAAAATTCTTAGAAAGACTCAACCTATCAAGACTGAATCATAAGGATATAAAAAAATCTGAATATACCTATGACTAGTAAGGATATTGAATGAGTAATCAAAATACTCCCAACTGTGGGGAGCAGCCCGGACTGGACTGAGTTACTGGAATTAAGACTTATTCTATGCATCTGCTCTCCCACAATATGGCGCTGGGAGAGAAGTAAACAGCTTCTACACAGCTGCCTCCAGTTCAGCTAATAAACTGTAGGACTTGCTCCTGATTGGAGGAGAGCAGCGTACTCGGCGTGTGGGCAGCCAAGTTAGGATTGGCAGAGGAGGACTATAAAGGAGGAGAGAGACAGCATGCACCAGGAACATCTAAGGGGAACATCTGAGGGAACACCTGTGCAGCCCCCGAGAGAGCCGGCCAGCGGTGTGCCGCTCCCCCGCGGAAGTGAGGAATGTGGCAGGGGGAACTGCCCTTCCACGGAGGTGGAAGGGACAGCAGCCAACCCGGGAAGAACCAGCAGCAAACCCGGGGAGGGCCGAGCAGATGAAAGAACAGCGCAGGGTCCTGTGTCGTTCCTCCACGAAGAGGGGGAGCGACATAATGGTGCCGTGACTCGGATATGAAGCCTAGGCAGGGTTTAGTGTCGTTCCTCCATGAAGAGGGGGAGCGACATAATGGTGCCGTGACTCGGATAGGAAACCTAGGACAGATATGAAACTTAGGAGGGAAGAAACGGGAAGAAGTGGAAAATACCGGAGAGAGAGAGACTAGCAAACAGCCTAGGGAAAAGCCGGACGAAAAAGGTGCCGGAAGAAGCTATTGAAAGCCTAGGCATAGACTCAGATACGGACTACGGGGGGAAGCTGGGAGAAATCTCTAAGGTCGAAAGTGAAAGTGAAAGCTAGAACAAACAGACTCGGATGCGGACTGTGGGGAGAGGCCAGGAGAAATGAGGGAGGAGTATTGTTGGAGGAAAGCTTGGGGAAACATACCGGGTAGAGAAAAATGTTAGGGAAATTGAAGCCGCGGGGGGCAGGCCAAGGCGGAGACGAAAGCCACTTTGGGATTCTCAAGTTAGCCCGGGAATAGGGGGCGAAAAGTTAAAACCAGAAGCGGAAACGTAAGCCTGGTTGGGATCCGTCTGATTAGCCCGGGGAGCAAAGGACGGGAAGCCAAACCGTGGGGCGGAGACGTAAGCTGGGTTGAATTCGCCAGGCTAGCCCGGGGAACTTGGATTGAATGCTAGCGGTGGAGACGCAAGCTACGCTGTGTGACTCGCGGAAGCCGCCGCGTGCAGAGAGAGCACGGGGCGTGAATAGATAGGGAATGCGGGGCTGGCGCGAGGCCGTGGTTCAGACGCGAAAGGGCTAGTGCGAGACCGCGGAGTGTGCGCGCAAAGCCGAGCCGCGCAGAGCCGAGAAGCCGCGCAGATGAGAGAGGCGCGGGCTGAAGCGGCTCAGAGCCGGAAAGCCGCCAAGAAGCAGCCTCGGGGCGGGCGCAGGAAAGCCGCAGGGATAAGAGAAACAGAAGTTTAGAAGTAAAATGAGAGAAATGGGAATGTTGGCAGACAGAAGTAAAATGGGAGAAATAGGAATGCCCGGAGATAGAGAAATAGAGAAATAGAAAGGCCTCCCCTCAACATGGCAATGAGAAAGCTTAGATTCGGTCTGCCCGATTAGTGAGGCGATGAGCACCTGCGGCGGCTAGCAACTTATGCGCCGCAGGTCACCGAAGACAGGCACGAATTAACATCAGTAAGGCCTCCCCACAATACAGCAATTAGGAGGCTTGGATTCGGTCTGCCTGATTAAGGCGGTAAGCGCCAGCAGGCGGCTCGACCAGAGTGTGAGCCGCAGGTCACCGAACACAGGCACGCATCAGCGCCTAAAAACCTCCTCACAACATGGCGAAGAGAGGACCCAGATTCGGTTTGCCTGATTGATAGGACTTGTAAGAACCTGTGGCAACTCTAGCAAGTAGAGCAGAGTGTGTGCCGCGGGACACCGAAGACAGGCGCTTATCAACGCCAAAAATAAAAAGAAAGGGGGATTTGTGGGGAGCAGCCCGGACTGGACTGAGTTACTGGAATTAAGACTTATTCTATGCATCTGCTCTCCCACAATATGGCGCTGGGAGAGAAGTAAACAGCTTCTACACAGCTGCCTCCAGTTCAGCTAATAAACTGTAGGACTTGCTCCTGATTGGAGGAGAGCAGCGTACTCGGCGTGTGGGCAGCCGAGTTAGGATTGGCAGAGGAGGACTATAAAGGAGGAGAGAGATGGCCTGCACCAGGAACATCTAAGGGGAACATCTAAGGGAACACCTGTGCAGCCCCCAGAGAGCCGGCCAGCGGAGTGCCGCTCCCCTGCGGAAGTGGGGAATGTGGCCAGGGGGAACTGCCCTTCCACGGAGGTGGAAGGGACAGCAGCCAACCCGGGAAGAACCAGCAGCAAACCCGGGGAGGGCCGAGCAGACGAAAGAACAGCGCAGGGTCCTGTGTCGTTCCTCCACGAAGAGGGGGAGCGACACCAACAAAACATAGCCAGGACTGAATAATTTCACCAGTGAATCCCACTAAAATTTAAAGTGTTAATGCCAGTCTTTCCCAAAATCTTCTAAAAAATTGAGGCTAGCATTGTGGTGCAATGGGTTAAACCACTGCCTGTGGCACTGACATACCATATATGGGCATCAGTTTGAGTCCCAGCTGCTCCACATCCAATCCAGCTCCCTATTAATGCACTTGAGAAAGTAGCAGAAGATGGCTCAAGTGACTGGGCTCCTGCCACTCACATGGGAGACCCAGATGGAGATCCAGGGTCCCAGCTTCTGCATGGCCCAGCCCTGGCTGCCGTGGCCATTTGAGGAACGAACAAGCAGATGGAAGATCTCTATCTGTCTCTTCCTGCCTCTCAGTAACTCTGCCTTTCAAATCAATAAATAAATCTTTCTTTAAAATTGTCCAAAAATATTGAAGGGGAATACACACTTCTGAACTCATTTTACAAAGACACTATTACCCTAATAAGAAAGCGGTACAAAGATATCACCCCCACCAAAAAAAAAAAAAAAAAGAAAGAAAAATAACCAATAACTGTGAACAGAGGCAAAAATCCTCAAAAAAATGCTAGGAAACCAAATTCAATAGCTCGTTAAATGGATTATACACCATGAAAGGTTTTTCTATGGAAGGCCAGGATACAAAAAAAATGAACACATTAATGTGGCACTCCACCATGAACATGGTGCACTACAACTTCAAGAAGTTTACCATGGGTGCCATCTGCCAAAGACTTTTTTGAACTAACGTTAAGAAAGACTCAACAAAACATTCCAACAGTTATTTGTATACATTACCAAATTCATCAGGAGATATTTTAACAACATAAAAGTCAAATTTATTTAACAGTATTACCATGATAGATTCTAGTGGATTTCTTCAAATTGGATGATATTGATCCATTTTACTGGTTTTGTGAATATCTCCCTGACAAGGATCATTACAAGCTGATTCCTTAGACAAATAAATATTGTCCAAAATTTAACTGACAATTTTGCTAAAGATTATGTGTAGCTTATGAAATATGGTGAGTCTCTCTTATAGCTTTAAGTGGTTGAAGCATACTGCCCTCAGGTGAATGTGCACTATTATCAAGACATAGCAGAAGGGTTTGGAATATTTTGAACAAGTGAATCAGTATTTATCTCATTTAACAACAGTTGACACATATATGAGAACTCTGCTGTTATGTGGGTGCCCAAATGCCTGGAAACCCAGATTCATCAATAAGGTGGTGAGAGCAGATGTGGATTCCAGACCTATGCATTTATAACCTACTCTGTGTTTTACACTTGAGCTGATTATAAGTACCTATTTTGACAGGTTATAGATAATAGATACTCTAGGTATTATAAATATTTAGTATTTACCTTGGCAGGTAGTAGACACTACAGAAATTTAAAAATCCTGTCACCCTTTGGAAGATTTGAACACCACCAGAATGCAAGCCATTATAACCCTGGGTCACCTCTGCACTTTTTTGTATGCAATGGGTTTGTCTGAGCAATGCAGATATGTGTTAAAAGAGCAGATCAAACTCTTCTAGGATATACCTCTCTTTATCAACAAGCCTCTTATAGTTGTAGCAAACAAATGTGATGTGAAGAGACTAACTGAATTTTCTGAATATGATCAGAAAATGTTTCAAACTTTGCAGGCTGAAGGATTCCCTATAACAGAAAACAGTACTGTGCTTGAGGAAGGAATTATCAAAGTTAGAACAGAGGCTTGCAATAGCTTCTGGCTCAGCAAGTGGAAACCGAAAATAAGGGAAATAAAGTAAATGATATGCTGAACAGATTATACTTAGCTTTCCCAAACAAGAGAGATAAGGAAAGGCCCCCTTTCATCTCCAAAGGAGTGGTGACATGCAGAAAGAGAATGGAAAATGGAAATCCCAAGAAGAAAAGGGAGTGAGAGCTTGATATAGAATTGGGAGGTGGTCATATTTTAGACCTTCAGAAGTACTGGTATTTAATGACTTTGTCTGAAAAATATAAAATTACAGAGATATGGGAGGCTATAATATAGCCAATTATATTCTCTCTCTCTCTCTCTCTCTCTCTCTCTCTCCCCTCCCCCTCCATCCCTCTCTCTGTAACTCTCAATTTTAAATAAATAAAACAAATCTTAAAAAAACAGTTCCTGACAAGTATGAATTTAAACGTGAATATGAGGAACTGGTAAAAATCCAATAGCTAGAAAAAATAACTTGAAAAGTCTGCAACCCAAAGAATACAGAGACCCAGGATATATTTTTAAAAGTATCTATCTATCTATCTACATATCTAATAGGCAGAGTGACAGACAGAAGGAAAGGGAGAGGGATGGAGGGAGGGAATGGGAGAGAGAGGGAGATCTTCTATCTGCTGGTTCACTCTCCAAATGGCCACAACAACCAGGGCTGGGCCAGGCTGGAGTCAGGAACCTGGATCACCACTCTGGTCTCTCATATAGGTAGCAGGGCCCCAAGTTGTTGAGCCATAATCCCACTGGCTTTTCAGGTCCATTAGCAGGGATCTGGATTGGAAGTAGAGCAACTGGGACTCTGATATGAGCAATCTGATATGAGATTCCAGCGTTGTGAGCCACAGATTAACCCCCTGTGCCACATCAGCCCTGATCCAGGATGTCTTGAACTGCTCAGAAGAATACATGGACAGTTCTGGAGTGTGAGATGCAGTCTAGGTGTTGCCATGAATGATGAAGACAACAGTCACTACACAATCCAAGCAACAAGATCTCAGAGGAAAGGTAAGTAAGAAAAACTCTGTTTCACTCCCTCCGTAGCCCAGAATCAGAGTTTCTCTCAAAATTTCCACATGATGTTTCCGGACTTTGGGATACCAAGATAGTGAAGAAAGATTATGGTGTATAATTTTCAGAATAAGATGAACCTGTTTGAGGATGAAAGGGGAGGCAGATAGACATTTCTGTTATATGAAACCTAAGCACCTCATCTCTGGAAAAAGGAAAAGCTGATAAGAAGCACAGGAGATATGTTTTTCACTTGCCATGGTTGGCTATACTGCTGTTCATTTCTTGGTTTGGTATGGTACATTTTCATAAAACTGAAATCATGATCTACAACCTAAAAATGAAAATGAAAGTAATTAAAGCATTTGTTGCTTCACTAAACACTGTGGTTAACCCCTATTTTTGTCATTGCATAATCAAATATTTTGAATAGACAAGGTTTCTGCATTCAATAAGGCATTGATTACTTCAGATTTACAGAATTGAAAAGATTTATTAGTATCACTGTTCTGTTTTTGATGGAGAAAATCCTATCTTTTTCTTCTGCAAGAAGGAATTTTAATTCATCATATATGAATAGCCCTATTTTGTAAAGAAAGCATCACTACTTGTAGATGTAGTCAGAAGGTTACCAGTCCTACCCTGCAAGCTTGGGAGCAAACATGCTTACATGTGTCAGACCTCAGTGCTTAAAATACACCTTTAAATCATTCTCTAATATTTTTGCACAATGTTTCATTGTAATCTTCCTTCAATCCCTTTATCCAAAATAAACTCCAGAAGACAGTAAGAAAAAAATCAATTAATGTGATATGCCACATTAACAAATTGAAGAATAGGGAGTGAGTTTTTAGACAAGCAGCTAAGACACACCTGTCCCTTATTTGCATTATCTGGGTTCAATTCCTAATGAAAGAAATTAAAGAAGACACAAATAAATTTAAATGCATCCTGTATTAATGGATTGGAAGACTTAATGATATTAAAATGTCCTCACTATCAGGGTCCATGTTATGAGAGCCAGTTAAACCGCCTCCTGCAATCCCATATGGGTGCCAGTTCGAGTCCTGGCTGCTCCAGGACTTCGAATCCAGTTCCCTGATAATATGCCTGAAAAAGCAACAGAAGATGACCCAAGAGCTTGGGCCCCTGACACCCATGTGGGAAACTCAAATAGAGTTCCGGGCTTCTGGCTTCCAGGAGTGAACCATTGGATGGAAGATCTCTCCACCTCCCTCCTTTTCTCTTCTCTTCCTCTCTCCTTCTCTCTTCTCCTACCTTCCCTTTCCCTTTTTCCCTTTCCCTCTCCTTCTTCCTCTCCCTTCTCCCCTCTCACCTCTATCCCTCTCTCTCTCTACAAATCTGCCTTTCAAATAAATATCTGTTTTTAAGAAAAAAGTCTTCACTATCCAACATGATCTACAGATTTGACACAATCCTCATCAAAATCCCAATAACATTTTTATAAAAAATGTAAATAACATTTATAAAATTCATATGGATCCACAAAAGACATTCAACAGCCAAAACAATATTTGGAAAAAAAACCTGGAGAACTTACTCTCCCTGATTTTGAAACATATTACAAAGTTACAGTAATTAAAGCTATCATAAAGGTGCACTGATGGGCCAATTGTGGGGGGACCAAGCTCATAAATAAGTGCATACATATGCAGTCCAATGATCCCTGACAAGGATTTAAACATTACAAAAGGACAGTCTTATCATTACTTGCTACTAGGAAAACTACATTCATACAAAAGAAAGAAATTGGCCCCTTATGTCATACCATACAGAAAAATAAACTCAAAATGGATCAAATATTTCAATCTAAGACCTGAAACTATAAAACTCCTCTGAGAAAACATAGGGGAAAACTTCATAACATGGGTTTTGACAATGATTTTTTTGGATATGACACCAAAAGTACAGGCAACAAAAGCAAAAAAAGATATAAATGGTATTAAGTCAAAGTGAATTCTTCTCCACAGGAAAGGAAACCCAGCAATAGAAGTTAAAAGGCAACCTCCATGGGGCCAACGCTGTGGCATAGTGGATAAAGCCATGCCTGCAGTGCAGGCATCCCATATGGGTGCTGGTTCAAGTCCCGGCTGCTCCACTTCCAATCCAGCTCTCTGCTATGGCTGGGAAGGCAGTGGAGGATGGTCTAAGCCCTTGGGCCCCTGCACCCGCGTGGGAGACCCAGAAGAGGCTCCTGGCTTCAGATTGGTGCAGCTCCACCAGCAGATGGAAGACCTCTTTATCTCTCTCTGCCTTTCCTTCTCTCTCTGTGTAACTCTGACTTTCAAATAAATAAATAAATCTTTTTTTTAAAAAAGGCAACCTCCAGAATGAGAGGAAATATTTGCAAACCTATGCATCTGATAAGAACTTAATATCCAAAATATATAAGGGATCCATACAATTCAATAGCAAAAAATATAACTTTATTACAATAATGGGCAAAAGATATGGTTAGACATTTTTCTAAAGAAGACATACAAATGGGCAAAAAGTAGATGAAAAATATTCTGACATTATCAGAGAAAAGCAAATCAAAACCACAATGAATTGCCACATCATATTTCCTAAGGTGACCATTATTAAAATGGTTAAGTAGCCACCTGTGATGCTGGCATCCCATACTGGAGTGTCAGTTCAAGTCCTGGCTGCACTGCTCTGCTGGCAACATAGCTCCCTGCTAATGCACCTGGGAAAGCGGAAGACGGCAAAGATACTTGGACCCCTGACACCCACTTGGGAGACCTGGATGGAGTTCCTGGTTCTTGCCTTCAGCCTGGTCCAGACCCAGGTGTTGTGACCATGTGGGGAATGAACTAATGGATGCAAGATCCTTTCTCTCTCTCTCTCTCTCTCTCTCTCTCTCTGCCTGCCTCCATTTTCTCTCTCACTCTGCCTTCCAAATAACAAAATCAGAAACAAGTATTGCACATTAGATCTTACATTAGGACTGTTTCGCATTGAACAGGATATGGCATCCCAAACTCATGCTGATGTTTAAACTGTGAAGTCTTATGTTAACAGCTGATGGGGGTGCTAGCGCTGTGGCATAGTAGGTAAAGCCACCACCTGCAGTGCCAGCATCCCATATGGGTGCCGGTTCAAATCCTGGATCCAGCTCCCTGATATGGCCTGGGAAAGCAGTGGAAGATGGCCCAAGGGCTTGGGCCCCTGCATCCACATGGGAGACCTGGAAGAAGCTTCTGGCTCCTGGCTTCTGATCGGTCCAGCTCTGGCTGTTACCACCATTTGGGGAGTGAACTAGTGGATGGTAGACTTTCTCTCACTCTCATTCTTGCTCTCGCTCTTACTCTCGCTCTCCCTCTGCCTCTGCCTCTCTGTAATTCTGCCTTTCAAATAAATAAATAAATCTTTCAAAAAATGCTGATGGACTAAGGGTGAAGAGTCGATCTTTAGGTCACTGGAGGCTTGCTATCAAAAGGTGGTTCTCATGAGAAAGTTGGACATTTAACCTGGGTTTATCCTCCTTTCTCTCTTTGCTTCCTGATTCACCATGTGATTATTCCACCATTGCCAGCCTCCAACAGATACAAGACTAATGGAGCTGTCCAGTATTGCACTGTAAACCCCCAAAATACAAGCCCAAATAAACTTGTCCTTCCTAAGAAACTCTGGTCTGGTATTTTAGTCAAAATAACAAAGAGCTGACTAATGCAATGACTATAGTTTAATAACAGTGTAATGTATTTAGGATTTCTGTTAAATGAGTAGGTTATAACTGCTCTTGGCAGAGATGGAAAAAATGGCTAGCAATTTGATATTGTGTATATGTTAATTTAGTTCATGTTTAGCTACTGTCATGAACTACATATATGTACCTCATGACATCATGTTATATATACTTTAAAAATAAACAATAACCAAGATGGAGATTGAGTTAGTAATAAAGAACCTCGCAACAAAGAAAATTCCAGGACTGGATGGTTTCAATGCTGAATTCTATCACACTTTTAAAGAAAAACTAAACCCAAAATTAATAAACTATTCACAACAACTGAAAGGGAGGGAATCTTCCCAAACTCCTTGAGGCCAGCACATCTTAATTTAAAAACCAGAAAATGATACAAAAAGAAAGAGAACTATAGACCAATATCTCTGATGAACATAGATGGCAAAAGTCCTCAACAAAATACTAGCTAATAGAATACAACAACACATCAGAAAATCATTCACCCAGACCACATGGGATATATCCTTGGTATACATGGATGATTCAACATGATTGCACAGGATCTGGTGATTGTGATTGTGCAACTCAAGTGTGAACCATCAGAGACTGGCTGAGCAGCTGAGGAACTGCCTCTTTCATGCCTCCTACAACCTAGGGCAGATAGCAAGGAATCAAAGGACTGTTTTGTACTTTGTGCCAGACTGATAAAACCCAGCACTGAGAATATTCCAATAGCCCATGTCCCCAGTCCGGTTCCCACAGACACAACCTCTGAACTTTTCAGTGCCAGGAGAGTTTCGTGGTCCTGGTTCAGCAGTCTTACACTCTAGCAAGCATCACCAGTGGTTGATAGGTACATCATTGGGAAGTAGGACCATTTCAGCAACAGAAAAGACTACTTATAATTTCTAGAAGGACAGCAATAAATGAAACAAAATTACTAAAATTGATCCCTCAGTGCACAGATGATGTCAAACTCCAACAAGCATCAGGAACTTCCAGGCAAACACGCCCTCTCCTAAAGAGCAAAATATGGTGCCAGAAACCAACTACACAGTAACTGATATTTCCAGATACTCTGATGAAGATGTCAAAAGAGTTGTTTTAAGGAAGATTAATGAAATTCAAAAGAACACAGAGAAATGATTCAATATTCTAACAGATAAATTTGATAAGTAATTAAACTAAATCAAGAAGAAATCCTTAAACTGAAAAATATACGTGAAATTACAAACAATAGAAATCATCAATAGCATAATAAGTCAAAGAAAGAATCAGTGAGCTCAAACACTATTTGAAAATACACAAATGGAGAGAAAAGAATAAGGGCATCAAGACAAATTTTTAAAAAAGCACAAAGGGCCTTGGCAACTCATGACAAGAGCCTAGGGTGATTACTGAGGCCATAAACAAGAGTGTCAATTTGTTAAGTCAACAACACGAGTCACTGTGCACTTACTCCTCATGTAGGATCTCTGTCCTTAATGTGCTGTACATTGTGATTTAATGCCATAACTAGTACTCAAACAGTATTTTTCACTTTGTGTTTCTATGTGTGTGCAAACTGTTGACATCTTTACTTAATATATGCTAAACTGATCTTCTGTATATAAAGAGAATTGAAAATTAATCTTGATGTGAAGGGAAGGGGAGAGGGAGCGGGAAAGGGAAGGGTTGCGGGTGGGCGGGAAGTTATGGGGGGGGAGGCAATGTAATCCATAAGCTGTACTTTGGAAATTTATATTCATTAAATAAAAGTTTAAAAAAGCGCAAAGGAAACATGAGATGGCATTTAAAAAAGGCAAATATTCAAAGTTATTGGGATTCAATAAGGACTGGATTGTGCCAAAGGAGTAGAGACCAAATTCAAACAGAAAACTTTCCAAATCTAGATAAAAATCCAACTACACAGGTACACAAAAGCCAAAGGTGACTAGGCATATTCAATCCAATCAAGTCTGCCCCAAAACATTTACAAACAAGCTCCCCAAGTTTAAAGATAATGAGAGGATTCTCAAAGCTGTAAGAGAAAAGGAGTAAATAGCACATAAAGAGGTCCCAATTCACCTGACCTCAGATTTCTCAATAGAAACCTTGCAGACCAGGAGGGAATGGCATGAGACTTTCACTACTGAAAAAAAAATTGCCAGCCAAGGTGCTATATTTAGCAAAGTTATCCTTCAGATATGATGGAGAGGTAGAGACATTCCCAGATCAACAAAAGCTGAGAAAATTAAACACCATCAGACCTGTGTTGTAAGAAATGTTAAAAGGAGTTTTTCAAACTGAAAGAAAGAAATCCTAACAAGTAAGAAGAAAATATGAGGTTGAAAACTCACCAGGTAAGAGCTACTATACCAATGAATTCAGAATGTTCTAATATTGTAAACATGGTAAATAAATCATTTAAATCTTTACTGTGAAGGCTAAAAACATGTAATTACTACAGTACCATATAAAGAGACAGGCAATATGGAAGAGGTACAATGTAATATCAGAAAATCAAAATGCTGGGGCAGGGTCCCATTGTTGTGGCATAGCAGGTAAAGCTGCTGCCTGCAACTGCTGGCATCACATATATGGCACCAGTTCATATCCTGGCAACTCTACTTCAGATCCATATCCATGTTAACAGCCTGGGAAAAGCAACAGAAGAGGGTCCAAGTGTTTGGGCCTCCACCACTCATGTGGAAGACCTGGATGAAGCTCCAGGCTCCTAGCTTTGGCCTGATCCTGCCCTGGCTGTTGCAGCCATCTGGGAAGTGAACCAGCAGATTGAAGATCTTTCTGTGTCTTTCTGTCCCTCTCTTTCTGTAGGTCTGACTTTCAAATAAATAAAGAAATCTTTCAAAAAAATATGCTGAACCAGTGTTATGGTGTAGTAGGTTAAACCATGGCTTACAATGCTGGCATTCCATATCAGAGTGCCAGCTTGAGTACCAGCTGCTCTGCTTCCAATCCAGTTCCCTGCTAATGTGCCTGGGAAACCAGTAGAAGATGGTCCAAGTACTCCCTGTGGGAGACTGGAAATGTGTTCCTGGCTCCTGGCTTCAGCCTGGCCCAGACCATGTCAGGGCTGACCAGTTGGTTGGTCAGTTGGTCAGTGTCTCTCTCTCTCTCTCTCTCTCTGCTTTTCAAATAAATAAATAAATATTTTAAAAAGTAAAAACATGAATATGGAGCACAAATATAGGCAAATTTATTAGGATTTCTTGTCTCTCTGGTTTTTGTTTGTCTCTTTTCCTATTTTTTTTTTTTTTTTTTTTAACTTTTATTTAATGAATATACGTTTCCAAAGTACGAATAATGGATTACTATGGCTTCCCCCCCATACCGTCCCTCCCACCCACAACCCTCCCCTTTCCCACTCCCTCTCCCCTTCCATTCACATCAAGATTCATTTTCGATTATCTTAATATACAGAAGATCAGCTTAGTATACATTAAGTAAGGATTTCAACAGTTTGCTCCCACACAGAAACATAAAGTGAAAAATAATAGATGATTTTTTTTAATGATGATGAAATCAGATCAGACCTATTGTCATGTTTAATCCCAGTGAGAGTCAAGTTGGGAGTTGATAGTTTCTTTTCTTTTCTTTTCTTTTTTTTTTTTTTACAGAGGATCAGTTTAGTATGCATTAAGTAAAGATTTCAACAGTTTGCACCCCCATAGAAACACAGAGTGAAATATATTATTTGAGTACTCGTTATAGCATTAAATCTCAATGCACAGCACATTAAGGACAGAGATCCTACATGAGGAGTAAGTGCACAGTGACTCCTGTTGTTGACTTTACCAATTGACACTCCTGTCTATGGCATCAGTAATCTCCCTATGCTCCAGTCATGAGTTTCCAGGGCTATGGAAGCCCCTTGAGTTCTCCGACTCTTATCTTGTTTAGACAAGGTCATAGTCAAAGTGAAGGTTCTCTCCTCCCTTCAGAGAAAGGTACCTCCTTCTTTGAAGACCTGTTCTTTCCACTGAGATCTCACTCACAGAGATCTTTTGCCAGAGTGTCTTGGCTTTCCATGCCTGAAATACTCTCATGGGCTTTTCAGCCAGATCTGAATGCCTTTAGGGCTGATTCTGAGGCCAGAGTGCTATTTAGGGCATCTGCCATTCTATGAGTCTGCTGAGTATCTCACTTCCCATGTTGGATCACTCTCCCCTTTATTTATTCTATCGGTTAGTGTTAGCAGGTACTAGACTTGCTTATGTGCTCCCTTTGACTCTTAGTCCTTTCATTATGATCAACTGCGAACTGAAATTGATCACTTGGACTAGTGAGATGGCATTGGTACATGCCACCTTGATGGGATTAAATTGGAGTCCCCTGGTATGTTTCTAACTCTACCATTTGGGGCAAGTCAGCTTGAGCATGTCCCAAATTATATATCTCTTCCCTCTCTTATTCCTACTCTTATGTTTAACAGGGATCACATTTCAGTTAAATTTCAACACTTAAGAATAACTGTGTATTAATTACAGAATTAAACCAGTCATATTAAGTAGAACAGACAAAAAAACTACTAAGAGGGATAATGTATTAAGTTGTTCATTAACAGTCAGGGCTATGCTGATCAAGTCACCGTTTCCCATAGTGTCCATTCCACTTCAACAGGTTTCCTTTTTGGTGTTCAGTCAGTTGTCACCGATCAGGGAGAACATATGGTATTTGTCCCTTTGGGACTGGCTTATTTCACTCAGCATGATGTGTTCCAGATTCCTCCATTTTGTTGCAAATGACTGGATTTCGTTGTTTCTTACTGCGGTATAGTATTCTAAAGAGTACATATCCCATAATTTCTTTATCCAGTCTACCGTTGATGGGCATTTAGGTTGGTTCCAGGTCTTAGCTATTGTGAATTGAGCTGCAATAAACATTAGGGTGCAGACCGCTTTTTTGTTTGCCAATTTAAATTCCTTTGGGTAAATTCCAAGGAGTGGGATGGCTGGGTCGAACGGTAGGGTTATCTTCAGGTTTCTGAGGAATCTCCAGACTGACTTCCATAGTGGCTTGACCAGTTTGCATTCCCACCAACAGTGGGTTAGTGTCCCTTTTTCCCCACATCCTCGCCAGCATCTGTTGTTGGTAGATTTCTGAATGTGAGCCATTCTAACCGGGGTGAGGTGGAACCTCATTGTGGTTTTGATTTGCATTTCTCTGATTGCTAATGACCTTGAACATTTTTTCATGTGCCTGTTGGCCATTTGGATTTCCTCTTTTGAAAAATGTCTATTGAGGTCCTTGGCCCATCTCTTAATTGGGTTGTTGGTTTTGTTTTTGTGGAGTTTCTTGATCTCTTTGTAGATTCTGGTTATTAACCCTTTATCTGTTGCATAGTTTGCAAATATTTTTTCCCATTCTGACGGTTGTCTCTTCACTCTCCTGACTGTTTCTTTTGCAGTACAGAAACTTCTCAATTTGATGCAATCCCAATAGTTAATTTTGGCTTTGACTGCCTGTGCCTCCCGGGTCTTTTCCAGAAACTCTTTGCCTGTGCCAATATCTTGAAGGGTTTCTCCAATGTTCTCTAGTAACTTGATGGTGTCAGGTCGTAGATTTAGGTCTTTAATCCATGTTGAGTGGATTTTTGTGTAAGGTGTAAGGTAGGGGTCTTGCTTCATGATTCTGCACGTGGAAATCCAATTTTCCCAGCACCATTTATTGAATAGACTGTCCTTGCTCAAGGAATTAGTTTTAGATCCTTGATCAAATATAAGTTGGCTGTAGATGTTTGGGTTGATTTCTGGTATTTCAATTCTGTTCCATTGGTCTATCCATCTGTTTCTGTACCAGTACCATGCTGTTTTGATTACAACTGCCCTGTAGTATGTCCTGAAATCTGGTATTGTGATGCCTCCGGCTTTGTTTTTGTTGTACAAGATTGCTTTAGCTATTCGAGGTCTCTTGTGCCTCCATATAAATTTCAGCACCAATTTTTCCAGATCTGAGAAGAAGGTCTTCGGTATCTTGATTGGTATTGCATTGAATCTATAAATTGCTTTTGGGAGAATGGACATTTTGATGATATTGATTCTTCCAATCCATGAGCATGGAAGATTTTTCCATTTCTTGGTATCCTCTTCTATTTCTTTCTTTAAGGTTTTGTAATTTTCATCGTAGAGATCTTTAACGTCCTTGGTTAAGTTTATTCCAAGGTATTTGATTGTTTTTGTAGCTATTGTGAATGGGATTGATCTTAGAAGTTCTTCCTCAGCCATGGCATTGTCTGTGTATACAAAGGCTGTTGATTTTTGTGCATTGATTTTATACCCTGCTACTTTGCCAAAATCTTCTATGAGTTCCAATAGTCTCTTGGTAGAGTTCTTTGGGTCCCCTAAATAAAGAATCATGTCATCTGCAAAGAGGGATAGTTTGAGTTCTTCCTTCCCAATTTGTATCCCTTTAATTTCTTTTTCTTGCCTAATAGCTCTGGCTAGAACCTCCAGAACTATATTGAATAGCAGTGGTGAGAGTGGACATCCCTGTCTGGTCCCAGATCTCAGTGGAAATGCTTCCAACTTTTCCCCATTCAATAGGATGTTGGCTGTGGGTTTTTCATAGATTGCTTTGATTGTATTGAGGAATGTTCCTTCCAAACCCAGTTTGCTTAGAGTTTTCATCATGAACGGGTGTTGTATTTTATCAAATGCTTTCTCGGCATCTATTGAGAGAATCATATGGTTTTTCTTCTGCAGTCTGTTAATGTGGTGTATCACATTGATTGTCTTGCGCACATTAAACCATCCCTGCATACCAGGGATAAATCCCACTTGGTCTGGGTGGATGATCTTTCTGATGTGTTGTTGCATTCTATTGGCGAGAATTTTATTGAGGATTTTTGCATCTATGTTCATCAGGGATATTGGTCTGTAATTCTCTTTCAGTGCTGCATCTTTTCCCGGCTTAGGAATTAAGGTGATGCTGGCTTCATAGAAAGAATTTGGGAGGATTCCCTCTTCTTCAATTGTTCTGAATAGTTTGAGAAGAATTGGAGTTAGTTCTTCTTTAAATGTCTGGTAGAATTCAGCAGTGAATCCCTCTGGTCCTGGGCTTTTCTTTGTTGGGAGGGCCTTTATTACTGTTTCAATTTCTGTCTCAGTTATGGGTCTGTTTAGGTTTTCGATGTCTTCCTGGTTCAATTTAGGTAGGTTGCATGTGTCCAGGAATCTATCCATTTCTGATAGGTTTCCCTGTTTGCTGACATACAAGTCCTTGTAGTAATTTCTGATGATTCTTTTTATTTCTGTGGTGTCTGTTGTTACATTTCCTTTTTCATCTCTGATTTTATTGATTTGGGTCTTTTCTCTTCTTTTTTTAGTTAGTTGGGCCAATGGGGTGTCAATTTTGTTTATTTTTTCAAAAAACCAGCTCCTCGTTTGGCTGATTTTTTGTAATGTTTTTCTTGATTCAATCCTGTTGATTTCTTCTCTGATTTTAATTATTTCTCTTCTCCTACTAGATTTGGGTCTGGTTTGCTGTAGGTTTTCTAGATCCTTGAGGTGAATAGAAAGCTCATCTATTTGGTGCCTTTCCAATTTCTTGATGTAGGCACCTATTGATATAAACTTTCCTCTTAACACTGCTTTTGCTGCGTCCCATAAGTTTTGGTATGTTGTGCTGTTATCCTCATTTACTTCCAGAAAGTTTTTGATTTCTCTTTTGATTTCTTCTATGACCCATTGTTCATTCAGGAGCATGTTGTTCAATCTCCATGTGTTTGCGTATGCTCTAGGGATTCCTGAGTTGTTCATTTCCAACTTCATTCCTTTATGGTCTGAGAAGCTGCATGGTATGATTCTAATTCTTTTGAATTTGCTGAGACTTGCTTTATGGCCTAGTATGTGGTCAATCCTAGAGAAGGTTCCATGTACTGCTGAGAAGAATGTAAAATCTTTAGCTGTAGGATTGAAAGTTCTGTATATATCTGTTAGATCCATTTGGGCTATAGTGTCGTTTAAATCTACTGTATCCTTGTTGATCTTCTGTCCTATTGATCTGTCTATTTCTGAGAGTGGAGTATTGAAGTCCCCCAGTACTATTGTATTGGGGTCTAAGTCTCCCTTTAAGTCCATTAACAAATCTTTTAGATAAACTGGTGCCCTGTAGTTAGGTGCATATACATTGATAATTGTTATATCTTCCTGTTGAATTGATCCCTTAATCATTATGTAGTGTCCCTCTTTGTCTCTCTTAACGGTTTTTGTGGTAAAGTTTATGGTGTCTGATATTAAGATGGCTACGCCTGCTCTTTTTTCATTTCTGTTGGCATGGTATATCTTTTTCCAGCCTTTCACTTTCAGTCTGTATGGATCTTTGTTGGAAAGATGTGTTTCTTGTAAGCAGCAAATAGATGGGTTTTGTTTTTTAACCCAATCAGCCAAACGGTGTCTTTTAACTGGACAGTTCAGGCCATTCACGTTCAATGTGACTAATGATAAGTGGTAACTTTGCCCTGCCATTTGCCAAAGATAAGTTCTAATATATGCTTTGAATTCCCTGTGATCTTTTGCTGTGAGCTTTCCTTCCTTGGTTTCCTTCCTTTACCTTCTTTCATATTGATGACCGTGTTTCTTTGTTTCTGTGTGTAACACATCTTTAAGCATCTTTTGCAGGGCTGGACGAGTGGCAACAAATTCTTTCAATTTCTGTTTGTTATGAAAAGTCTTTATTTCACCTTCATTCACAAATGATAGCTTTGCAGGATATAATATTCTGGGCTGGCAGTTGTTCTCTCTTAGTACCTGGGCTATATCTCGCCATTCCCTCCTAGCTTGTAGAGTTTCTGATGAGAAGTCAGCTGTGAGTCTGATTGGAGATCCTCTGAGAGTAATCTGACGTTTCTCTCTTGCACATTTTAGGATCTTTTCTTTATGTTTCACTGTGGAGAGTTTAATTACAACGTGTCGTGGTGAGGGTCTCTTTTGGTCGTGTTTATTAGGGGTTCTGTGAGCTTCCTGTACTAGGATTTCTCTGTCCTTCTCCAAACCTGGGAAATTTTCTGCTAATATCTCACTAAAAAGGCCTTCTAATCCTTTCTCCCTCTCCATGCCTTCAGGAACTCCTAGAACCCGAATGTTGGGTTTTTTAATAGTATCCTGAAGATTCCCGACAATATGTTTTAGATTTCTAATTTCCTCGTCTTTTCTTTGGTCTGACTGTATCCTTTCCTGTTCTCTGTCTTCTAAGTCCGATATTCTCTCTTCTGCTTCTCCCATTCTGTTTGTAAGGCTCTCTATTGTGTTTTTCATTTGATCTATTGAATTCTTCACTTCAGTCACTATCCCAGTTTCCTGTTGTACTAGTTGTTTCGTTTCATTTTGATTCCTCCTTAATATTTCATTTTCACGAGAGAGATTTTCTATCTTGTCCATTAAGGATTTCTGTAGTTCAAGAATTTGTTTTTGAGAACTTCTTAATGTTCTTATCAATTTTTTGAGATCTGCTTCTTGCATTTCTTCTATGTCATCATCCTCATAATCTTGAATTGGGGTGTCTTTTTCATTTGAGGGCTTCATGGTGACTTCCTTGTTTTTATTACCTTGGTTTTTGCGTTTGTTATTTGTCATATTGGAGATATTTGATTTCTTCACTGTGGTGCTTTTTCTTGTTATACTATGACTCTAGATTAAGTGGACTATCTGTTTTTGATGGAGCCTTAGGGCTTGAGATGGGTGTGGCCTGAGAGCTCTGTTTGGTGTGCCAAAGGTGACACTCCCAGGTTAGGCGTGGTAAACCTCTCTCTCTCTCTCTCTCTCTCTTTTTTTTTTGATTCAAAAGGGAAGTTATTCTGCACAGCTGAACGAAGTTGGAGGTAGTTAGCAGGCAAATGATATACCCACAGGAGCCAGAGATCAGAAGCTCTTTCCCAAGGACCACACAGGGAATCTGTTCGGCCCTTAGAGTGGGCTCAAATTCTCCTTCAGTCTCCCACTGGGTTGCCAAAGTTACGGAATTGTAGCGTCTCTGGAGAGTGCTCACGTGAATTCCGTGAGTTCTCTCCCCCACCGTCTCTTTTTTCACAGTCTCAGTTCAGTAGCACCATAAATTTACTAGGTCCTAATCTCCTGTTAATTCGCCCCACCCAGAGTCAGGTTTTACTGCTAGGCTCAGGGCCGGTGCAGACCTGAGGTCGCTCTGCTTATGACGTATGTCCAAGATGGCGCCTGCTCTTTGTCTTGCTCGCCCTTGAGAGGTGAGCGGAGAGAGAGAAACCCGTGTCCGTACCAGTCACCTTTTTTTTTTTCCCTCTCTCTCTCTTCCAGTTAGCTTGGTGAAGTCCCCCCCGCCCCGGGGGTCGTTCCCTCTAGTCTCCTCTCTCCGCTTGCCTGCCGGTGTCTCGGGTTATTGAGGTTCGGCTCACCTCGCGTTCCAGCGCTGGTGTGTTGAGTCTGCCGCTGGTGTCCCGAACTGTGGGCTCCCACGCTCTCCACGCAGGTCTGCTCCCCTTCCAGCGCCGATGTGTGGACTCGGAGCCCTGGACGTCCCAAGTCTCCCCGCTGTTGCACTCCCCTTCGAGCACTTGCGCGCAGACCCTGCAGCTTGCGCAGCTCAGTCCCGCGGCTCGGTTTCCACGGCTCAGTCCCGCGGCTCAGTCCTGCGGCTCGGCTTTCGCGCGCGGTGGGCGACCTTGTTCTCCCAGTAGGTCCTCCGATTCACGCCCACTGGATCCAGAAGAGTTTTGTCTGCAATATTTTCCTGGTTCTTTTTTTCTGAGGCTACCGTAACTCCCCTTTTATTAAACTAAATTTTCCCGGACTATCGGTGCGCGCCCTCACTATTCCGCCATCTTGGCTCCGCCCCCTCTTTTCCTATTTTTATAACCAATTTTAAATTATCACTTACATATAGCTTGTTATAACCAAAAGAAGTTTCTTTTTTAAGCCTCAAGGTAGCCACAAAACAAAGCACAAATACAGAGTTTCCAAAAATAATTAGCAAGAAATCAGAATATACCACTAGAGTAAATCACTTAACCACAAATGAAGATTGTAATTTGGGGACAGATAAAACAAAACGCAAAACAAGTATCAAAATGGCAATAGGAAAATCTGACCTATCAATAATTACCTTAATGTCAATGGACTAAATTCTCACATTAAAAGACAGAGTTGGGGCTGGTGTTGTGACACATTAGGTTAAGCCACCCTGCAATGCTGGCATCCTGTAAGAGCACTGGTTAGAGTCCCAGATGCTCCACTTTCAATCCAGCTCCCTGCTAATGTACCTAGGAAAGCAGCTGAAGATGGCCCATATACTTTGTCCCCTGCCAACCACGTGGGAGATCAAGATGGCATTCAGGCTCCTGGCTTCAGCCTGGCCCAGTCCTGGCCATTGTGGTCACTTGGCAAATGAACCAGCAGATGAAAGATCTCTCCCTCTGTCTCTCCGTCTCTCTCTCTCTCTCTCTCTCTCTCTCTCTCTGTAACGTTATCTTTCAAATAAATAAAAATATTAACAACTTAAAAAACTCAACAACAACATAAAACCATCAATCAAGTTGAGAAATGGGCAAAGGGCTTCAACAGACAGTTCTCAAAAGAAGACACACAAATGGCCAACAAATATATGAAAAAATACTCAACATCACTAGCCATCAGGGAAATGAAAATCAAAACCACAGTGAGATATCACCTCACCCCTGTCAGAATGGCTAAAATCCAAAACACAGAGTAATAAATGCTGGTGAGGATGTGGTCAAAGGGGAACACTTTGTACACTGTTGGTGGGAATGTAAATTAGTGCAGCCACTGTGGAAAACAGTGTGCAGATTTCTTAAAAAAACCAGAAATAGAAGTGCCATATGATTCAGCAATCCCACTACTGGGCATATACCCAAAACACTTAAATACGATGTATCAAAGAGATAGCTGCACCACCATGTTCATGGCAGCAATGTTCACAATAGCCAATATTTGGAACCAACCAAGGTGTCCATCAGAAGATGAATGAATGGATAAAGAAAATGTGGGGTATATACACAATGGAATATTATTCAGCTATATAAAAAAGAACAAAATTATATCACTTGCAGCAAAATGAATGCAACTGGAAGACATCATGTTGATGTCTGGACCCAGAAAGACAAATATTGCATGTTCTCCCTTACATGGGTAAGTTAAAATTCAAAAAAACAAATAAAAAGAAAGAAAACAGAAAGAAATGTTTGTGTGTATCAATATTGCTGCAAATATAGTTCTGTAAAATGTTTTTAACTTTGTGAAACCAATGGTTAAGAATGTTATACTACCATAGTTTTCATGATCTTTGATTACTTTAAAATTTACTGTGTATGAGTTAAATGGTCATTTTTCCATTCAACTATTATTATGGTCCTTGTCTGTGTTCCCACTAAACTAGGGTCTTTTTGCTTTTTACTTGTTAAACTTTTATTTGGTGAAGAATTAAGCCTTTTTACTGTAATACAAATTTAAAATGTTATCTCAAAAAAAGAAAAAAAGGGAGAAGGAAATAGGGTGGGAGGAAGGGAATATCATTATGTTCTTAGAATTGTATCTACAAAGCAGATTGAATCTGTTAAAAACTAATTAAAATTTAAAAAAAGAAAATATGAAAAATAAAAAAGAAGAAAAAGCCCTAGAGTGACCAAATGGATTAAAAACAGTACCCAAATACATTTTGCTTACAAGAAACCATTTCACAGGGCCGGCGCTGTGGCACTATGGTGTAAAGCCACTGCCTGCAGTGCCGGCATCCCAGATGGGCACCGGTTTGAGTCCCGGCTGCTCTTCTGATCCAGCTCTCTGCTGTGGCCTGGGAAATCAGTAGAAGATGGCCCAAGACCTTGGGCTCCTACACCCGCGTGGGAGACCCAGAATAAGCTCTTGGCTCCTGCCTTCAGATCGGCACACCTTGAGCCTTTGCAGCCAATTGGGGAGTGAACCAGTAGATGGAAGACCTTTCTCTCTTTCTTTCTCTCTCTGTCTGTCTGTCTGTCTCTCTCTGTGAAACTCAGAATTTCAAATAAATAAATATTTAAAGAAAAGAAACCACTTCACCTCCAAGGATACATTTAGACTGAAAAATGAAAGGTTTAAACAAGATATCACATGCAAATGGAACCCAAAAGAAAGCAGGAGTAGCCATAATTATATCAGATAGAAATATTTTAAAATATTTATTTATTTATTTGAAAGGCAGAATGTCAGGGAGAAGAGACAGAGGGAGAGATCTTTTATCTGCTGGTTCACCCCCAAATTTCTTCAACAGCCAGAGTTGGGCCAGGAGGAAGCCAGGAGTCAGGAACACTATTCTGATCTCCCAGATGGGCGGAGTACTTGTACTTGAGCCATCTTCCGCTACCTTCCAAGACACAGTACCAAGAAGTTGGATCAGAAGCAGGGAACCAGGACTGGAATAGACATTCCCATATGGAATGTTGGTGCCACAAGTGGCAGCCTAACCCACTGTGGCACAATGCCAGCTCTACAATAAAATAGATTTTAAATCTAAAGCAGTAAAAATATCCCAGGATGGTCATGATATAATGACAAAGGGTTCAACCCAGCAAGAAGAAATAATACTTTTAAATATATATGCACCCAATGTTGGAACACATAAATATGTAAGGCAAATATTAAGTAAACATAAAAGGAGAGATAAGACTCCAAAACAATAGTATGGGACTTTAACACAACTCTTTCAGAAACGAACTGTTCATCTATTCTAGAAATAAAATCAACAGGGAAATAGCAGAATTCAATAGTACCTTAGATTAACTGGACCTAACAGATAACTACAGAACTTCCTATCCAACAAATGTAGAATATATATATTCTTCTCAACACTACATGGAACATTTTTCATGATAGAGCATTTACTAGGCCCTAAAACAAGACTCAACAAATTTAAAATAATAGAAATCATATTGAGTTTCTTTTCTAACCACAATGCAATAAAACTAGAAATCAATGAGAAAAATGGAAACAATTACACATGCATGGAAATTAAACTTATTTCTGAAGAACCAACAGATCAAGGAAGAAATCAAGGAGGAAGTTAAAAATGTCTTGATATGAATGACAATGGGCACATTTAAGCCTGGGATTATAAAGTGAATTAAAATTATGTCTTTAAAAAGAAAAGAGAGGAGGGAAGGAGGGGTATCGGAGGAGAGAGGGAGGAGGGAAGCATAATTATCTTCTTAGAACTGTACCTAAGAAAATACATGAAATCTGTTATCTTTATATTAAAAACAAAACAAATCCTATGCAAGACAGCAAAAGCAGTGCTAAAAAGAAGTTTATAGCAATTAAGGCCCGAATAATAATAATAAATAAATAAACAGAAAGATCTCAAGCAATTTAGCACTGCATCTCAAGGAACCAGAAAAAGGACAAATCCAATCCAAAAATGGTAAAAGGAAAGAAACAATAATACTCAGAGCACAAATGACACAGAAACTTAAACAGTACAAAAACTTAGTGAAACAAGAAGCTCATTCTTTAAAAAGATAAGCAAAACTGATAAACCATTAGCTGATTATGCAAGCAAAAAAGAGAAGCTTCATATACAGAAAATCAGATGGAAATAGAAACATTACAACTTACACTACAAGAATACACAGGGTTGTCAGAGTTTATTAAAAGCAACTATATGGAGGGGCCGGTGCCATGGTTCACTTGGTTAATCCTCTGCCTGCGGCGCCAGCATCCCATATGGGCGCCAGGTTCTAGTCCTGGTTGCTCCTCTTCCAGTCCAGCTCTCTGCTGTGGCCCGGGAGGGCAGTGGAGGATGGCCCAAGTGCTTGGGCCCCTGCACCCGCACGGGAGACCAGGAGGAAGCACCTGGCTCCTGGCTTCGGATCGGCACAAGGCCGGCCGTGGTGGGCATTTGGGGAGTGAACCAACGGAAGGAAGACCTTTCTGTCTCTCTCTCACTGTCTGTAACTCTACCTGTCAAATAAATACATAAAAATCTTTTTAAAAAAACCAACTATATGGAAGCAAATTTGTTAACCTAGTAGAAATGGATAAACTTTTTGACACATACACCTTACTCAGAATGAATCATAAAGAAATGTAATTCATTTCAAATAGTGAGACTGAGTCAGTAATAAAAACTCTCCCATCAAAGAAAAGCCCAGTATCTGATGTCTTCACTGCTAAATTCTATCAAACTTTTAAAGAAGCTTTGGTATTAATATAAATCCTCCTTAAATTATTTCAAAAATGTGAGAGTAGTAGTTCTTCCCAAATCATTCTATGAGGCCAGCATTACCTTGATACCAAATCCCGACAAGGATACTACAATAACAAAAAAGAAAGCTACAGGCCAATATCCTTGATGAACATCAGTGCAATAATCCTCAAAAAAAAAAAAAAAACACTAGCAAGTAGGATCCAACAGCACATTAAAAAGATCATTCACCAGGATCAAACCGGATTCATCCCAGGGATGCAGGGATGGCTCAACATAGATAAATATGATACATCACATCAACAGAAAGGACAAAACTAATGTGATCATCTCAGCAGATACAGAAAAAGAATCTGATAAACTTTAACTTTGTTTCATGATAAAACTCTGGCCAAATTAGGTACACTTCCACATAAAAAAGGTCATATATAACAAGGAACCAACTAACATCATATTGGTTGAGAAAAAAATAAACGATTTTTCTTTTAAAATCTGAAACAAGGCAAAGGGTGGTCACTTTCACTTTTAGTCAACATAATACTGGAGGCCCTAGCTAAAGCAATTACACATCACTTCTCGGCCTTTTGGCTAAAATCAAGTGTAAAGCAATTACATAAGAGAAATAAAGAGTATCCAAGTTGGAAAGGAAGAAGTCAATCTGCCACAATTTTCAGATGGGAAGAATCACTATATTCTTAAAGTTGTACTTATGAAATTTGTACTCATTAAATAAATGGTTTCTTTAGGGAAAAATTTTTCAGATGTCATGATCTTATATATAGAAAGCTCCGGGGTCATTGCCATGGTGTAGCGGGTAAAGCCACTGCCTGCAGTGCCAGCATTCCATATGGGCACCGGTTCAAGTCCCAGCTGCTCTACTTCCAATCCAGCTCTCTCCTATGCTCTGGTAAAGCAGTAGAAGACGGTCGCACCTGCATGGGAGACCTAGAAGAGGCTCCTGGCTCCTGGCTTCAGATAGACAAATAAATCTTAAAAATAAGAAAACCCCAAGGACTCTACCAAGAGGGCATCAGAACTAATAAACAAATTCAAAAAAATTATAGGATACAAAGGCAATGTACCAAAAGCAGTACTGTTATTATACACCAGTAGTGAAATCAGCTGAAAAAGAAATCCAAAAAGCAATTTCATTTCCAATAGCTACAAAAAATAAATTTAACTGAAGAAATGAAAGATCTCTACAATGAAAATTGTAAATCACTGATGAAAGATATTGAATATGACAATATGATATGGAAAAACATCTCATGTTTATGGATTAAAAATCAATATAATTAACATGTGCATAACTACCCAAAGCAACTTATAGATCCAATACAATCCCTATCAAAATCCCAACGATATTTTTCACAGAACCAGGAAAAAAACTACTAAAATTTATATAGAAGTACAAATTACTCCAGTTAGCCAAAGTGACCTTCAGGAAAAAAGAACAAGTAAGGAAGCATTACACTGACTTTAAGACATCACAAGGCTACAGTAATTAAAGCAGCATGGTATTGGCACAAAAACAGATTCACAGACCAAAGAAAGAGACCCTAGAAGTAAAACCACATATCTACAGCCAACTGTAGATGCTAAGGGCATGCATTTGAACAAATACAGTCTTTTTATCAAATAGTGGTGGGAAATTTGGATCTCCATATACAGAGCAATGAAACTAGAATTCTATGTCTCATTTACAAAAATCAGCTCAAAATGGATTAAAGCCCTAAATGTGAGACCTGAAACTTTGAGACTATTAGATGAAAACACGGTGGGGGGTGGTGCTGTGGCATGGTGGGTAAAGCCATCGCCTGCAGTGCTGGCATCCCATCTGGGCAGTGGTTCAAGTCCCAGCTGCTCTATTCAGATCCAGCTCTCTGCTATGGCCTGGGAAAGCAGCAGAAGATGGCCCAAGTCCTTGGGCCCCTGCACCCACGTGGGAGACCCAGAAGAAGCTCTTGGCTCCTGCCTTCAGATTGGTGCAGCTCTGGCCATTGTGACTAACTGGAGAGTGAACCAGCAGATGGAAGACCTCTCTTTCTCTCTCTGCCTCTCCTTCTCTATCTGTGTAACTCTGATTTTCAAATAAACAAATAAATCTTTTTAAAAAATGTAGATGAAAACATAAAAAAATATTTCAGGACACTGGATGGGCAATAATTTTCTGTATCACACCCACAAAGCACAGGAAACAAAAGCAAAAATAGATAAAGGGAAGTTTATCAAAATAAAGAGCTTTTGTACAGCATAGGAAACAATCAACAGAGTAAAGAGGCAATTACAGAATGAGAGAAAATATTTGCAAGCTAACTTCTGACAAAGGGTTAATATAGAGAAACCAACAGCTCAATAGCAAAACATTAAAAATATCAAATTTAAAAATGGGCAATATAGCTAGACAAAGGGTTAATATAGAGAAACCAACAGCTCAATAGCAAAACATTAAAAATATCAAATTTAAAAATGGGCAACATAGCTAAATAGACATTTCTTAAAGGAATACATATAAATGTCCAACAGGTACATGAAAAAATGCTCAACATCACTAATCATCAGGGAAAGGTAAATAAAAAGCATAATGAGATTATAATCTATTATCAAACAGACAAAAGATAACAGGAATTGGCAAGCATGTGGAAAAAGGGAACCCTTGTATACAATTGCTAGGAATGTATATTAGTGTAGTCATTGTGGAAAACAGTATGGAGGTTTCTCAAAAACTAAAAATAGAACTCCCATATGATCAAGCAATCCCACTTCTGGGTATATATCCAAGGGAAATGAAATCAATCTGTTCAAGAGGCATCTGCACTCCTATGATTACCAGGGCTGGAGATGCAGTGCAGCAAGTAAAGCTGCTGCCTGTAACACCAGCATCCCATATGAGCACCAGTTCTCGCCCCAGCTGCTCCACTTTCAATCCAGCTCCCTGCTAATGCACCTGAGACCACAACGGAAGATGGCTTGAACCCATGTGGGAGACCTGGACGAGGCTCCTGGCTTCAGTCTGGCCCAGCTCTGGCTGTTGCAGCCATCTGGAGAGTGAACCAATGAATGGAAGATCTCTCTCCGTGTCTCTCCCTCTATCTCTGTAACTCATTCAAATAAATAAATAAATCTTTTTTAAATATGGCCCAACAATACGCTATCCACAAGAAATTAATATTAACAACCTGGGTAGGTTGAAAGTAGATGAATGGAAAAAAAAGATGTGCCATTGAAATATAAATTTATTTTATTGTATTTTATTGACTTGATTTGATTTAAAAGGCAGAGAGACAGAGACGTCATCCACCCACTGGTCTACTCCTAAAATGCCTACAACAACCAGGACTAGGCCAAGTCTCTCACATGGGTGGTAAGGACACAATTACTTGAGCCATCACCTGCAGCCTCTAATTATGCATATTATAAAGCAGGAAGCTTGAATAGGAAGTGGAGCCAGTAAGGACTCAACCCCAGGGAATCTGATATTGGATGCAGGCATCCCAAGTGGCATCTGGACTACTATGCCAAACACTCACCTTGAAACATAAATTTCTTTAAAAGCACCAGTAGGTACACTACTATCAGTTAAACTCGACCTCATAGCAAAGAAAATTACTAGGGAGAAAGAGGAGCATTACATAATATTCATGAAATAACATAATTACAGTGATTAAACTGATTGGAGGTCAAGGGTTTGGGAAGAAGGTAAAGAAGGTGGATGTGGTTTAATAAAGACTTAGAATGAGAGAGCCTTGTGATGGGAAAATTAAATATTTTGATGTGATGATTATTACATGCAGTTACACATGCAAAAATTTCAGAGCTACACACACATACAATGCTTATGAAAGTGGGAAATTTGAGTAAGATCACCATCAGTTTTCTGTTTCTTTTCTACTGTACTATTGTTATAAAACAACACTGGAGGAAGTGTGAAAAGGATATCCCTGAACATTTATTGTTATTTACTATGAATTTATTTCAAAAATAGAAATTATGTATATGTATATGTATACATCTACACAGATGTCTGTGTGTATACATTCAGAATCTGACCACTTTTGGCTTTTCCCATGACTACTACTACCCTAGTCCAACCATGTGCTCTCATCTGGACTACTATAACACCCTCCTAACTGATCTCCCTGCTTCTTCTCCTGACTTTTTCTTAGAGTCCCAGAATATTCTCTTTATATATAAATCAAATCACGTCACTCTTAACCTCCCAGTGCTTTCTCAATGCAGAGTAAAATCCAAAACTCCATTTTTTTTTCTATAAAGGCCTACATTATTTGATGTCTAAATATATCTCTGACCTTGATTTCTACCACTATCTAACTCTCAGTGTTCTAGACACATATGCCCTCCTTGCTATTCTTGAACATACCAAACAAGTTTCCAACTCAGGGCCTTTGAACATCCTATTATCTCTTCTGTAACACTCTTCCTCCAGATATTCACATGTCACACTCCCGTTTCTTTCAGCTCTCTGCTCAGTAGCATCTCATCAGAGACACTTTTCTTGATCACTGTATCAAAAATGGTACCATCTATTGTTCCTAATTGTCTTATCTTGATTTACAATAGCAAAGTCCTTATCACTATATGACATTATATATTATATATTGGTCATTTACTACCTGTGTCATCCCCTATGAGTACAGGAACTTTAGTCTCATCACCACTGTATCCCTGGTGCCTAAAATAGGGATGGCTATGTAGTAGACAATAAATAAATGTTGAATGAACGAACACATAGGTCAAAAGGGGAAAAATCAATTTAGTTTATAATTTAGGTTTCCCAGTAGCCAAGATATAATATTTACATCACTGCTTCTTTAAGCCTAGCAACATTATACTATATAGTCCAAATATTTATCTATTCTTTGGAATCACTCATTGTTTTTATATACATTTTACAATTTTTTTCTTTTAAAAAACTTTTATTAATAGAACAGATTTCATGTATTTCTTTTTTCTTTTTTTTTAATTTTTTTTTAATTTATTTGAAAGTCAGAGTTACACAGAGAGAGGAAAGGTGTGTGTATGGGGGGGGGGGGGTTCTTCTATCTGCTGGTTCACTCCCCAGTGGGCCTCAATGGCTTGAGCTGTGCCAATCTGAAGCCAGGAGCCAGGAGCTTCCTCCAGGTCTCCCACGTGGGTGCAGGGGCCCAAGGACTCGGGCCATCTTCTACTGCTTTCCCAGACCATAACAGGGAGCTAGATCAGAAGTGGAGTAGCAGGGACTCAAACCGGTGCCCATGAGATGCCGGCACTACAGGTGGCAGCTTCACTTGCTACGCCACAGTGCCAGCCTCCTCTTTTTATTTTTTTTAAGAAATGTATTTACTTAAAAGGCAGAGTTACAGAGAGAGAGAGAGAAGGAGGGAGACACACACAGAGAGAGAGAGAGAGAGAGAGAGAGAGAGAGAGAGAATCTTCCATCCACTGGTTCACTCCCCAAATGGCTGCAAAGGCTGGGGCTGGGTCAGGTGGAAGACAGAAGCCAAGCCAGGAGCTAGGAAATTCTTCTGGGTCTCCCATGTGGGTGCAGGGGCCCAAGAACCTGGGTCATCTTCTGAGGTTTTTCCAGGCACATTAGCAGGGAGGCAGATGGAAAGAACAGCTGGGACTGGAACCAGCACCCTTAGGGGATGCCAGCACTGCAGATGGCGGCTTAACCTGCCTCACCACAGCACCAGCCCCAGATTTCATGTATTTCATAGGCATAATTCTAAGAAGATAATGATACTTCTCTCTCTCCTTTTCTCCCACCCTCCCTAAATCCCTCTCTTTCCTTTCTTTGTTTTTTCTTCAATTTTTGCAAAAACACGATTTAAATCCACTCCATAATCACAGGCTTAATGCACCACGAACCATAATATTCAACAAGTAAAAAGTAGGAAGACCATAGTTCCATAGGTATATAAACAAGGGCTAAAAAAAAAAAAAAAACCTAATCAAATCATAAGATGTCTGTTTCATCCCTATACATTATTTTATTTCATATTAATTGCCACACATCAGAGAAAACATATGATATTTGTTCTTTTGGGATTAGAGTATTTCACTAAGCATAATGGTTTTTTTTAATATATTTACAATTTTATCTTTTAAAAAATTACACAAGAATGTCTGCTATATTCTGCTTCATCTTAATTTTTTTGTTTTTTTCTATTTATTTTGCTTAGAAAAAAATATACATCAAAAATTATCAGGCCGGCGCCACAGCTCACTAGGCTAATCCTCCGCCTTGCAGCGCCTGCACACTGGGTTCTAGTCCCGGTCGGGGCGCCAGATTCTGTCCCGGTTGCCCCTCTTCCAGGCCAGCTCTCTGCTGTGGCCAGGGAGTGCAATGGAGGATGGCCCAAGTGCTTGGGCCCTGCACCCCATGGGAGACCAGGATAAGTACCTGGCTCCTGCCATCGGATCAGCGTGGTGCGCCGGCCGCGGCGGCCATTGGAGGGTGAACCAACGGCAAAGGAAGAGCTTTCTCTCTCTGTCTCTGTCTCTCACTGTCCACTCTGCCTGTTAAAATAAATAAATAAATAAATTATCTGTATATTTTATAAGGCTTCTTTTATCATATATTCTGGTTACTCTGGGTGCTAATATCTAGAAGAAACTAGAAACCTCAAGATTTCTATTCTAGTCATAGCTTTTTTTTACTACCTTGTGTGATCTTGGAAAAGATTTTTTTAATTGCCTCTGGGAATCAGTTTCCTACTCTTTAAAATGAGAAGGGTAGATAATACAATCTCTGACAGTTATTCTTGTCCTATGACTGAAGGTAAGCATACAGTAAAAGTGCTCCATTTCTTTTTTAGAAACATATTTTATACATAGTCTTTACATAGTGTATTCCACGCACTACAGTTTATACTCCATGGTATACATCAATTGAGATTCTGGTCAACCTCTAATCTTCCCTTCTATGGAAATGTATATCCCCTAACTTGAAGATGGGACCTAAAATCCGTATTTATACAACATGATATTGGCCCTTCAGCCATAGATAAACAGATCCTGGCTGTATATCTGGTCCAAACTAGGTTGAAGAATCGGGATTCAGAGAGACGAATAAATATCTTCTGAATACCAGAATTTATGTAAACTTAGGAACTCTTCAGTGAGCAAAGTAGGCTACATGCTGAAGGAGTGAGAAGAATGAAGTAGATAAAATGAAAGAAACACAAATAAACAAAAGAATCTATGGCCCCAAGGAGGTAGAAGAGAAAGGGGGAGTAAAGTTCCCTTAGCTAATGACAGCTTTTCATCCATCTTCAGGTCCCATTTGTGCCTAAGCTTCACTTTCTGCCCTTGGATTCTATAAAAATCTCTCATATTCCTCACACAAATTACATTTTCCTGTAAGCTGATTATAAGTACATCTTTACTATTTGTGATCAAAAATCTTTAATTGAGACATATACAGTTGGGCTGGTGTTCAATAAAGAAATTACAAACAACTTAAAGCTCTGGACATCTTATGCAAAGTATTCCTTCCCTAATTTCATTACATACTTGGATTAATCCTTAGTTAATTGAAAATTCATTAACCAATATATATTCCATGGCCTTTATTTAGCTAAATATCCAGGTCTATGTAGATTAGAAATATTCATATTCAAATACAATTACAAATTTACCTTCCAAAATCAAATCATCTTAATTTTTTTTCTGAGTGTACTCTCCTTTTCTGCAGACTACAAAGAATTACATAGATTTCACTAATTCCTACTCTGTATTCAGTGTTTAGCCATGAGAAAAGTGTTACATGAACACTGAGCCTCTCCTCATTCATAAATAGACAAACAACAAAGTTTTATCACACATCACAGGAATGACAAAAGGAATGGGAGATGGCGAGAATTCTAATTAGTTGAAAAAATCCAATGAGCTAAATTTTTATTTTGGTTGACTCAACAAACATTGTGATTTGTAAGTAAATACCAATGAATTATACAGAAAATTATCAATACTGTAAAAGGCAAGAAACAAACCAACCAACCAACCTAGCTTCTTCCACACTCTTAAAAGAGCACCTATAGTAAATAACAAACCTATAGCAGCTCTGTTTTTAGGTGTAGCTGTGCTTTGTTCTAGTTAGCTTCTAAAACTTAACCACACTGGAAGTTACAGTTTCTTGTCAGAAGAATTTCATCCCAGGGTATCAGAAATGCTGTTCTTTTAAACAGTTTATTGAAATACAGTATACATATCAGGAAATGCACATAAGTGTACAGGTAAATGAGTTTGACATCTGATCACACTCATAACCAACACCTAAATTAAGGGCAAACCATTACTAGTATCCCAACAGTCCTCACTATCCACCTCCCATTTCTTTTAGAGTTTATTGAATAATAATTTAAATAGAACAAATAAGTATCAGTATGCATGATTACATGATTATTATCTCAGACAGGAAGAAGAAGGTCCTGAAGTTCTGGTACTTCCAGAGCTGCCGCAACATCATTAAAACTGCTTAAGCTTATTTTTTAATTTATTTATTTAATGTATTTGAGAGGCAGAGAGACAGTGACAGACAGAAAGCTAAAGCTCCCTTTTCCTTTTTTTTAATAGATGATTTTTTTAATGATGATGAAATCAGATCAGACCTATTGTCATGTTTAATCCCAGTGAGAGTCAAGTTGGGAATTGATAATTTCTTTTTTTTTTTTTACAGAAGATCAGTTTAGTATGCATTAAGTAAAGATTTCAACAGTTTGCACCCCCATAGAAACACAAAGTGAAATATACTGTTTGAGTACTCGTTATAGCATTAAATCTCAATGCACAGCACATTAAGGACAGAGATCCTACATGAGGAGTAAGTGCACAGTGACTCCTGTTGTTGACTTTACCAATTGACACTCCTGTCTATGGCATCAGTAATCTCCCTATGCTCCAGTCATGAGTTTCCAAGGCTATGGAAGCCCTCTGAGTTCTCCGACTCTTATCTTGTTTAGACAAGGTCATAGTCAAAGTGGAGGTTCTCTCCTCCCTTCAGAGAAAGGTACCTCCTTCTTTGAAGACCTGTTCTTTCCACTGGGATCTCACTCACAGAGATCTTATGCCAGTGTCTTGGCTTTCCATGCCTGAAATACTCTCATGAGCTTTTCAGCCAGAACCGAATGCCTTTAGGGCTGATTCTGAGGCCAGAGTGCTATTTAGGACATCTGCCATTCTATGAGTCTGCTGAGTATCTCACTTCCCATGTTGGATCACTCTCCCCTTTATTTATTCTATCGGTTAGTGTTAACAGGTACTAGACTTGTTTATGTGCTCCCTTTGACTCTTAGTCCTTTCATTATGATCAATTGTGAACTGAAATTGATCACTTGGAATAGTGAGATGGCATTGGTACATGCCACCTTGATGGGATTGAATTGGAGTCACTCCCCAGATGCAGCTAGGGCTGATTCAGCCAGGAATTCCAGGTATGCATTAGCAAGAAGCTGGCTTCAGGAGCAGGTCTAGGACTCAAGCCCAGCACTCTAATATGGGAATGCAGGCATCCAAAGTGCTGTGCCAAAAGCCCATCCCTGGTTGTAACTTTAACTGCACATTTTACTTACTCTGAAGAATAAAGAATTTGTAAGTGCATAGAATTTACATGCAAATTATATTGCCACTGCACTTTTTTTTAAAGATTTTTTTATTTATTTATTTGACAGGTAGAGTTACAGACGGCGAGAGGGAGAGACAGAGAGAAAGGTCTTCCTTCCATTGGTTCACCCCCCAAATGGCCGCTACGGCCAGCGCACTGCGCCGATCTGAAGCCAGGAGCCAGGCGCCTCCTCCTAGTCTTCCATGCGAGTGCACTTGGGCCATCCTCCACTGCCTTCCCGGGCCACAGCAGAGAGCTGGAATGGAAGAGGAGCAACCGGGACTAGAACCCGGCGCCCATATGGGATTCTGGCGCCGCAGGCGGAGGATTAGCCAAGTGAGCCACGGCGTCGGCCTGCCACTGCACTTTTTAAGACATCTGTGATCAGTTTACCATTACTATTGCTTCAACACTACTTACACTACAGGTTGATCATACCTAATTTGAAAATCCAAGATCCAAAATGCTCTGAAATTCGAAGTTTTTAAGTGTCATGTTGATGCTCAAAAATTTCTGGAGGGGGCAGGCAACTGGCAAAGAGGTTGTGATGCCCCTTGGGATGCCTGCATTATATATAGGAGTCCCTGGGTAAGTCCTGGCTCCTCTCCTTCTGATCCAACTTCCTGCTAATGTATACTCTGGGAGGCAGCAGGTAATGGCTCAAGTAGTTCAGTTCCTGCTACCCACATGGGACACACAGATTGAGTTCTGAGCTCCAGGCTTCTGCCTAACCCAGCCCTTGCTGTAGCAGTCATTTGGGCACTGAACCAGCTTTATTTCTGTCTCCCTGTCTTTCAAAAAAATTTAATTTTTAAAAACTTAAAACATTTCAAATTTCAGATTTTCAGATTAGGGATGACCAACCAGTAAAGTCTATGCAAATATCTCAAAATTTAAAACACTGCAAAATCTGAAACACTTCTGGTCTTAAGCACTTCAGATAAGAGATACCTGATCTGAATTAACTGATGTTCAAAATAATGTCCTAGCTAGTAAGAGACTACATAAAAGATATTTTTAAATACTGGAAAACTAGATGTAACTAACCTTTATGCCTCTTGGTACTTACTGAGTTCAGTATGAGTATTCTGATACTCAGCAAAGAAGCTCCAATACCTTGTAACCTTTGTGTAGGACTCTGAGTGCTTCTCCTATACATTACAATCACAAGCATGAGGTTGGTACTCAGCAAAAAAAGAGAAACAAACCAGTTTTAGCATATATATATATATATATATATATATATATATATATATCTCCAGGCTTTCACAAACTCTTAATATATGAGGCCTGAATTAATAAAGTTTTGTTGTACTGTAATTTGGACCCCAATGATTCAGAATTTGTGGTAAGTCACAAATGGGCTATGGAGGTAGAAATCTGTTCTATCAGTGAAGACACCAGTTAGACGCCCACTTCTCATGCCTGGGTTCGATACTCAGCTTTGACTCCAGATTCTTGTTAATGCAGACCTTAGAGGCAGCAGTGATGGCTAAAGTAATTGGGTTTCCACTACCCATTTGGGAGCCCTGGATTGAAATCCTAGCCCTCAGCTTTGGCCCGGCCCAGCCCAGCCCTGGCTATTTTGAGCATTTGAGGAATGAGCCAGCAGAACGGAGTTCTCTTTCTCTCTTTCTAAAATAAAACTTGTTTTTTAAAAGAAAGGGATGGGGCCGGCACTGTGGCCATAATTGGTAAAGCATATGGGTGACAGTTTGTGTCCTGGCTGCTCCACTTTCAATCCAGCTCCCTGCTAATGCACCTGGAAAAGCAGTGGAGGATGGCCCAAGTGCTTGAGCCCCTGCACCCTCCTGGGAATCCCTGAAAAAGCTCCTGGCTCCTGGCTTTCAGCCTGGCCCACTCCTGGCAGAAGCCATTTGGGGAGTAAACCAGTGGATGAAGCATCTCTCTGTGTGTGTATGTGTGTGTGTATGTATAACTCTGCCTTTCAAATAAATAAATTAATCTTAAAAATGTATGTGTGGGTGTGTGTGTGATTAAACTGACTTGAAGATGATCTTTGCTTAAAGAAGTTGCTAAATTGATTAATTAATAAACTAGAGAAGATTTTAAAACTACTGAAAAGTACCTTTAAGTACTTTAAAATAACTTTTTACAAGTAATACACTGATAGATTAACTACAAATCATTCTCACCTCTTTATTAAGGCAAGATTCCTAAAGGAAATATTTGTTAATCTAGTTCTTGTTAGTATAGGTACAAGGAAGCCACAAAAAGTACAATTCATAAAACAATTCCAAAATTCAAAATTCAAAACTTCAACAATCTAGGAATTATTCTCCTCAAACTATTGCAAATAAAGAATAATTTGAAACATGAAACTCATTTTCTTTCTTTTTTTTTTTTTTTTTTTTTTGACAGGCAGAGTGGACAGTGAGAGAGAGAAACAGAGAAAAAGGTCTTCCTTTGCCGTTGGTTCACCCTCCAATGGCCGCCGCGGCTGGTGCGCTGCAGCCGGCGCACCGTGCTGATCCGATGGCAGGAGCCAGGAGCCAGGAGCCAGGTGCTTTTCCTGGTCTCCCATGGGGTGCAGGGCCCAAGCACTTCGGCCATCCTCCACTGCACTCCCTGGCCACAGCAGAGAGCTGGCCTGGAAGAGGGGCAACCGGGACAGAATCCGGCGCCCCGACCGGGACTAGAACCCGGTGTGCCGGCGCCGCTAGGCGGAGGATTAGCCTAGTGAGCCGCGGTGCCGGCCATGAAACTCATTTTCATATATCCTTACTTTTTCTGTTTCTATGGACCAATAAAATATTTTCTATGAAAATTATATCTATTGGTGATGAGCAAAAACAACCCAGCTAATAATGAAAACCTTGAAAGCATATAGGAAGAGAAACAGAATATAAGGATCTATGTGCACATTTAGAGATTTAATTTAGCAAGAACTATTACATGTATTATTACATATAGCTTATATATATCTTGTACAATCAAGCTTATTACCTATGTCACACTTCATTTGTTAACTAGTAATCAATTTGAAAGCAAAAAGTAGTTCTGGGTAGTTAAGAAATATCACAAATTGTAAAAGGAATTCTCTGAATTTCTGTTAAAAGACATATGAGAAAAGGAAAAGTAGCAGCAATAAAAAAGAATAAGACAGAGAAGATGTTCCTTTTTATTCTAAAGTGAAAAAGACCCTAAGTACACTTATATAAGGGTAAAAAGGTAAAAATATAATGATGAACTCTGAACCAATCAGGATGAAAGGACCCCTACTTTAATTCCAGAAGCAGTAAATACCCAACTTTGTACATACTACAATAAGTAAAATAAATTATTTTTGAAGTAAGAATCTAATGATTCAAAAATTACTTAAGTTAGAGCCAGTATTATAAAAGAACCTGGGTAATTATTCTCCTTGGTGCTAGTTCCAGTCAAATTATTTAGTTTCAAATGCATTGGGTAATGGTCCAGCCTTCCAGACTATCACAGAAAATCTTTCCTAAATAGATTTAAAAAATAAATGTTTCTTACAAAGTTCATTAAGGGGGTGCAGAAGTAGCTCAGGAGTGACAGTGAGAACTTATATCCACAGTAGTTAGGAAAAGTGGAAGTAAGGTACAGAAAGTGACCCTAATGAGGAGCTACCTGCATACAGCTACATGTCTACGAAAGGTTACAGAAATACCAATATTTACTATATAATGATCTTAAATGAAGATTGTTAGAAAACATCCATTGTTCTCATTAAAATAGGTTAAGCTGCCACTTGGGATGCCTGCATCCCATGTTAGTGGACTGAATTCAAATCCCATCTCCACTTCTAATTCCAGCTTCCTGCTAATGTGCACTCTGGAAGGCAGCAGATTATGACTCAAGTATTTGAGTCCATGCCACCCACGTGGGAGACCTGGAGTGAGTTCCAGTCCCCTGGAACAATCAGATGGAAGATACTGATTTCTCAATATCCCTAACCTCTGTCTCTGCCTTCCAAATATATAAAATAAATGTAAAATTAAAAATATATATAAAAAATAAATTTTTAAAAATCACAAAATGTAATTTCAGGTTTCACTTACTATTTATTGCATTTTAAAAATTGTTACAAATAACTTCCATTACAGAATACTATCAGTGACCAAATTAGTCTTCTTTTTAAAAAATATTTATTTGAAAGGCACAATGAGAGAGAGAAAGAGAGAGAGAGAGAGAGCAAGCAAGCACTTCTAAGTGCTGGTTCACTCTTCAAATGGCTGCACCAACTGGTGCCCGGCCAGACTGAAATCAGCAGCAAGGAAATCCATCCTGGTCTCCCACATCGGTGGAAAGGGCCAAGCAATTGAGCCATCTTCTGCTCCTTTCTCAGGCACATTAGCAGGGAGCTGGAGCTCCGATATGAGTTGTCAGTGTCACAGGTGGCAGTTTAAGCTGCTGCACCACAGCACCAGCCAAAATATTAATCTTATACACTTGTCACCAGGAAAATAAGAATAAATCAGACTATATGGGAACTTTTGGATGCCAATAAGCCCAAGGAGAGTTCATCATCCTAAGATACGATATTAAGAGAATAATAACTCTGTGAGACAGTTTCTGTGAATGTTAGTTCACAACTTGTATATAAAGCTCTCTTTTATTTTGATTGTAGGTGCCATCTTCATCCCTTGAAGAAGGAATTCTACTTTCTACTTCTCTTCCTATAGTGAATTTGCTACAAGTATCTTTTACTTAGTGAAAATGGTTATGTGCCAGGACAATTTGTTCCACAAAGAATTGTTGGGTAAAAGTTTTTTTTTTTTTTTTTCCATAAGCTTCCATCAGGAAAAAATCTAGAGATGAGCTCAGGCAGAAAAATTTTTGGCCCACTGACATAATAAAATCATATATTAAAATAGGGTGACTAAAATATTTAAGGAAAATCAGAGCTCACAGATACCTCATTGGTAATCAGTGTAATGCTGTTCTGCCTCCAGATTAAGGAATTAGGTAAAAATACTGAGTGACCCCTCTTAACGTAACAGAAATTGAGCACTCCTTACCCTATTGCACATGCTGCCAAGACAAGTTAAGTAATTTACTCATAAATGTACCTGCCTTAAATCATAATAGTACTTAGAACTTAGCATATAAGGTAATTTTCATTTACTCAGCAATTTTTCCATCATTAAAATTCACCAGTTCTCTTTCTGAAGATCTTCCCTTTGATACCAGCATAAGCAACTATGATGAGAAATTCACAACACTTGCTTAGCAAAGGAAATTTACCCAAATGCCTTCTAAATATATTTTTCTGTTAACTGAGTAATTTCAAACAATAATCACATATTTCTTTCCTGTGTCTGTGTGGGTGATCCTGTTATCTAAAATTTTACTTATTTAACTAATAGCTGACATTCTAAGCAGAAGACATTCAAAATAATAATTATATTTGTTAAGCTTAGAAACTATTAACCTCTGCTCAAGTCCCATCTCTGTGCCAGCAAAAGATACCAAATGAAAAAGATACCAATATGGTGTGAAGATGCTTCAAAAATTTCAATTTGGGTATACCTTTCCTTAGAATAAACCTCTGTACTTGGTATTCTAATATGTGAATTTCTGTTGGGAGACATCTCTCGATGTAATAGATATACTCCTTGACTTACAGTAGGATTACATTTGTATAAACCCACCATAACTTGAAAATGCACTTAATACATCTAACCTACCAAATATCATAGTTTAACAACACAACACACTGTACAGTACCAGTTGTTTTCTCCCTTGATCACATGGCTGAGTGAGAGCTGCATCTCATTATGCTGCCCAGCATCACTAGAAGTAAGTACATGTTACTAGTCCAGGAAAAGATCAAAAAACCAGACACCAAAAAAACAAATACTGCATGTTCTCCCTTATATGTGTGAAATAAAATTTAAAAAAAAAATCCATCTGACCACAGAATGTTGATTACTAGAGGCTGGGAGGGATGAGAGGGGAAAAAAGGTTTTTGGATTTTAAAAAGTAGAAATTAGTCATCATTCATTAATCATGACATGTTACGAGATGTTAACAAGAAAAATGAGGGTGAGGAGTATATGGAAACTCTTTGTATTGCTACCTTACAATTTTTGTTTTATAAATTTAAAACTATTTGAGATTAAATGTTTAAAATAATAAAAATATAGTTTCAACTGAATGTAAATCACTTTCCTACTGTTATGAAGCTGAAAAATCATGACAGGGACCACCTATGATTACAATATGTTTTGTTGTTATATTTCTGTAATATAAACATCAACTTACAATGGTTTCCTAAAACTCAAGAGGCCATTACTCTTGTAACCAATTCTCAAAACATTAGAAAGTTGTTAGAGCACACTGTGGCATAGCTGGTAAAACTGCCACCTGCAGTGCCGGCATTCCATATGGGCACTGGTTTAAGTCCTAGCTGTTCTACTTTCAATCCAGCTTCCTGCTAATGCGCCTTGGAAAGCAGTAGAAGATGTCCCAAGTGCTCGGGCCCCTGCACCCACGTGGGAGACCCAGAAGAAGCTCCTGGCTCCAGGCTTTGGACCAGCTCTGTTTCAGCCATTGTGGCCATCTGGGGAGTGAAACAGTGAATGGAAAATCTCTCTTTCTTTCTCTCTCTGCCTCTGCCTCCCGGAAGAATCTCCTGGCTCCTGGCTTTGGACCAGCTCCGTTTCAGCCATTGTGGCCTTTTGGGGAGTGAAACAGTGGATGGAAGATCTCTTTCTCTCTCTCTCTGCCTCTCTGAAATTCTGCCTTTCGAATAAATAACTAAATCCTTAAAAACGAAAGTTGTTAGAAATGCCCTAGAAGAAGTTTTAGAGAGGTTTATAACTGTACTTTAAACATTGACGTTAGCTGTCAATTGCTAATAAATCCATTATTAATAGCATCCGAACTTTGACAGACACAAATTTGTAGGACTCTGCTAATATTCCCTCCATTTTCTTTCAGAAAACAATAAGAAATAAAAATACTAAATTGTAATATTAAAAACTAAGTGACCATATATTTTAATGAACCATAATTAACTTTCTTTATATAAAAATGTTCCTAATTTACCTTAGCAAGAAACAGTATTTGGAGCATATTAATAATCTAAGGTTGTACTAATACCACCAGTCTTGTGCAAAGATTATAGCTGTATTTTGGTAAACAGTAAAAAAGTACAGGTTATAAAAATGTAAAATTAAGTCTGTATCTATATCTGCTTATAAAATATTCTCACTTGCCCCATGAAATAGGATGATTCATTTAAGTCTGGCATGTACAGTTCTAAAATTATTTATATTTCTTTGATTATAACGTATGTTAAAATACGTTCTTAAAAGAGCAAATAAAGTAAAAGATTAAATATTATTTACCATTTATTAATATAGCATGTAATTCATCATAGAAAATTATGCCCACTGCAAATGATCTCATTGCCACTGACAGTCTCCTCCACTTTTAGATTAGAAAAGTGAGTACTTTAGCTCATACTATGGTGAACTCCTCCCCCTGCCAACAAAACCTATACTTCAATTAAGAAACAAATCAAATCTGATTTTCTCCATAAGGCCTTCCCAGACAAACCCCAGTCTCCACTGATCTCTCTTTACTCTTAATTCTTTAGTATTTATTATGTACTACTCTGTTCCAATTGTTGACCATGATGTCTCATATATGTATTCTGTGTCCCCAGTGGGTAACCAATTTAATTCCTGGGACCTGTTTCTTTTCTATCCTCCACAATACCCTGTACAGTAAGTGGACACTCCATAGAAGCTATAAAATAAAAGCTTGTTGAAAGCCACTTAAAAAAAACTCATTCCAATGTTCACTGGTCAAGTACCTTGATAGCACTTGCAAAATGAGTTATCAATATTATCTCATAATATGGTTATGAGATGCTCTTGAGCATGCAGCACCTTCAAAACCATACTCATTACAGTAGAACTCTAAATTTGATGCAAGTAATTGGCCAGTCCTGAAAGTATGTAAAGGTACACAGCAGGTACTCATTATTTCAAATAATTCAGGCTTGAATTCATCACGAGATATTCCAAAATGAAAACATTTTTAACTTTGCAATCTAGCAATTAGAAGTATGTCAGTTTGCCAGTGCACAAACAAAAAATACACACTTCAGTACAAGATTATTTTGCAGTGGTACCAGAATTATATTGTGCTTTAAATCACAACCAAGAGGACCTCAAATAACAAGAAAGATGCCAAGGCAAAGCATGTTAACCAAAACTATCAGGGAGTTGGCAGTCTTGGCAGATTCAGTAGATAAAGTTATCTAATTACAAATGACATCTACATTCTTTTTTACAAACTTAGCTTAAAAGGGTTTACCAAAAACTAAATTTAGCCTTTCCATTACTGCATTTCTTTTTCACTGCTACTCAAAGAAACCTGAAATGGCTTAAAACCCAGTCGAGAGGGAAGAGAGCCAAAGAAAAGGAACCTATCTTTTATTGTCTGTTCACAAAAGTACCTTACAATCAAAATTACTATTTAATTTAAATTCAGTCCACTTATGAAAGGGGTCAACTGTGAACAACAATTTGTATCAACCATTGCTTTTAAGAAACAACCTCACTCCTCAAAGATAATACTGCTATTTTTCAAAAAGCATGACACAATTTTAGATCCTCATCAAATCACCTTGTCTACAACATCCTTTCAACTGCCTCATGTCAATGTTTATGGGAAACAACTAAATTCAACTGCAGGTACTTCAGGCAGAACAGATAGATCCCAACTTTTATTAGGGGCATTTTAGGTTCCATCATCATATTTGTAAGAAAAACAAGTATGCCATTCTCGATGAAGAGTAGTTAGTTCGTTAAACATGCTTTCCCTCTTATCAGTCAGCCACTCCTTGACGACTACTTCTCTTCAAGTTTGATGGCAGTTTGGAAGTCAAGTGCAGTATGTGTTTTTTTTTTAATTATTAGATCATATTATTATTATCATGCAAGTACTACCTTCCTAACTCTTACTCATCAGGAGTCAGAATCCAAGCACCAGGCGTTCAGAAACTCTCATCACACAACTAGTAAGAACACTGAAAAGTAAGGGGCCACTCCAGCTATCTGTTCAAGCCTTGATGCAAGGCGCGACAGCAGCCCGAAGAATGGGCTCAAGAGAAGCCTGAGAGCAGCGTGAGCCTCTCAAGAGCGAGAGCCACAGCTAGGGGAAAAGGGCGAGTACGGCATTGGGAGCCTGTCTCTGAATTGGGGAGCAAGCTCCGTGACTATACGAAGAATTACCGGCACCTATGACATCTAAGAAGCAAAGCCAGGCCTTAAACACTGACCCCATGCTCCTGGACGCCCGGGTTGAAACCAGAAAGTGGTGTGACTCTGTAAAGGAAAACTATCTCGAAGGGAATAGAGAGCGCTGAACAGATGTAGGTACGGCGTCAGAAGCTTCTGCAGAAGAAAGCAATGCTTCGCTCGCCTCCCGGGGCCGGAGGCCGAAAAGGCGCTCCAGCACCGAGCGAGTGCGGTGCCACTACTCACCCCTACTCTCCTAGGATCCCGTCGTCTCTCCGCTCCACGCAGCCCCTGTTGGGGGGAGCCCCTCCCCCGCCCGCCGCCGGGAGTGGGCTCGGCGGGCGAGAGGAGGCGGCGGCGCAGGACTCCAAGAGCTGGAGCCAGTGAGGAGCTGGGACACAGACTGGTGCCTTGTGTTCCGTGGCGCCGCCAACTTCACCACCATGGACGTGGATGGACAAGATGAGGCAACGGTGGGCAGGCCCTCGCCCAGCGGCCCGGACCCTCCTAAGATACTAGGCCGGAGCCTCTGGCGGGATCGCCGCCCCCGACCCCCTCAGCAAAGCGACCCCCAGGCCTGATTCCTGTCCCTCAGCCCCCGCGGCCACGGAGCAGCGGCGGCTCCCTCTTGGGGCCGCGGTCGCAGCTGCATCCTCGTGCTCCTCCTCCTCTGGCGCCGCTGCCTACACACACAGCCCAGGCGCCGTTACCGCCGCGGCGCCCTGACCGCCGTTGCCTAGCAACCGCGCGCATGCGCCCCACCCCCGCCGGCAATCGCCGCCGCCGCTGGCGCCGCTGTCTGAGCTCAGAACAGAGGGTCCTGGACCTTGGAAAGTGCGCAAAAAAACCCGCTTTCTAGGGCCTAGATGGAGCGACGTCAAGGTAAAGGTGGGTTGAGAGAGAGGTCTAAGATGTTCTGCAATCTTAAAGAGGCCCCAGGGACTTGGGATATGACCTTCTCCCAGCCCCTCAACAGGCACCCCGGTGATTGACATTGACAGTTCCCGTAAGTCCCTAGTTACTTCTCTGTCTTACCTCCTCCAATTCATCCTTCACAAGATCTGCCAAAGGAATTTTCAAAATAACTTCTCTGACCATGCCACTGCATAACTCCAATGATTAAGGGACAGCCCCCTTAATGGACTTAACCGTTCTTGATCACTGAAACAGCATCCTCTCAGGTCTCACTGCCTTTAAACTTAATCTTCCTGAAATCCATTCTCATACTTCTACCAGAGTGATTTTTGTAAAACACACATGGCTCTGATTTAGAAAATGGACTTTGGCATCAGAGCCATGTTTGAATTTCTTCCCTACCACCAAGTAGCTATGTTTCCTTGAGCTAGAATGCTTAGCCCCTCTGAATTGTTTTCCTCAGCTGTAAAACAAAGAAAATTATAGTGCCTATGTTATGGGGATTAAATAAGAAAGTGCATGTAAAGTACTTGATATATATATATATATATAGGTATGTATATATATATATATATATATACATAAAACTTACTCTGTCACAAAGTAAGCATTCATTGGCAGATGTCCTAAACAGCACTCTGGCCTCAGAATCAGCCCTTAAGGCATGCGGATCCAGCTGAAAAGCCTATGAGAGAATTTCAGGCATGGAAAGCCAAGACACTCTGGCAAAAAAAAAAAAAAAAAAAAAAAAAAAACAAACACTAAATGAAAGAATGAAAGATCTCCGTGAGTGAGATCCCAGTGGAAAGAACAGGTCATCAAAGAAAGATGGGAGGCGAGAACTTCCACTTTGACTACGACCTTGTCTAAATATGATCAGAGTCAGTGAACTCAAAAGGATTCCATAGCCTTGGCAACTCATGACAAGAGCCTAGGGTGATTACTGACACCATAAACAAGAGTGTCAATTTGTTAAGTCAACAACACGAGTCACTGTGCCCTTACTCCTCATGTAGGATCTCTGTCCTTAATGTGCTGTACATTGTGATTTAATGCTATAACTAGTACTCAAACAGTATTTTTCACTTTGTGTTTCTATGTGTGTGCAAACTGTTGACATCTTTACTTAATATATGCTAAACTGATCTTCTGTATATAAAGAGAATTGAAAACGAATCTTGATGTGAATGGAAGGGGAGAGGGAGCAGGAGATGGGAGGGTTGCAGGTGGGAGGGAAGTTATGGGGGGGAAGCCATTGTAATCCATAAACTGTACTTTGGAAATTTATATTCATTAAATAAAAGTTAAAAAAAAAAACAAAGTAAGCATTCATTAAAAATTAGAGATTTTTTTCAGCAGATCTTCATTGCCTGTAATAAAGAAAAAAGCACAAACTCCCTAGTTTAACATTCAATGTCTTCTAAGATCTTACCTCCATTTTTCTAGCCCTGGCTCCTTCTACTTCCCTGTTAAACACCCAGCTACAGACTATTCCTTGCAGTTTCTAAGAAACATCTAAATCTGTAAAGTGCTGGGTAAGAAATCTATGTGAGCATTCCAGTTAATGAATGGTGAGTATCCAGTAATCGTCCCCAGACTACACAACTTAATTTTAAAATGTTGACACTGATAATTGACATGTAGGCAGTAACTATATAAAATTTTTGTGTTATTTTCTGGAGGCTTATTTACTTGACATTTTTGAAATTAGGTTTGCAGTTTCTGTAATGTGTAATAATAAAATGTCACAAATTTTGAACTTAATACAATACATAAACATATTTGCAAAATGTGCCAAGCTGGATGCTCATTTAATAAAATATTTAAACGTTTTAGGAAGTATAAAATAAGAAGTTCTTTCTAGAATCCTGAGAAGATCTAGAAGCAATGCTAATGAAACAATGGAGAGATCAAATGGGCTACAAGACTAAAATGAAACTTTACAAGCATCAGCCAGCCAGAAAATATTGAACAAGGAGAAACATTGGAAAGGTCAGAGAGAGTGAATCACTCTAGGCTTAATTAAATAGAAGTTTCAGATACAAATAACCAAAAACTGTAATCAGTGAGGAACACCATAACATAGGGAATAAATTATTACAACTGTGACTATGACCCTGGATGGAGTTCTCATGTAGCTCATACCTTTCCTTTCTTTTGGTGCACACATGCCTTTCAGGTTCAAAAGAAAACTCAGTAGTGTTCAGCCTTTTCCAGTGAATATATTTTTGACAGCTTTTGACTGAATTTTCTATCTTGTGGAACCTGTAGTCACATACAACCTGTACTCTCTGTTCACTTGTTGAACCCCTGGCATTCTGTAGTATGTATTTATTACCTTTACAGTGAAATAGAGGTATACATATGTAAACTGCTGCTAGATGTCTTTAATTCTCCTATGTTCCTTTCTCCATACAGAACTGTGTCACTCCTGTATTTTAACTCCTTCCACATTTTTCCTAGGGTTTCACCATAAGATCTGAACTACTTTGCCCTCAACAATGAATCTGCCTCTACTATGTTGGCAAAGTAAAAATCCCTACAAAGAGACCTATTCACATAATTATAGAAAGAAAACAAGAAAGGAAGCTGATTTATTATTGGGTAAGCACAACAGAGTACGTGCATTGAGGTATCTCTCAGGAGCCTACAAATTCAGGATAAAATTTCATGTGTTTTACATTCTAAAGCCTATACAAAGTTCACTTGGGAATTGAGGTAGCTATTTGTTTATTTGTCTTTTTCTAAAAGAATAAGAAAACTTACTTTCTGAAAAACACTTTAAGTCTTCCTGAAAAACAAAGAGTTACACCTTGAAATAGGCACTTACATCAAGTTTTTAAAGTATGTGTTTACATTTCAAAGAGAATTTGACTCATGACCTTGGAAACATGCACAGTGTAAATCTGGAGACTAGGACTTTCTAATCCATGGAGAGTTTTATCTGCATTCCAAAAGATGGAAAAAGGATAAAACCTAGTATCCCCCAAGGAACAATAAGCTCAGGATTAACCTTTGTGATTATAAGTGAATGAGCCCTTCAAAAACAGAATTCTGTGCTGGTACACTGAATATGCCTAGTAGATTGAGAGGCAATCCCAAGGTTATAGAACAGGTGGCATTGCTCTGGGTTTGACATATGAATAGGAGTTTACCAGAAGGGATAACTAACTGAGCACCAAAAAGGAAACTTGTTGAAGTGAAATGGACACTATGAGAAATGGTGACCTGATCAGCCCTTGCCCTGACTGTTGATGAACAACTTAATACTTTATCCCTTTTAGTATTTTTTTTGTTTTTCTACTTAATACTATTGGTTGAACTCTGTAATTAATACACAGTTATTCTTAGGTGTTTAAATTTAACTGAAAAGTGATCCCTGTTAAATGTAAGAGTGGGAATAAGAGAGGGAAGAGATGAACAATTTGGGACATGCTCAATCGGAATTGCCCCAAATGGTAGAGTTAGAAATATACCAGGGGATTCCAATTCAATCCCATCAAGGTGGCATGTACCAATGCTATCTCACTAGCCAAAGTGATCAATTGCTGTTCACAACTGATCATGATAGGACTAAGAGTCAAAGGGATCACATAAACAAGACTAGTGTCTGAAAATACTAACGGATAGAATAAAAAAAAAAGGAGAGAACGATCCAACATGGGAAGCGGGATACACAGCAGACTCATAGAATGGCAGATGTCCTAAACAGCACTCTGGCCTCAGAATCAGCCCTTAAGGCATGCGGATCCAGCTGAAAAGCCCATGAGAGTATTTCAGGCATGGAAAGCCAAGACACTCTGGCAAAAAAATAAATAAATAAATAAATAAATAAATAAAATAAAAAAAAACCTAAATGAAAGATCTCTGCGAGTGAGATCCTAGTAGAAAGAACAGGTCATCAAAGAAGGAGGTACCTTTCTCTGAAGGGAGGAGAGAACTTCCACTTTGACTACGACCTTGTCTAAATATGATCAGAGTCAGTGAACTCAAAAGGATTCCATAGCCTTGGCAACTCATGACAAGAGCCTAGGGTGATTACTGACACCATAAACAAGAGTGTCAATTTGTTAAGTCAACAACACGAGTCACTGTGCCCTTACTCCTCATGTAGGATCTCTGTCCTTAATGTGCTGTACATTGTGATTTAATGCTATAACTAGTACTCAAACAGTATTTTTCACTTTGTGTTTCTATGTGTGTGCAAACTGTTGACATCTTTACTTAATATATACTAAATTGATCTTCTGTATATAAAGAGAATTGAAAACGAATCTTGATGTGAATGCAAGGGGAGAGGGAGCGGCAGAGGGGAGGGTTGCGGGTGGGAGGGAAGTTATGGGGGGGGGCATTGTAATCCATAAACTGTACTTTGGAAATTTATATTCATTAAATAAAAGTTTAAAGAAATGGAAAAAAAAAGAATATTACATGCAGGGGCCCAGCACTGTGGCACAGTAGGTTAATCCTGTGTCTGTGGCGCCGGCATCCCATATGGGCGCCAGTTCTAGTCCCGGCTGCCCCTTTCCCAATCCAGCTCTCTGCTATGGCCTGGGAAAGAAGCAGAAGATGGCCCAAGTCCTTGGGCTCCTGTACCGGCGTGGAAGACTGGGAAGAAGCACCTGGCTCCTGGCTTCGGATCAGCGCAGCTCCGGCTGTTGCGGCCACCTGGGGAGTGAACCAACGGAAGGAAGACCTCTCTCTCTCTCTCTCCCTCTCATTGTCTGTAACTCTTCCTCTCAAATAAATAAATAAAATCTTAAAAAAAAAAAAGAACATCACATGCAGGATGCCGGCTTCCTACCTGGGCGCCGGTTTAAGTACCAGTTGCCCCACTTCCGATTTATCTCCCTGCCTGGGAAAGCAGTGGAAGATGGCCCAAGTGCACAGGTCCCTGCACCCATGTAGAAGACCCAGAGGAAGCTTCTGGAGGTGGCCTGGCCCAGCCCCAGTTGTTGTAGGCATTTGGAGAGTGAATCAGCAGATAAAAGATCTCTCCCCTCTCTCACTGTAACTTTGTCTTTCAAATAAATTAATAAATCTTGTTTAAAAAATATTGCATGCAAAGGAAAAAAGTACGTTGCCTTTTGCAACAAAATGGAAGCAGCTGGAAATCATTACACTTGGTGAAATAAGTCAGTCCCCCCAAAAAGATACCATATGTTTTCCTTGATCTGGGGTAACTAATAGAGTACCTAAAATGTAAATGTATTGGAGTGAGATAGCCATTTTGAGATTTGATGATTGTTTACAGCCCTTGTTGCTACTATTGAGGAACGATGTTTTTTCTTCATACTATTTACTTAGTGAAAGTTTAATCTTATTCGGTGTAAAGTAAACTGAAAATAGATCTTTGTAAAAAGTAAGAATGGGAATAAGAGAGGGAGAGGGCAGAAGGGTTACAGTGTGGACTGGAGGGAGGTTAGGATGAGAAGTATCACTATGTTCCTAAATATGTATATATGAAGTGCATGAAACTTGTATACCTTAAATAAAATTAAATAAATAAATAAACCTGGAAAATGTGAGTGAATGTTATGTTCAGTTAAAGTAGAATAGTTTGACTTATACAATTTGTATCTGTATTTAGGAACTGGGCAGCATAAGGATGTAATGGAATTGAGTATAGAAAAGTAGATGGGACAAATTATGAAACGACTTTTATACTATTGCCAAAGAGTTTGAAAAAGGGCTGTATCTGATGACTAAATATGATGTTAAAGAAAAATTTTTCTTAATACTAGTTAAAGATGATACAGAAGACTTTACTCAAGAGGGTCTACTACAATGGAGTTTTGCAGTAGGAGAGAGACCAGGCTCAACTCTGACTCCATTAAGAAGCAGAGTGGGAGTCAGTGGATGGAAAATTATTAAGAGGAAACATCAAGGCTAGGAGGATTCTTGCTAAAGCAGACCAATGTGATAAGATATTGAGGGTGGGGATGAGAAATCTGATCAGATATGCAGGATGATAAGACACTTAACTGAAGGAATTTTCATTAAGCTGACTCAGCAGGCTTCTTGCTAAAACTGGACTAAGTAAGTCAAGGGCAGAGCCCAATCTCAGAGCCTAGTTGAGAAGTGGGCTAGGAGGAACCTGACTGAAATTTAGTCAAAAAAAAAAAAAAGAAAGAAAGAAAGAAAGAAAAAGAAAACTCCCTAAAGGGAGATCCTAGGATCATCACATAATTTTCCTTATCATAAAGCTGACTAGATTTTGACCATTTTATTAGTTAAGCCAAGACTTCTGCACATTTTCCTGACAAATAGACTGCAGCTATGCAGCATGAAAGAATAAGTTATGTCTTTAGAAAGGAAGCTTCATGAGGACAGGTGTTCTTTCCTGCTTTGCTATATCTCTAATGCTTAGAATAGTACTTTACACATAATAGGTTTACAGTAAATCTCTGCTGACTAAATGAATCTATATATCCTGTGCTTAAAGATCCTTCATTTGAGAATTCTAGTCGATTATAGCACATAGGTAGATATCAGTAGATTAAGGGAGAAATATATTCTTTCTGTATCTGAAAGGAAATTATGATTGCATGTCATCCATATGTCTGCCCACAAAAAGTAAAGAAAAATGAAGGAGGGATATAAAAGCATTTCATCTCCCTCTTGGAACAGTTAATTGGTGCTGCAGGTATTCAACTTTACATGAATTTTGCCATTTTAGATATTAGCTGCCATCTTGCCTTATAGGTAACCTTAAAGGTCATCCCAAGCCCTGTGCTAAGGTAAACAAAGTTAAGATATCCTATCAGTTTTATCTGATGTTCCCATCTGACAACTGGACTGTCTCTTATGAAGATTAATATTTCTTGAAAAATTCCAGGAACATTCTGATTAACCATAGGCCACCCTAGGCTATAAAATCTTTTCTCTTCTACTTCCTGATATGGGGATCCATTGTCTTCCAGCCACCTAAGATGATGCTTCTATCTGTATGTCCCCCCAGATAAATTACCCACTATGTAATCTTGGATTGTTCCCTTTCTTTGGTCTCACAGCGCATTCTGACAGTTCTCATACACCAGGTTTTTCCAAAACAATTGGTGACTCAGCAAGGATCTGAGGAAATGGGCAAGAGCAATGAAATATTCAAAGGAAAAGGGACCAAAGCACATGTCATGATCTTCAAGAAGGTATCATGGCATCTGGTGCATGATTATAAATGAAGTTTAGCTGCATGGTAAGGACCGAGTGTACCGAATCTTCAGCCATGTAAAATTGTCAAGAGAGGTGATGGTATCTGGACAATGCTCATGGTTTGGGTACTGGCAGTCCTAAACTCCTTGTCCCTCACTGAATTCCTGCCTAGCCCACATCACAACCACTTATTCAGCAAACGGCAAAGGCCCAAAAATTACAACAGCATGCAAAGGTTGGAGCACTCCTTTGGAGGAACACAGAAGTTCAGTGTACTCTAAGAGAACTGGAATGAGGCAGGTCATCTATGCCAAGATTTCTGATGAGACTGGTAAGGCAATTTTTATTGATATCTTGAAACATAAGCCATTACAAAGCACCTCCCATCCCCTTACTCCAAAAATTGTATTGCATCTCTCCTTTCTTTAACCCTATTTTTGGACAAAATGTGTATGATGTTGGGGGAGCTATAACTGATTTGGGAGAGATTGAATAGGGCCATTGTCACTAAACAGGATAAGAGAACAAACTAAGCTTAGAGAAGTGAAAAAAATAAGAGATTGGTCTTAGTAACTATAAAATAAATGTCATACTTTCTTCTTGGCACTGGCATCCTCCAAGAAAATGTAAATAGGTATCCAAATGCTGTGTTGGTTGCCCAACCAGCGCTTATAACCTCTCTTACCTGCTCCTCCCATGGAGAAAGATAATCAAATTCTATGGTCAGGGACTATATGTTATACAGGATGGAAAGATTAAGGGTAAGGTCAAGGTCACCCCAGGGTGAAGGCAATAGAGCATGACTAGAGACCTCTATAGAACTCACTGTCTACTAGTATTTCCAAAATAAAGAAAAAACAAAATGACTCAAATAGACATGGGCACCAAGTATACTATAATCGGTGACCACCCAGAATATTTTCTGGGGCCATGGATACAGGAATAAGACTATTAGAATAAAATAAGTGTTGTTACATTTAGGAATCAGACAAGTGCTCCAAACCATCTCTGGTTATCATTTCTCCAATTCCAAAAAAATATCCCAGGAATCTTTCTGGGAAAGCATTGCAAACATCCATAGGGAAATTTTGGCTTAAAATTAAAGTGCTAAAAACTGCGTAAGGGTGGGGAAAAATGAGTCACTTTCCCTGTCCCTAGGCAGGTGGTTGCATACAAAGCAATACAATGCCCAGAGGCACCATTAAGGGCTTAAAGAAGGTTGGAATTCTATGAAGCACCAAGAGTATTATTTATTTATTTATTTACACCAAGACTGCTTTAAATTGCTACATCTGGCCAGTAAAAAAAAAAAAAAAAAAAAAAAAGCCTAAAGAACTTGGAGAATGACTGTAGATTATCAGCAGTTTAACAACATTATTGCCTCCCAGTATTAGAAAAACTAACATCCATTCTAAGTTTTGTTCATCCTGTTTTGGATTTAGCTAACACCTTTTTCAGAATATCTTTACAGGCAGATTTCCAAGACCAATTTGCCTTCATGTGGGAGGGCAGACTGTGGACTTTGCAGGTGCTGTCTCAACGGTATTTGCATATTCCTACTATCTGTAGTGGCATGATGGCTGGAACCTCACTCTGTTTTTGTTTCCTATTTGTGCTACTTGGTTTCATTATAAAGATGACATCATGCTAACTGGTGGAGATTATGAGACATAGTAGATTGCCTTTGCACCCATCTCTGGGTGAGAGGATAGACTATCAATCTCCAAAATATTCAATACCATAGTCCATCTGTGAAGTTTTTCAGGGTGGTCTGGTCAGGTGAGATCTGCTTAATCCCTGGAACAGTGCTCAGTACAGTGCATACTTTTCCTATACACCATACAGTAAAGAGATATAACAATTTTGTGGTGCTCTTAGGTTATTGGTGGGCTTTCATTTCCCATTTAGCTCAACGCCTGTGCTTACTGTCAGCCAATTAAAATGGGGGCCACATGGGACTGGAATGTCTCCAACAAGAAGCGTTTCAAAAAGTCAAAGATGTTGATAGCATGGGCACAGGCCTTGGGCATCCCTTTACCTAGAAGGCCAATAATTAGATGTCAGCAGTACAACAGATGGATAGGGACAAGGACAAAAGTACCTCTGAGTTTTTGGACACAGCTCTGAAAGGAAGTCAAAACTAGATACACCAATTTTTTAAAGATTTATTTATTTGAAAGTCAGAGTTACACAGAAAGAGGGAGAGACATTCAGAGACAGAGGCAGACAGACCATTGCTGGTTCACTCCCCAAATGGCCACAATGGCAGGGACTGTGCCAAGCAGAAGGCAAGAGCTTGGAGCTTCCTCCAGATCTCCCACATGGGTACAGGGGCCCAAGTACTTGGGCCATCTTCCACTGTCCTCCCAGGTATATTGGCAGAGAGCTGGATTGGAGGTGGAGCTGGGTCTTGAACTGGTGCCCATATGGGATGAAGGCATCTCAGTGGCCTTACCCACAACACCACAATGCCAGCCCCTTAATTTTTATTAATATAAAGATAACAGATTTCATGTATTTCATGGATACAGTTCTAAGATGGTAATCATACTTGCCTCCCTGCCTCTCTCCCTCAGACTACTCTTTTTCCTTCCTTCCTTCCTTCCATCCTTCCTTCCTTCCTTCCTTCCTTCCTTCCTTCCTTACATTCTTTCTTTTTTTATTACAGCAAAAATTTCTACCATCTACAATGCCTTATTTTACATGTAGCCACTGACCAACAAGTTGACTGGTCACAGTATAGACTGGCCTACCTATAAAGAGGTGGATAGATGGCCCATTTCACTGACTTCAGTCCACATTAACACAGGCTCATTAAGTGGCACACATAACAATGAAGTGTCCTATACAAAAGCTTATTGACTTCCAAGCCATGAACATTACTAGACCTGGTCACTTATGAAACTACTTCACTACCCCAAGTGGATTCCACAGTACCTATGATTTCCCAAATGCAAAAAGGGTGGCTCCTATACCCAAAGCTGCTTAGTATGCAGACAGGTCCAGCAGGGGAAACCCATGTGTCTGGAATGCTCTACAGGGCAACCCTCCACTGATACTATCTGGTTTAGGGTGGAGTAAAATCAGAGCAGCCAATGGGTAGAACTATGTATGGTACAGCTAGTAGTGACTTATGAGCCACATGACCACTGGTTTAACTGATAAATAGGCAGTGTACTAAGGCCTTACATTGTAGATGGCACAATTATAAGCAGAAAAATGATCTGGCCTAGGAAATCCTCTCTTGAAAGCCATGATGTCTAAACAAATATAAACAAACATGGGGACAGCTACATGAACCTGAGACACCATTAATTGTATATGGTGTGTCTATTCATATTAAGATCTCTACCCCTAGAAATATAGAGGTGAACACCTTTACTAAAATGCAGTCCCTGGTCTTCTTTCAGGCAACTTATCTGACCTTAAAGGTACATAGCAAAAGTGAACACAAAAGTACTAAAGTAGGGACAGAGTTGTGACACAGCAGGTCAAGCCAAGGCCTGAATAGCAGCGTCCCATATCAGATCACTAGCTAAACTTCCGGCTGCTCCAGTTCCAACCCAGCTCCCTACTGCTACACCTCGGAAAGCAGCAGGATATGACCCAAGTACTTGGGCCCCTGTCACCCACATTGGAGACCTGGATGGTGTTCCAGGCTCCTTGCTTCAGCCTGGCCCAGCCCTAGCCATGTGGCCATTTGGGGAGTGAACCAGAAGATGGACTGTCTTTCTCTCTGTCTCTCCCTTTTTCTATTGCTCTGCTTTTCTAAATATCAAATAAATAAATAAATCTTTTTTAAAAATTAATGCTAAAGTAGGATGGAACATAGCTAAGGGACAGCTTAGTGTCAGTGATGGACCAATGTCAACTGCACTCACACTTCCAGTCCTGCTGCTTAGTTCACATGCAGAAACAAATACACTGAGCCATCCAACTTGTAGGAACTTGGAAAAGTGATTATGTTGGTCCCTTGCCAAACATGAAAGAACACAAATATACTTTAACCTATGTAGATACAGCTGCTCTCCTTATGCAAGCCTTTCCTAGCAAGTGAGCTAATCAAACTGCCACCATAAAAGGTGTCAAAATGTTAGGTGTGATGTAGTGACTGAAGCACTAACATTACAAGATATGCTGTACAAAATTGGGCTCAAACACATAATGTGTCATGGCACTTTTATCTGCCATGTAACATCCAAGCAACAGGGTTGGTGAAGAGGGGGAAAAAAGGATGGTTAAAATAACAGATATGAGCCCTATTACGTAAAGTCACCTGGGCTGGCTGGACTAAGTTCCTTAGAGAAGCATTAATAAATTTAAACATACATGTAGCTAGCATACTTACCTCTTATGAGCACTTGGGAGTTCCAGTTCTACCTCCAAATATCATCTATGTCCAAGCTGTACACCTAAATGCTTTATTGCCTTACTTGATACACAAACAAAGAGCTTTGCTGTTTCAAGCATCTCAAATGCTAAGTCCACAGGAGGGGACAATTAAATGTTGGCTCAAGTGGTTTGTTCTACTGGGGTAAACCAGATATTTCTTGCCAAAGTATGTGGAGTCTCTGACCCACCTAAATTGGTCTCCATTGATTCCATTAGATTCTGGATCTGTGGCCACATCATAAAGGTTTTCGTGGGCTGAAGGAAATACCTTGGGCACTAAAGTTGGCCTCTTGTTCTGGCACTCCATTTTGCTGTTTTGGGATCACTGATTGACCCCATCCTGTTGACCAACATGTATGAAATGCTCCATTGCACCAGCCTCTAGCTGCTGCTCCCGTGTTGTCTAAAAGAGATGACTCTGCCAGTTTTGTAATTGCTGGACTGTGCAAATTTGTTATTACAAGTCCTTATTCAACATTTAATTTTTCATCCATAGCTGTGGTCTGATGTTGTTTTCACTGCTCTTTCTGCTGAAGTCTACTTTTGAAGTCAATATTTTCTACAATGAACTCTTTATAGGAAAACTATTACTGTTATTTGCATAATCGTTTTTGTCTCTTTTCATGCACATGCCTCTGTTGTTGCTGTGGACTCTGCTTATAAACTGAACAACTGACATCATGACACACCAGCAAGACAATGTTGAAAACCCCTAAAAGGCTCAGCCCAGGGGCCGGTGCCATGGCTCACTTGGTTAATCCTCTGCCTGTGGCGCTAGCATCCCATATGGGCGCTGAGTTCTAGTCCCAGTTGCTCCTCTTCCAATCCAGCTCTCTGCTGTGGCCCAGGAGGGCAGTGGAGGATGGCCCAAGTGTTTGGGCTTCTGCACCCGCATGGGAGACCAGGAGGAAGCATCTGGCTCCTGGCTTTGAATCGGCGCAGCGCCGGCCGTAGCGGCCATTTGGGGAGTGAACCAATGGAAGGAAGACCTTTCTCTCTTTCTCTCTCTCTCTCTCTGTCAAAAAAATTTAAAAAAAATTTTTAAAAAGGCTCAGCCCATATTGTCGGAGAAAGGACCACATGAGATTAGAAGAACTGGTTATGAGGAGTGGGATGTAGGGATTCAGCTTGACACAATTGCAGCCATCTTGGATATATCCTCTCAGTGACCCTGGCAGTCAACACAAGCCCTATGATAGGGTAAATAAACTCAATTAGATAACCTGTGGCTCTCTTCTGATGTTCTTTTATGATGTCTGGAATGTATTATGGATGCTAATATTTTTGGAAAAAGTTCATGGTGAGCCACCTTTATGTGTACAACCCTTTTTCTCCTGCTTTGTGATGTGGAGGTTCATTGTCTCATGGCCACCCAAGAACATGATTCTGTCTGTAAATTTCCCTAATAAATTGTACTCTATGTAATCTTGGATTTGTCCTCTTTCTTCAGTCTCACAGCACTTTCTGTTCATTCTCATACACTGTGTTTTTCCAAAAGAGGTATTTTTTCCAGATGCTCAGTTGTCTGCCATAGGCAAAACTTCTCTGTAATTTACCTTCAGTCTCAACATAAGGAATCCCATTCCAGGAATCAGAACAAGTCAGACAACTGATGCCCACTTTGAACAGAAGATTTGTTTGCATCTTGTTTGGCATGATATTTAACAGTGAATGAAGGACATGTGAAACTGTCTCTTCGTGTCCTGAACTTTCTGTCTCATTGAGACCAAATAAAACAATGTATGATCTAGTCCAAAGAGGGGATGGATTGTCAAGTTTGGCAGGCCTTCAACGATCCTGTATTCTTTGCCATGGTTGATGAATTTTTTTTAAAGATTTATTTATTTATTTGAAAGGCAGAGTTACACAAAGAGAGAAGGAGAGGCAGCAAGAGGTCCTCCATCCTTCTAGTTCACTCCCCAATTGGCCACAACAGCTGGAGCTGTGCCGATCCAAAGCCAGGAACTAGGAGTTTATTCCAGGTTTTCCACGTGGGTACAGGGGCCCAAAGACTTGGGCCATCTTCTTCTGCTTTCACAGGCCATAGCAGAGAGCTGGATCGGAAGTGGAGCAGCCGGGACTCAAACCAGCACCCATATAGGATGCTAGCACTGCAGGCAGTGACTTTACCCACTACGCCACAGCACCGGCCCCAATGGTTGATGTATTTACCTTGTTTCCCAAGCCAAAAACTTGAAAGTCACCTCAGATTTTCTCTTTTTCTCTTAACATCTAATTAAGTTAATAAACCCTGTTATTCTGATTTCACAATATCTCTCATATTCATCTCCCCTTTATGCTTGCACTGCCACCTTTTTGCCTTCATTTAATCCCTCATTAGTTTGTCTTCAGGACTATTTCAAAAACTTCCTAATTGGGCTCCTTACTTTCGTTCTTTTTTTTTTTTCCAAGATCTATATTAGAGCAGAGGCGAGAGAAAGAGAGAGAGAGAAGCCTTCCATCTGCTGACTCAATCCCCAAGTGGCTGCAACAGCCAGAGCTGGGCCGATCTGAAGCCAGGAGCCAGGAGCTTCCTCCAGGTCTCCCACGTGGGTGCAGGAGCCCAAGGACTTGGGCCGTCTTCTACTGCTTTTCCAGGCCATAGCAGAGAGCTGGATCGGAAGAAGAGCAGCCGGGACTTTAACCGGCACCCATATGGGATGCCGGCACTTCAGGCAGTGACTTTACCCACTGCACCACAGTGCCAGCCCCACCTTACCTTCCTTTTTACTTCTCCTCCAAACCATCTTCCACACTGCCTCTTAAATGCGTTATCCAAAATGTAAGCCTTATCACACTATCCCCCTGCTTAAAAACATTTCAGACCTACTATTCTCCATTGTCTACTGAACTACTTAAGGCTACATATTGATCTTCATAACATCTCTTCTACAGTCTTATCTTCTACCACTCTCCACAGTTCCATTTAATTCTTAGAAATATATTACTTTAATTTTTAAAAACCACCCTTTCTTCTTAGAGCTTCTCTTCTCACTAACTACCTCCCAATGTTACTGTAGAAGTTACCATGATATGTGATCCCTTGACTCCAATTGACCAATCTGGGACCATAATAGTCCCTCTTTAAAAATCTGGAATGTAGACTAAGAGTTTGGTCCAATCCAATTGCTTTCTTATGCTGAGTATTATAAACTTAAGAGCTCTTGGCAGCAGCCATTTTTCTGACTTATGATCTGGGAAAGAGAATAGGCTGGTCTGCTATGAAAGATGAAGGAGGCAGGGCTGGCGCTGTGGCATAGTACATTAAGTACCCACTTGCAGTGCCAGCATCCTATACCGGTGCCACTTCAAGACCCGGCTGCTCCACTTCTGATCCACCTCCCTGCTGATGGCTTGGGAAAGCAGTAGAAGATGGCCCAAGTGCTTGATCCCCTGCACCCACGTGGGAGACCCAGAAGAAGCTCCTTGCTTCAGATTGCCCCAGCTCTTGCTGTTGTAGCCATTTGGGGAGTGAACCAGTGGATAGACGACCTCTCTCTCTCTCTCTCTCTCTCTTTCTGTAACTCTACATCTCATGTAAATAAATAAATCTCACAAAAAAAAGATGAAGGAGGAACACAGCTACAAAATGAGTGAGATGCCAGGTAGCAATTTGAATCCTAGCTCCAGCTTACTCTTTGAAGCCTACCTACCTTCTTGCTCTTGGGTTCCATGAAACACTCCTGTATATTTATGCTAAATTCCTTTTGTTTGGACTAGTTTGACTTGAATTGCTATTGCTTGCCAACAAATTCTGCTATCCAATAGTATACCTTTTAACAGTCCTGAATCCTGTTTCTTTTTTCCACTTTGACAGGAAAACAGTGGTTATTTTCAAATAATTTTGCCCAGATAATTCCTATTTGAAATGGAGAAAATATCACTTGGGCCCTTTACCTATACCAAGAAAGTACCTGTCATTCTACCTTATGTTATAGGTCATATGACATGACCCTAACTAGGTCCAATTTAATAATAAGAGGTGTCAATGACTTCAAATAGGTCCCATGTGCATGATGATCTGTTCTTTCCTGTACCTATTTTTTTCCTGTGGACACTGTAAGATGATCAAGGCCTGCCTTGAGGCAGTACCTGCTGTGTTATTCTCTATATGTACCTAAGAATACTGACAGCAATTGAGGTTCCTGTTTTATGTGGCTGCTCAGAGAATAGGGAAATTTGGATTTAAGTTTGCAGACAGGAGTGTCATTAGGGAACCACAGTATGGTTTAAATTGAGTCAAGTTTCACCCACACTGTTCCATAGCTCTACATAGGGATTATTTTGTGCAACCTCCTATTGTTTAGTATTCACAGTTGTAGCTGGTATTAGGAGGAAAAGAGATTTTGTTCTGAAGTCCTTGGGGAATGTAGACTGAGATGTCAGCTGCACTTCTGCTGAAGCTAGATTAGAAGGTGGAGTTGCACATTGAGAAAGCAAGATTTTTTTAAAAAAAGCAAGATTCTCCCCTGGTCATCAAGGAAATGTCCTCCATACCATGAATTTGGTTTTGTATCATTTTGAGCATTTATTGCAGTGATGGTATCTTGCTCTCCACCACCCCAGTTTCATTGAAGATGAGGGGTGGTATATTTCTTTTTCTTTTCTTTTTTTTTTTTTTGACAGGCAGAGTTAGACAGAGAGAGAGAGAGACAGAGAGAAAGGTCTTCTTTCCATTGGTTCACCCCCCCAAATGGCCGCTATGGCTGGCACGCTGTGCCAATCCGAAGCCAGGAGCCAGGTGCTTCCTCCTGGTCTCCCATGTGGGTGCAGGGCCCAAGAACTTGAGCCATCCTCCACTGCCTTCCCGGGCCACAGAAGAGAGCTGGACTGGAAGAGGAGCAACCGGGACAGAATCTGGCGCCCTAACGGGGACTAGAACCCGGAGTGTCAGCACCGCAGGCAGAGGATTAGCCTAGTGAGCCATGGCGCCAGCCGAAGGGTGATATATTTCTACAAAATGGGTCACATTCTTCTATGGCAGAAAAAATAAGTGGTAGGAGAAATTTTTGTGTTTCCATTTAGGTAACTGATGCCCGAGAAATTCAAAACCAGAGGGAAAGGAATACACCATGTATTAGTAAATGCCAATAGTAGCAACATAGAGCTATTAAAGATTTGTTATTTCATGAGACTTTTAGAAAGTAAATATGGGGGCCAGCGCTGTGGCATAGCTCATTAAGCTACCACCTGTAGTGCTAGAATCCCATGTGAGCACCCATTCAAGTTCCGGCTGCTCCACTTCCCATCCAGCCCCCTGCTAATGTGCCTGGGAAAGCAGCAGAAGGTGACCCAAGTACTTGGGCTTCTATATCCATGTGGACCCAGGTGCTCCACTTCGCATCCAGCATCTCTTCTATGGCCTGGGAAAGCAGTAGAAGATGGCCCAAGTGCTTGGGCCCCTGCACCCACATAGGAGACCCAGAAGAAGCTCTTGGCTCCTGGCTTCGGATCAGCTCAGCTCTGACCGTTGCAGCCATTTGGGGAGTGAACCAGTGGATGGAAGATCTCTCTCTCTCTTTCTGTGGCTCTACTGTTCTACGTAACTTTGTTTTTCCAATTTTGGCTTTAAATTCTTTAGAAATTTAATTTCTGCAAAGATTTCCAAAGGATCTTTATTTTTACAGAAACTGAATCTTTAGATGGATGTTGTTCAAATATAGGGTGTTTTTTATATTACTGGGCTTGTGATGCATCTGCACTATGTAGTACTTATTAAACCAAGTTGGATGAGTGTGTGTGATTTTATATGGGAAGTAAAACAGTAGATTAATTTTTAGACTGCTATCTTATGTGGTCCTGGGAAGATTAATTTAAAAAAATTGATGAATGTCAGCAAGATGGTATCCCAAAAAGAGGAGCAAAACTTTTTCGCTATTCTGGGAGTCTTTTCCCATAAAAAATATGGTTATGGCTGAGCATCATCTTGGCTACTAAGCCTAAAAAATGAAGAAAGAATAAAATATGAGAGAATATAAGAGAGAAGGAGTTTCCAATCCCTTTCCTCGCATCAAAAATATCCCTAAAATTTTTCCCCACATCTATTTACACTGTTTTCTTCCCTCTCCCTAAACAGTAGGAAAGACTAAACATATAGATCAAGATGTGACATTGTCTAGATCACATTTACTTGTGGTCTGAGGAATGTAATCACTGAACTAAAGACCAGGAAGCTGGGTATGTTCTTGGTCTCAGCTGTTCCTCCTTCCATTCCTCTCGGATCATCAAAGAACTTTTTCTTCACCTAATGTTCCTGTATGCTGCAACTGATAAAAAGGTATATTTTATTCATGCTCCTCCACCTTGGCTCCTGTCCCTCCCCCAGGCTTTCTTATTCCTCAGGCCTGTGCAGTGCACTTCAAATCAGGTTTTCAGAACTCTATAGTAGACACTTTAGGCCAAGATCCAACTAAGAATAATATGGTGCTATATTTTCCATTTTTAAAATGTTTGGCTCTCAGGGAACAATTGAATAGGAATAGTATGGCAGAATTTTGCTTTCTACCCAACACCAACAAGATCGTTTTGCATTCCCCAAACTATTCATTTTCTAACTTTGTTGTAGCAGATACCTATGGGAATATTGACCCAGAAACTCTGAATTCTACTCTCTTTATCCTGTCCCTCCACTCAACCATTTACATGGTTACAACAACAGTAACCATGTTATTACAACATGATCATACCCCTAACCATAGTTGGTTTAACCAGGGATGTCTATATTATTCCAGGATGGCCAGTAAGTCCATTCTCAGGGGTAAGGAAGAGCAAAATCTTCCCATAAGCTGCCTGATTTCCCCTATGAACACTGGCCAAAACTGGTACCTGACAACATTGGCCTTAAGGGAGCTGGAAAAGTGAATATCTTAACTGAGGCTGGTCACACTGCTGCCCAGAACAAATTTAAGGTTCTACTGGCAAGAAAAAAATGGGAGAATGGGTATTGGGGTAGTAATTAACAGAGTCTACCATGAAAATACATTTATTTATAGGTATAATGCTAAAATAAATTTGCTAAATATAAACCTAACTGCCTTGCAAGGAAGATGATCCATATTTTAAAAGGATTCTTTATTTGACTGGGTATCTTTATAGATTGAGGGTAAGCAAGCCAATCAGGAAGAACCAGTGAGAACAAAAGTCCTCTGCATAACAGAGGGGAAAGTATTTGGAACAATGGAAGCATTCTGGAAGGGAGATGACTGGGAGGAGAGAAGGGAGAAAGAAGATAGAAAGCCACACCTTGCTGAGCTTTCCTAGCTACCTCCAAACCTTTAACAAAGTATTAAACTCACAAAAAGATATTTGTGAACAAATTTCTTGTGAAAAGTGGTGAAGGGTTGAGCTCCGTGTGCAAATTGTATTGAACTAAAATACAGCATATGTAGATGCAGGATCCAGAGGCCAGAGTCTGAGAAAAGCAAGATGATGTAAGTTCCATGGATGATCATGGAAATCACAGAGACAGTAAGAATTCATACATCGTAGAATGATAGAGACCAAAACCAACTATTCCAACATCTCTGAGTAGCAAATTTGGCTCAGTCAACAACATCTAGATTGTATGTGTTTCTTTCCAAGTGGTGAACTCCTTGAGGTTTGGGATAGCAATCTTATTCACCACTGCATTTTAACACTGTTAGATGCCTGGAAGACAGTAGATAATCTATTACATTTATTGAAGGGATTTCTGACCTATATTGAAATTCCCAAAACAGTTATCTTAACTTGTGGGTAAACTGAACTCTGCATTAACAATGTGGCTGATTCATCTTTTTTTCTTAAATAAAATGGTTTGAATGTAGTAGGTACTTTAAAAGGCAAATTTTCAAAACTCTGCCCTCACGGAGAAGGATAAAGTCCAGGTAGTCCGAGTCCTATTTCTAGTTCACTATGGTATGCAGGATATCATTTCTTGGCAGCTTGTTTCCCTTAGGCCAATATGAAAATGAATTTTACTTCCCAACCAACTATTAATTGATGACAGAGAAAGGCAGCACAGACACATGCTCTGTGGCAGAGGGAACACAGCTTGGGATCTTAATTTGCCACCAATGATCCACAAAGTAGACAGTCAAGAAGATAATCAAGAGTTGGCAAAATACAGCAATTACTCACCATTAGAAATTGTTTAGACAGTTCATTTATTCTAAGTACAACTGAATGTAGAAAAAAGACTGGAATTGTGGACAACATAATGTTGATAACGCTAATCTTTTTGAAATGAAATTATGAGTGATTTTTGCTTTCTTTGAGTTTATGCAATTGTAAGCTGCAGAATGTATTCATAAATGTACTTTAAATAAATTCAGTTCATTTTTGTCGATAGGAATAGAATTAACATTTACTGAATGCCTATTATGTGTTGAGCATGTCACTGTGCACTTTAGACATATGTCGTTTAATCCTCAGAGATGCCTTATTAGATCAGTTTTATAGATGACATAAAGAGTCACAAAAGGGATGTCTGGCACTGTGGCCATAATACGTTAAGAATCTGCCTTTGGTGCTGGCATCCCATAGGGGCGCCGGTTTGTGTCTCAGCTGCTCCAGTTCCAATCCAGCTCTCTGCTAATGGCCTGGGAAAGCAGTGAAAGATGGCCCAAGTCCTTGGGCCCCTACCCTGGTGTGGGAGATCCGAAAGAAGCTCCTGGCTCCTGGCTCCTGGCTTCGGATTGGCTCAGCTCTGGCTGTTGTGATCATTTGGGAAGTGAACCAGTAGATGGAAGACCTTTCTCTCTGTCTTTCCCTCTTTCTGTAACTCTGCCTCTCAAATAAATAAACAAAATCCTTTGAAAAAAAGTCACAAAAGGGCAAGGTTACTTTCTTACAGATTATAGCCTAAAAATGAAAATGTGAAGATGTAAACTCAGTTTTGTCTGCAAGGCATGGTGAAACAGGGATTACTGTGTCTCACCTTCCAATTTCATGATTCAATAGGTTTAGAGTGGAGCTAAGAACTTGCATTCTAAAAATGCCCAGGTTATGCTATCCTTGCTGTTCTGGGCATCACACCATGAAAATCATTGCTCCTGGGAATTTAAGTATGGAATGCCCTATATCATCTAGTCTCGGGCTTCTAAATCATTGGATCAAAGTGGTATGTCATGAATAAATGACAAGTGTGCAGAAGAATCCTTTTTGTCCTCAAAACAGTTAGGTAGGACCTAGAAAAACTGGTCATTTCGGGCTACAAGAAACCTTGTTTATTACTATCAGAGTGCCATATAAATATTGTTTTCCACAATGTAAAAAGGGTTAGAAAGTACTCATTTAGTCCATCCACTCATATGATATCTGAATCCTTCCCTCACAGTTTCTAAGCGATGGTCATACAGTTTCTGCATGAATACCTCCAGAGATGAGGAACTCATTCACCTGTGAGCGAGTTGCTTCCATTTTTAGACTACTATAACCTGAATATTAGAAAGCTTTTCTTCTATACAAGCAGACAGCTGGAGGAAGGGAAAGTAGAAGAGAAAATATATGAATCATGAGTAGTCAGCCCATGACAGAAAGTTTAAATCAATGCTTTGGAGAGGTATATAATTTCCTTCCTGTATTTGTTCTACATAACAAATTACCTCCAAAATCTAGCAGCTTAAAACAGCTCATATTTATTTTCTCACTTTCTGTGGATTAGGAATTCAGGCACAGCTTGTTTAGAGCCTCTGTCTCAATGTCTGTCAATAGTAGCTATCAAGGTGTTAGGTAGGTTGTTGGACTGGGCAATCTCAGTTCCTCACTAACTATTGGCCAGAGACTGCCCTTCCTTCTTGCTATCACACTGGATCAGCCAGAGTACCCCAGTACCCCATTCAAGGTGACAATTTTAATTTCAAGCATTATAATTTCTCCAAAAGGGGCAGGTCCTTTTATCTTTTAATCGAATAATAAGCCAAGGATAGCAAAGATAGTTTCCAAATTAATCAGTTTGTTGTCATGCATACAGAAACAGAATAAACAAAAAGAAGCCAAAGGAATATATGAAATGTATTGCCATAAAGGAAATAAAATAGTTTTCATTCTAGCTAGCGTCTGAGGAGGCAGGAATCATTGGATATCATCATAGAAGTTACCTAGTACACAGATCATTCCATACTCCTTACAGAAGCTCTCTGCAATGACATCAACAAGGCTGCCCTTCTCAGTATGTCTCTTGACATAGTGAGACAATAACATGGATTAGAAAATATGGTGACTGGGTTACAGCTGCTGGAAGTTGAGCTGCCAGGTCATTGGAATAGAAACTTTTAGCTCCTAATGCAGCATCCATTCTCATAATTTTCCTTTCTATCAAACCTGCAATTTTATTTAGGGCAACAATATGCCTTGCTCACTTCCCTTGCTCTCTTTGTAGGTATCAATGGACATAAGACTAATTCTGATTGAAGAAATGTGAAAGAAAATTTGATGAACACTTCTGAGAATACTTTCCTGATAAAAGAAAACAAACAAACAAAAAAATACACTGATGATTTTTTTTCTATTTTCTCCTTCCAAGAACATGGATGTGATGGGTGGAGTTGAAGTAGTCATCTTGCAACCATGTGGGTAAGGTTACTGAAAGGTTTTCCCTGATATCATTGAACTATTCTATCAACATCAATAACCCCCTACATCTAGACTTATTAAATGAGAAACAAAATCTAATGTAAGCCACTATAGTTGTATTTACTGCTGCTGAACTCATGCTTATGTGGTGCCCTCCTGTAAAAGAACTACATTAGACAACTGAGACTTCTGTTTTCTTTTTTAATATTTAATTTATTTATTTGAGAGGTAGAGTTACAGACAGTGAGAGAGAAAGACAGAGAGAAAGGTCTTCCTTCCGTTGGTTCACTCCCCAAAGAGCCGCAACAGCCACTACGTTGATCCGAAGCCAGGCGCCAGGTGCTTTTTGCTGGTTTCTCACATGGGTGCAGGGCCCAAGGACTTGGGACATCTAATACTGCTTTCCCAGGCCACAGCAGATAGCTGGATTGGAAGAGGAGCAGCCAAGACTAGAACCAGAGCCCATATGGTATGCTGGTGCTGCAGGCGGAGGATTAACCTACTGCACCACTACCACGGTGCCGGCCCAAAGACTTCTGGTTTTTAACAATCATGATTAGCTATCCAGAGTCTGAGAAGTAAGCAGAGGACAAATCAGAAGTAGGATGGTTGAATAGACATTTTAACAGAAGAGGTAAGACATGTACTACAAGAAAGTAGGGGACAGCAAAGTAGAAAGATTTTCAGTCCCCTAAGATGTGGTTGAGTTCCATTTATGTAAAGCAAGCTTCTCTACTGTATCATTACAATAAAAACCTTTCAACTTGAACTAATTTCTGGAATTGGCAACACAATATGTTATATTTTAAAAACAAGAGACTTGAAGATTGCAATTACTCTAATGCACTGTAGCGCAATGGGTTAAAGTCCCAGCCTGCAGCATTCCATATGGGCACCAGTTCAAGTTCCGACTGCTCCACTTCTGATCCAGTTCTCTGCTATGGCCTGGGATAGCAGTAGAAGATAGCCCAAGTCCTTGGGCCCCTGCACCCGCGTGGAAGACCCAGAGGAGGCTCCTGGCTCCTGCCTTCAGATCAGCTTAGCTCTGGCTGTTGTGGTCATTTGGGGAGTGAACCAGTGGCTGGAGGACCTCTTTCTCTGCCTCTGTGTCTCTCTGTGGCTGTCTTTCAAATAAATAAAATAATTCTTAAAAAAAAGAATTCCAGAAATATTGGGGATCTTTCTTATGAATACTTTTGGAATTCCAGTCAACATCAAATCAAAAAGAAGAAGGGAGATAAAAAATTCTTGAATTACTTGGGAATGACTAAAAAAGAAAACCTAATGTGTCTGAAAATATCTGAACTAGATAGACCAGTTTGTGTCACTAGACACAAAGTAAGATTAAGTTAGTGCTAAATTTGGTTATGAATAAGTAAATTTATAATTTTGCACATCTGATTATACAGATTAAAATATCATGTTTATTACAAGTGAATAATAATAAGAACTCTGAAATGAGAAGACAGCAAAAATTACAGTATGGAGATCAACAGAACCAGACTGAAGAGGAGAAATTTAGAAAAGGCCAAAAGAGAAATTAAAGATTTATACTAATTTGTCAGTGAAGGGTGCTTGAAAGTTGATGTGTCCTTTAAAAAAATAATTTTTTGAAAATTTAATTTATTTGAAACACAGAGCCACAGAGAGAAGCAGAGATGGAAAGAGAAATTGTTCACTCCGCAGATGAGCCAGGAGATTCATCCAGGTCTCCTATGTGAGTTCAGGGACCCAGGTACTTGGGCCATCCTTTGCTGTTTTCCTAGGCGTGCCAGCAGGAAGCTGGATCAGAAGTGGAGAAGCTGGGATCCGAACCGGCACACACATGGGACACCAATGTTGCAGGCAGTGACTAATTGGCTATGCCACAATGCCTGTCCCAGATGTGTTCTTTTAATAGCTACTTTATATATAATCTTATGTTAAGTGTATAGTAAAAATTCATGTTGCTTTTATTCAAGATTCATTAATTCTCTTTGTTGTCCTCACAAACTCTGGAATTAATTGTGACCATACCAGGCTTTCCTGTCTGGGCTGCATAGTGTCAAGAACTAGGAAGAGTTTGCGATTTTTCCCTATTTGCAAGATAACAGCCTGACACAGTTTGATAAGTGCTAGCAGAGGAAATGAAACTCCAGGGTTATAGACAAGGACTATATTACTCATGGCATAGCAAGCACCATGAGCATCATGTTTGTGTCGGTTTCTTTTGTCACCCAAACCTCAAGCAGGTGACATAGAAAGGCCCACAGAGATGCTGTACATGCAATGGGTTTGTATCACACTGAGAAATCCTGTGGTAGAAAACCTAACTCTTTCATAATGTGCAGTTAAGAAAACCTGCCTGACAATGCTACAATGAACATTGGCATACAAGTATTTGTATGAGTCCCTGTTTTCAATTCTTTGGGACATATGTGTCATATGGGAATTCAATGTTAAACTATTTGAGGAAGTGCCAACATATTTTCCACAGACATTGTGCCATTTTGCTTTTCTACCAGCAATGTACAGGGTTTCCAATTTCTCCACAACATCACCAATCCTAATTTCTGTATTAATTTTTAAATTTTATTCATACTGTTAGGTGTGAAATGACCTGATTGCGGTTTTGATTTTGGGTTTCTCTAATGATTAGTGATTTTGAACATCCCTTCATGTACTTATTGGTTATTTATATTCTTTGAAGAAATGTATAATAAAATTTTCCATTTGTTATGTACTGAATTTTGTGCCCTTCCCCAAGAAAAATAAATGCTTCATATGTTGAAGTCTTAAACCCCAATATGATGATATTTGGTGGTGTGTTGTATTTCTTCGGGTTTTCTCCTTAATTTTTTTTGCCCACACAGAATTTGAAAAACACTATACTTTTGTGAATACCGGAAATTACTTAAACACAAAATGTAGAGACACAAAATTATCATGTATATTGGAGTGCTCTGCTTCAACTTCCAACTTCCTGCTAATGTACATTCTGGGAAACAGCAGGTGAAGGCTAGAATACTTGGGTCCCTGCCTCCCATATGGGAGAGCCAGTTTCCTCATTTCAGCCTGGCCCAGGCCCAGCTGTTGTGGGCATTATTTGGGGGAGTAAATCAAAGGATGGAACATATTCTCTCTCTCTCTCTCTCTCTCTCTCTCTCTCTGTGTGTGTGTGTGTGTGTGTATGTGTGTGTGATTTTCAAATAACTAAAAGGTACATTAATAATAATGGTAATAAATTAACATTAAAGAGAAAATAAAAGTTAATAGTAAGGAAAGCACTCAGTCTTGAAATGAGTAGCTCAATTTTCTGTACAGAAATGTAGCCTTTGTGCAGTAACTAGGTTTAGATGAGGGCATATGGATGAAGACCCAATGATGGAATTAGTGTCCTTATAAGAAAAGGATCAGTTTTCTATCTCCTTTCTCTCTCTCTCTCCCCCTCCCTTTCCCTCTCCCTCTCCTCCTCCCTCTCCCCCTCCCCTTCCCTCTCCCTCTCCTCCTCCCTCTCCCCCTCCCCCTCCCCTTCCCTCTCCCTCTCCTCCTCCCTCTCCCCCTCCCCCTCCCCTTCCCTCTCCCTCTCCTCCTCCCTCTCCCCCTCCCCCTCCCCTTCCCTCTCCCTCTCCTCCTCCCTCTCCCCCTCCCCCTCCCCTTCCCTCTCCCTCTCCCTCTCCTCCTCCCTCTCCCCCTCCCCCTCCCCTTCCCTCTCCCCTTCCCCCTCCCCCTCCCTCTCCTCCTCCCCTCCCCTTCCCTCTCCTCCTCCCTCTCCCCCTCCCCCTCCCCCTCCCTCTCCTCCTCCCCTTTACTCTCCCCCTCCCCCTCCCCCCCTCCTCCCCTTCCCTCTCCCTCTCCTCCTCCCTCTCCCTCTCCCTCTCCCTCTCCTATGTTCCTATGTGAGACCAAAGTGAGAATGTGGCCATCTGCAGGCCATGAAGTGAGCCCTCACCAGGAAACCAAATTATCCAGCATCACAACCTCCAGAACTGTGAAAACTAAATTTTTATTTTTATGTGACCTACTTGGTCATGGTATATAATATTTTTAATATACTGTTGGATTTGGATTACTAATGTTTGAGTATATTTGCATCTGTATTCATAAGGGATATTAGTCTTCAATTTTCTTGTGATTCCTTCACATAGCTTTAGTATCAGAGTAATGCTGGCCTCATAGAATGAGTAGAAAGTATTCCCTCCTCTAGTATTAAGTAGAAAAAGAAAATACTGAAAAGAATACAATAGTAAGCTGTTCCTTGACAGTCAGGACAAGGGCTGATCAAGTCATGGTTTCTCATAGTATCAGTTTCACTTCCCTCGGGTGATTACTGATGTCATAAATAAAAGTGTCATTGTTAAATCAGCAACAGGAGTCACTGTGCACTTACTCCCCATGTAGGATCTCTGTTCTTAATGTGTTATACTATGAGAATTAATGGTAAAACTAGTATTCAAACAGTACTTTATACTGTGTGTGTCTGTGTGGGTGCAAACTGTTGAAATCTTTACTTAGTATATACTAAGTTGATCTTCTGTATATAAAGATAATTAAAAATGAATCTTAATGAAGAATGGGATGGGAGAGGGAGTAGGAGATGGGATGGTTTGTGGGTGGAAGGGAGGTTATGGGGGGAAGAACCGCTATAATCCAAAAGTTGTACTTTCAAAATTTATAATTATTAAATAAAAGTTTTCTTAAAAAAAGAGAAAATAGTCCCTCCTCTTACATTTGCTGGAAGATATTGGGGAAAAAAGAGAGAAAACACAAATACCTAAAATCACCAATGAAAATGGCGACACAACTATAGACCTTAAAAAATTAAACATTGTAAGAGAACACTACAGATAACTGTATGCCAACAAATGATATAACCTTAAAACAAATGGAGAAATTCCTAGGAATACACTCAATAAGAGATGGAAAATATCAACAGACCTGTTACAGGTAAAGCAATTGACCCAGTAATCAAATATCTCCTAAAAAAGGAAAATTCAGGACCAGAAGACTTTACCAGTATATTTCACAAAATATTTTTTTTATTTTTAAAGATATTTTTTATTTATCTGAAATGCAGAGTTACAGAGAGGCAGAAGCAGAGAGAAAGAGAGGTCTTCCATCCACTGGTTCACTCCCCAAATGGCCTTAATGGCTGGAGCTGGACTGATCTGAAGTCAGGAGCCAGGAATTCATCCGGGTCCCCCATGTGGGTGCAGGGACCTAAGGACTTGGACCCTCTTCTATGGCTTTCCCAGGCCATTGCAAAGAGCTGGATTAGAAGTGGAGCAGCTGGGACTTGAACTGGCGCCAGTGTGGGATGCCAGCACTGCAGGTGGCCACTTTATCTGCTATGCTACAGTGCCGGCCCTCACAAAATATTTAAAGAGTTAACACAAGAATTATTTCAGATTTTAGATATTTGTGTCTTTTCTTTTTTTCTCATTTCCTTTCCATGTTGTTCATTGCTGGTGTATAGAAACACAACTGATTTTTGTTTACTGATCTTGTAACCTGAAACTCTGCTGAAGTAATTTATTAGCTCTAGAAGCTTTATTATTAATTCCTCGGTATTTTCTACACATAGGTTTTCATATGTGTTCTTCATTTGTTGATGAAATTCCCTTCTCTTACCATTTTGCTTATTGGTTTTTATCATGAAGGGCTATTGGATTTTTTCAAATGCCTTTTTGAATCAATTGAATTAATCATTTTTTTTTCCTTTGTCAGCCTAGCTAAATACTCATTAATTTTATTGATCCTTTTAAAGAAATGACTTTCAGGCCGGCGCCGCAGCTCACTTGGCTAATCTTCTGCCTGCGGCGCCAGGACCCAGGGTCCTAGTCCCGGTTGGGACACCGGATTCTGTCCCGGTTGCTCCTTTTCCAGTCCAGCTCTCTGTAGCCCGGGAAGGCAGTGGAGGATGCCCCAAGTGCTTGGGCCCTGCACCCGCATGGGAGACCAGGAGGAAGCACCTGGCTCCTGGCTTCAGATCGGTGCAGCGCGCCGGCTGTAGCGGCCATTTGGGGGGTGAACCAAGGGAAAAGGAAGACCTTTCTCTCTGTCTCTCTCTCTCTCTGTCTAACTCTGCCTGTCACAAAAAATAAATAAAAGAAATGATTTTCAGTTTTAATTATTCTATGTATTGTTTTCCTATTCTCTGTTATGTATGCTTTCATTTTTATGATTTTCTCCCTTCTGCTAGCTTTTGGTTCAATGTACTCTTCTTTGTATAGTTCCTAACAGTATAAAGTTAGGTTACTTATTTGAGATCTTTTTTTTTTTTAATGTAAACATTTACAGCTATGAATCTCCCTCTGGGTATTGTTTTTGCTACAACCGATTTATTTTGGTATGTTGAATTAATTTTCATTCATCTCAAAATATTTTCCAGTATACCTATGATTTCTTCTTTGATTGTTTGGCTACTTAAAAGTATATTGTTGGAGCCGGCGCTGTGGTGTAGTAGGTAAAACCACTGCCTGCAGTGTTGGTTCAAGTCCTGGCTGCTTCACTTCCAATTCAGCTCTCTGATATGGCCTGGGAAAGCAGTAGAAGATGGCCCAAGTCCTTGGGCCCCTGCACCCACGTGGGAGACCCGGAAGAAGCTCCTGCTTTGGATCAGCCCAGCTCTAGCAGTTGCTGCCATCTGGGGAGTGAACCAGTGAATGGAAGACCTCTCTCTCTCTCTCTCTTTCTCCCTCCCTCCCTCTCTCTGCTTCTCTGTAACTCTGCCTTTCAAATAAATAAATAAATCTTTAAAAAATAATTAAAAATATATTGTTTAATTTTCATAGGCATGTGAATTTCCCCAGTTTTCCGTGTATTATTGATTTGTAGCTTAATTCAATTGTGAACAAAGAAAATACTTTGCAGTAATACCAGTCTTAAACTTCATTGAATATTGTCTTGTGGTGTAGCATATGTCTATCTTGGGTGATATTCCATGTGCACTTGAGACGGATATATGCTGTGGTTAAATGAAGTGTTCTAAGTGTGTGTGTGTATGTGTTTGTGTACTATCTTAGTTCTAGTTGGATTATAGCATTAGTCAACTCTATTTCCTTACTGATCTTATGTGTAGTTGTCTTATCTATTATTAAAACCAGTATACTGAAGTCTCCAACTATTATTGTAGAACTATCACCTAAGGGGTTAATATTTTAACATATGAATTTTTGAGGGGACACATTCAGACCACGTAGATCAGGAAACCTGAGATTAAGAACTAAAATAAATTAATCTGATGGCATAGGCAGGGAAGGGGGATGACAGCAAGACAGAACAGAAAGCTAAGCTGATATCAACTCCAGGGTTGCCAAATAAAATACAAAATACATAGTTAACCTTGAATTGGACATAAAAATTCTATTATGTCTGTAATATATGTATATATGGTACATATGTATACTAAGAAAGTATATATTGTTTCTCTGAAATTCAAATTCTTTTTTTAAAAAGATTTATTTATTTGAAGGGCAGAGTTACAGAGAGAAAGGTAAAGAAAGAGATTTACCTGCTGGTTCAGGCCGGCGCCATGGCTCAATAGGCTAATACCTGCTGGTTCACTCCCCAAATAGCCACAATGGCCAGGGCTACAGCTGGGCCAGCCTGAAGACAGGAACATGGAACTCCATCCAGGTCTCCCACATTGATGGCAGGGGCCCAAGTAACTTGATCACGTTTTGCTGCTTTCCCAGGTGGGTTAGCCAGGAGCTGGTACAGAAGTGCAGCAGATGGAACTCTAACTGGTGCTCTTATGGGATGCTGGTGTTACAGGAGACAGCTTAACTCCCTAGGCCACAACACCAGCCTTCTTCTTCTTCTCCTTCTCCTTCTCCTTCTCCTTCTCCTTCTCCTTCTCCTTCTCCTTCTCCTTCTCCTTCTCCTTCTCCTCCTCCTCCTCCTCCTCCTCCTCCTTCTCCTTCTCCTTCTCCTTCTCCTTCTCCTTCTCCTTCTCCTTCTCCTTCCCCTTCCCCTTCCCCTTCCTCCTCCTCCTCCTTCTCTTCCTCCTCTTCCTCTTCCTCCTCCTCCTCTTCCTCCTCTTCATCCTCCTCCTCCTCTTCCTCCTCCTCCTCTTCCTCCTTTTCTCCTTCTCTTCTTCTTCTCCTTCTCCACCCTCCTTCTCCCCCCACTCCTCCTTCTTCTTTTAGAATGCTTTTATTTAATGAATACAGATTCCATAGGTACAGCCTTAGGAATACAGCGGTTCTTCCCCCACCCATACCCGCCCTCCTCCCCTACTCCTGTCCCACCTCCTATTCCCTCTCCCATCCCATTCTTCATTAAGATTCATTTTTACTTATCTTTATATACAGAAGACCAACTCTATACTAAGTAAAGATGAAATTCAAATTTAACCTCATATCCTGCACATTTATTTGTTAAATCTAGCAATCCTATCTATCTGGTATGGGGTTGTGTGGAAGCAATGACCTTACTTGCAGAAGATTGCCAAGAAGAGAAAAGCTAGAGTCGGCATTGTGGCACAGCAGGTTAAGCTTCATCCCATGCTGGAGTACTGGTTTGAGTCCCAGCTGATCTTATTTTGATCCAGCTCCTTGCTAATGTCCTTGGGAAAGCAGTGAAGGTTGGCCCAAGTACTTGGGCCCCTGACACTCACAGAAGAAATTCAGATGGAGTTCCAGACTCCTTACTTCAGCCTGGCCCAACCCTGTCTGTTGTGGTCATTTGGGGAGTGAATCAGTAAGTGGAAGAATCTCTCTCCGTCTGTCTTTCTCCTGTCCTTCCGTCAATGTCTCCCCACATCACTCTGCCTTGCAAATAAATAAAATATTTCTAAAAACAGAAAACACGAATAACTGACCCCAGATCAGAGCACAAATCCTGAAGAAGCAGCACTAAATTAAACTTTCTAGCAGGCAATTCAGGCAGCCAAGGATCGAGACTCTTGTAAAACGCTTGGGTATAGTGTTTATACTTGGGTATAGGGAAGTAGTATAGAACACAAAAAGCGGTCAGAAGGTACAGGGGTCATATTTGTCCCAAGTAAGGGGATTGGCAGGTGGTAAAAGCAGGGTAGAGAATGATGGTTCTTAGTCCTTGGTATTTGCGGAGGAAAAGAGGGAGTAGAATTTGGTCATATCAACTACAGTAACCATCAAAACTAAAGACTAGACAATAGCGGAAATCTAGCCCTGCAGACTGGGCATACATGGGATAGAGCAGGCAATATAGAGTGAGAAAATGCTATTACTGATCTGGCCAACTGTGATTCCTGTGACCTCTGAGTTCTGGGTATGTTTGGCATAATGAAGGGACAACTAAGCCCAAGCTTGAGGATGTGAATAAATTCTAACCCCCACAAGGCAATAGGCTGATTTTTTTAAGTCTTGCTGGGGGTAGATTTGAGATTAGCCAGGAGTCAGGAGTTTCTTCTGCATCTCCCACATGGGTGCAGGGGCCCAAGCACTTGGGCCATCCTCTACTGCTTTACCAAGCCATAGCAGAGAGCTGGATCAGTAGTAGAGTCTCAAACTGGCACCCATATGGGATGCTGGCACTGCAGGTGGCAGCTTTACCTGCTACACCACAGTGCTAGCCCCTAGCTATACTTTTAACAGACATATTGGTGACATTTATTGAAGAATCCTCAATCCGAGACTATCAGATGTTGTAGGCACTAGAGGAAGGGGAGCAAAGAGGCCCACTTGGCCTGAATGTCAAATTTATGGAAGGTATAAGTTGTAACAAGAATTTACATATTGTCACTGAAATAAGCCATGATTTGCTACTGCTTCTTTTTTTTATTGAGATACAACTCACATACCACAAAGCTCATTTTTTTTTTTTTTTGACAGATAGAGTTAGACAGCGAGAGAGAGAGAGACAGAGAGAAGGGTCTTCCTTCTGTTTGTTCGCTCCCCAAATGGCCGCTACAATCCAAAGCCAGGAGCCAGGTGCTTCTTCCCGGTCTCCCACGCGGGTGCAGGGGCCCAAGCACTTGGGCCATCCTCCACTGCCTTCCCGGGCCACAGTAGAGAGCTGGACTGGAAGAGGAGCAAGCGGGACTAGAACCTGGCACCCATATGGGATACCAGCACCGCAGGTGAAGGATTAATCAAGTGAGCCATGGCACCGGCCCCTATACAATCACTATTGACAACTGGGATGATCTTCAAGGTTCAACAGGAAAACCTGTACTAATGTAGCACTGCCACACCTAACAGGGGGCCTTTAAGCAATCATCATTACATCTCCCCATTCTTTTTACCAACACATTCCCTATTGTATGCTTATTTCACAGAGATAGGGAAATGTAAAGTGGATCTTCATATAGTCTCAGGTACACTGGATTTTTCAGATTATGATGCTCTTTTAATAGGAAGACATTTTTATTCCCATTTGGGAGATGAAGAAACTGAGACTGTGAGAGTAACACATCCACACTCTCCCAGCGAGTGAGTTGCTGAGCCTGCATTAGATACTAGGACTTTCAATACCTGGTATAGGCTTCTTTCCACTGCAGTGGGCTCCTCATATGCCTCTGAAAGAGGTGGAAGATTGTTGATATACTTGGGCTCATAAACTGAATCCAGACAGCCTCAACAATATTGAAAGGTGATTATGAATGTTGCAAGGGGAGAATAAATATGCAGAAGAGGAGAGAAGGCATGTTGTCTCTCCCTGTGAACATAGCGTGACTGAGACTAACTCATCTACAAGGAAGACTTTCAATGTGAATTCACATGTATTGCATGAATTCACTAAGGACTTTGTCTATTCTGGGCCCTGAAGTTACAGAAGAGAAGACGCAGGGCTAAGTAGACAGTGCCATGCCAAAATCTCAGTAACCAAGATAAATAATATATTTTCTCAGTTAATTATTTTTTACTTGTAGATTTATAAGTGATACAGTAACCAGGAATCAAACTAGTGCTTTGATATGGGATACCGGTGTTGCAGGTGGAAGCTTAACCCCCTGTACCATAACGCCAGCCCCAGCTATTTTTTACTTTAGTCTTTCTGACAGATATGTAATGATATCTCACGGTAGACTTAATTTGCATTTTCTTTTTTTTTTTTTTAATTTTTGACAGGCAGAGTGGACAGTGAGAGAGAGAGACAGAGAGAAAGGTCTTCCTTTGCCGTTGGTTCACCCTCCAATGGCCGCTGCGGCTGGTGCGCTGCAGCCGGCGCACCGCGCTGATCCGATGGCAGGAGCCAGGAGCCAGGTGCTTTTCCTGGTCTCCCATGGGGTGCAGGGCCCAAGCACCTGGGCCATCCTCCACTGCACTCCCTGGCCACAGCAGAGAGCTGGCCTGGAAGAGGGGCAACCGGGACAGAATCCGGCGCCCCAACCGGGACTAGAACCCGGTGTGCCGGCGCCGCTAGGCGGAGGATTAGCCTAGTGAGCAGCGGCGCCGGCTTTAATTTGCGTTTTCCAAATGGCTAATATTGTTGAAATCTTTTCAGGTACTTGGTTGCCATCTGTATATTCTCATTAGTGAAATATCTCTTCATAGCATTTGTCCATGCTCTAAATTGGACTGGTTGTTTGAATGCAGGGGCCCAAGCACCTGGGCCATCCTCCACTGCTTTCCTGGGCCACAGCAGAGAGCTGGACTGGAAGAGAAGCAACCGGGACTAGAACCCGGTGCTCATATGAGTTGCCGGCACTGCAGGTGGAGGATTAACCTAGTGCACCCCGGTGCTGGCCCCTCTATATACTTTCGATACTAATGTTTTATTGAACCTGTGATTTCAAATATTTTGTCCCAGTCTATCACTTATATTTTCCATCATAGGAAAAAATTTCCAATTTTGATAAATTCTTTTTATCAATATTTCCACTTATAGATTATGCTTTAGGATAAAACTATTAATGCCACTCCTCATCCAATAGCCTGTAGATATTTTCCTGTATTTTTTTCTAAAAGTTTTTGCAGTTTTATAGTTTATAGTTAAGTAAGTCTATAATTAACTTTTAGTATTTTTTGCACAAGATATGAGATCTTCACACTGGGATTCTTTTTTTTTTCCCCCCAGCGGATATCCTCTTCCTCTAGGATCATTTGTTGAAAAGATCATCCTTTCTTAATTGAATTTCTTTTGTACCTTTGTCAAAAGCCAACTGAGTGTATTTATGTGATTCTATGTCTGGGATTCCATTGTGTTCCATTGATCCATATGTGTATTCCTCCACCATCACCACAGTCCTGATTACTATAGCTCTTCTAATAGATGTTGAAATCAGGTAGTGATTCCTCTCATTTTATTTTATTTTAAAATTGTCTTTGACTATTACAATCCATTAGCTTTTTAAAAAAATCATCTTGTTGAAATCTACCAAAATATTCTGGATTTTGATATCAATTGCCATTAAACTTGTATGCTAATTTGGAGATAATCAACATTCTGCTCCAGTTCTGATCATTAGGCTCCTTCTGTAATCCCTATGCCCTAAGTTGCTACCCAGGTTGCCAGGTTCCTCTAAAAGGAGACCTGCTTTTCTCTCACTGGACAATCCGCCTACCTTCCTTCATTGCTTCCATCTAAGATATTAACTGAAGTCTGACGGCTGGAGCCCTTGTGTCTAAAGACACCCATCTTGGAGTCAGTTGCCCGCTGTGCCCTTCCACACATGAACTCCCTTAGAGCTCTTTCTATTTCAGATCTCCTTCCAGTGAGTTTTGCGCCTGCTAATTCCTGTCACATTCCAACTGACTTATTGAACTCTAGTTTGTCAGTTAATGTATGCTAGTCCATCCTGCTACTTGGAGCCTAAGTCTTCCCTGAGCACTCACTTAATTCCAATGTGAGTATGCAGTAGCAGGGCAATGCAAAGAATGCCTGGTCATAGATTCTGAGCCCTTTCAGCTTGACCTGGCCCTCCACTGCTAACAAGGCCATTCTCGGGTCATATCTTGAATTTGAAAAGCAGAGATTCTATCTTGGGACTGGTGGACTTAGACTAAAAAGACACATTGGCAGATTTATTTTTGACAAATAAAGGATAAGCATATTTGTCTCAATAGTATTTGTTTTCTTGTTACATTTTATTTGATGTTTGGCCAGATCCTGCTTTCTCTGATCCTCAGTTACCTTATCTTTACAGTAAGCTCAAGTGGGACTAAATCAAACTTTTTAAACATTTTTAAGCAACAGAGCTCTATGTTGAAACACATCTTCCGTGAAACTGCCAAATATGAAACGGATATCAATTGAATTCTAATTGAAGCTGGAGTAGGGATGGCACTCTTTCATTTTAAAATCTTAGGGTTCTGCCAAACCCTGTTTGAAAACCATTCATGAGGCCGGCGCCGCGGCTCACTAGGCTAATCCTCCGCCTTGCGGCACTGGCACACGGGGTTCTAGTCCCGGTCAGGGGACCGGATTCTGTCCTGGTTGCCCCCCTTCCAGGCCAGCTCTCTGCTGCGGCCAGGGAGTGCAGTGGAGGATGGCCCAAGTACTTGGGCCCTGCACCCCATGGGAGACCAGGCTCCTGCCTGGCTCCTGCCATCGGATCAGCGCGGTGCGCTGGCCGCGGCGGCCATTGGAGGGTGAACCAACTGCAAAGGAAGACCTTTCTCTCTGTCTCTCTCTCTCACTGTCCACTCTACCTGTCAAAAAAAAATTTTTTTTAAGTTAAAAAAAAAAAAAATTCATGTAGCTGAATTCTGATACTCACTAGATTTCGCAGAATTAAATAGGGCCTGGCACTGTGGTGTAGTGGGTAAAGCTGCTGCCTGCAGTGCTGGCATCCCATATGGGCACTGGTTCGAGTCCCGGCTGCTCCACTTCCAATCCAGCTCTCTGCTATGGCCTGGGAAAGCAGAAGATGGCTCAAGTCCTTGGGCCCCTGCACCTGCATGGGAGGCCTGGTGTAAGCTTCAGGCTCCTGCTTCTGACTGGCCCAGATCTGGTTGTTGCCACCATTTGGGGAGTGAGCCACCTCTCTCTCTCCCTCTGCCCTTATCTCTGTAACTCTGCCTTTCTAATAAAATAAATAAATATTTTTTAAAAAGAAACAAACCAAGGGAGTAAGAAGGTCATGAGGAGAATTGGTGGTTCACTTTTTACTCCAAATATATTGGTGTGAAGGAATGAGGGTCTTGGGAACCTGCATGCCTTTGCTTGCCACAGGAATCTGCCCAATGGTGCCTGCAGTAGACATGGCTCGGGTAATACCTGATTCAGAAACCCTTCCCGATTTTCCTCGTGGAGTCTCTTAGTCACTTCTATGTAATCTCAGAGCATGCCCTTCACCCCTCAATTATAACACAGCTCGTATTTCATTGTAATCATTTACTTACTGGCCCATCTCTAGTTAGTCTATAAGCATCCTGAAAGCAGAGACTGTTCTTGTTTTCTGGATCTCAACACTCAAAATTGAGAGAGTAACATGTGTTGAAGTGAGATGTTGGGTCAAAGTGGCATCATTTCTTGAATTCTTTTACTCTTCCCCCATTCAAATCATTCCCTTAAAATGTACCTAAGTTTTAAAGAGGCAAAAGTGTTTGTAATAAAGTATTTGAATTGTATTCAGTAGATCTAGCATATTAATTTTAATATCAATGTATATAGAGAATCAATATATAGAGAGTATTTATGGCAATTTTATAGGACTGGGACCATAGTTTTCCTGTTTTTAAATAATATCAGATGTTTAAATTTATGGTATCTTTAAATGACAGTTCGATCATATCAACGATGCATTTATTTGGTATTTTCATTCTTTAGTGGATAGATACTATCCTTCCTTTCAATCTTTGGGTTTAAAAGATAATGAGAACCTGTCTGCTGAGGGAGCTAAAAATCATAGAGACTTTGAGCATAGGCAGGGTGTCTGCAGAGTATCACTGCCTTACCACTCTGCATACTGCTACTGGTGCTAGGAAAGGAAGAGCTATCTGGAGAAGTCAAGCTGGGTAGTTTGTATGCTATACAAGGGGTTTGAAGGCTCAGAGAAGGGAAACTTGCATTTCCACTCACCTTCCAATCTGTCCTCTTGCTGAGTCCTTATGTTTCATTTGCTGAGATCCATTCCTTCAATTTAATATTTGGTCCATTCTTCATAATGCAACCAACCCCTGGATGGGGTAATACTAAGACTTAAGAATTATTTTTATTTCCCAGTCTGTTTCCTTTTTATTTTATGAGTGTCAATTTTCATTGTACGGTCTCATTCTTTATATAGTTGAATCTGTCCATTTGTTCCTTTGGGGTTGCTTATCTGTCATCGTAGCTTTACAAGTTATCATCCTACTAAAGCCTCTACTATAATTAAAGTCACTTTTCCTGAGCTCAGGGGAGATAATGGCTCCATCCTTTACATAAAATGCTGCCGTATTTTGAAATCTCTAAATAAATACTCAGTCATCATCTTCTTAAGCAAAAATCATGACAACTTATTTATCACTTTTCATGCTCTGCTCCCATCTCTGTTCACTGAAAAATATCCAAATCTGAGTGTTCAAAATGACTCTGAGAATTAAGGAAAAGGGAGACGAGGATGAAGAGTATTAACACATACTGAATGGTTACTGTATTTTAGCTATTAAGCTAGATGCTTTCCCATATAATATCCCTTTTCCTTTAATCCTTCAACAGCTCTGTGAGGAGGAGGCAGGCCTTCTGTGTAGTTCCAAAGTACCCCAACCTAAGAAAGATGTGAGAAAAATTTGGCAAGACTATTCCCTCTGCAAGCCGAGTACCACACTAAGTTCTACACCATGTAACAGGAGAATCTGAAGATCACTGCAGACAGACAAGCAGTTTGGATTACTCTTAAAGAGGCAAGAATTGAAGAGGGGGATAGAGGGGTTGGGGGGAGGGATGCTGTCCCTTCTCTGTGCGAGAAAGCAGAAATAAAGATGAGATTCCACTTGAGTATTTTGGGGAATGCAAATATTTTGGAGCTAGGAGAAGGAAAAGAAGCTAAATAAGAAGAGATGCACACAGAGCAGGCAGAGGGGGCAGTACTGTGGCTTAAAAGTCAAGAGAAGAAACTCCATTTCTGTGTAATATCACACTGGGAACATGATTCTGACCATTTCCCTTGTCTGTGGCACAGACTCAGCCTGGAACCTGTTGCTGCTGTGCTACCACAGACGCCCATAACGACTACGACAGGTTGCAGCCCAAATGAAACATAGGTGAAAGCATTCAATGTGCAGCAAGCATATTCGCACACAAGGGAACACAAAAGTCTCAGAAAATCCTTCTGACCCTTACCAGCTTATGTTTTCCTGGAGAGGGGGAATATTCAAGGAGTCAGAAACTTACAGTTATCTAGCTCCCTTAGCTGCCCAGCAACCCAGAAAAGATATCCAATTAAAGCATCATTGAATCCCAAAATGATAGAGCTAGCATCCCAGACCAGAGAGTCCAAAGCCTTCATCTTAAAGATGGCATAGCAGAAGGCCAGGGCAGGGAACAGGTCTGTACAAAGTTAAACAGCACATTAATTGCAAAGCTGGGTGGAGATGTTAAGTCTCCTGCCTCCTCCTCCCCGTTGAGTAATTCTGAGTAAATGAGAAATAAATGAGGAAAGGATTGGTGGCAAATGTTCCCAGTAAGTTGATGAATTTTTAAAGCATATCTGGCAAAAAATAGAATCACAGACTTTCAGCACTGGAGCAGGCACTAGAGTCCACCACCCATTGTGATGTTCGTTTGCATATGAAGTTACTGAGATTCAGAGAATATGTTAGTGGTACAACCAGTCCCTGAACACAGCTCTCATAAGTCCTTAGCCTGCTTCTTTATAGAAGCTGATCCAGGAAAACACTTTCAGATTTAGAAAACCTGACTATATTTATTTAAGAAACAAATACAAACAAAAGCAGTTGTTTATATGATCTCTTGCCTCTCTGAGTTAGAATGTAAATGCAGTGGAACAAGCTCATGAGGAGAAAGTTCAAGGAAAGAAGAAAATCGCTGCAACTGTTACAACATGATAAATAGGAAAGGACAGTGCAAATGTGTTAAATGACTCAGACCTACTTGGGGGGTGGGGTGGGGGTGGGAGGATGGATGGCATGGAGAAACCACCCAGACAGCACTAGGTTCACATCTTGCCAGGCTTATAAAATGGGGCTTTTAAGGCATGTGTCCTTTGTTAGATATGTTCTTTTAAGTTCCAGAGGACATTAGAGTTACATTCTATTGTTTTACAGATGGGAAAACTGAAGCCTAGTAGGGGCAGAGACTTCCAGGAACACACCAGGCAGGCAGTAACACAGCTGGGGTTTAAATCCAAGGTCCTGAACTCAGAAGTCATTATGCCTTCTCCTTTGAGTTCTAGAGGAAGTTGGCAAGAATATACTAAGATAATTCAGCAGATATACACACAGTTACTTTTTTTTTTTTTTTTGACAGATAGAGTTAGACAGCGAGAGAGAGAGACAGAGAGAAAGGTCTTCCTGTTCCGTTGGTTCACCCCTCAAAGGCCCGCTACGGCTGGCGCGCTGCAGCCAGTGCACCATGCTGATCCAAAGCCAGGAGCCAGGTGCTTCTCCTGGTCTCCCATGCGGGTGCAGGGCCCAAGGACTTGGGCCATCCTCCACTGCACTGCCAGGCCACAGCAGAGAGCTGGCCTGGAAGAGGAGCAACCGGGACAGAATCCGGCACCCCAACCAGGACTAGAACCCGGTGTGCCGGCGCAGCAGGCAGAGGATTAGCTTATTGAGCTGCGGCGCTGGCCCACACAGTTACTTTTATAACACAGTTTTCACACGAGGGTTTGCAGACTTGGAGAGTGGAAACATGAGACTCCCCTACTTCCACTGTCAACTCTTTTTTGATCTCTGGACTTTGGGAGAAACAGGTCAGTGATACTGGAAAATTCAGTGACATAAAATCATCAAAAATAGCAAGAATGTCAACTGAAACATTGCCTGAAAATACCTAACACAATCTCTGTAGGCAGATGCAAATTAATGCTAATCACCCATAACAGCCAACTATGGGAAATCTTAGGTAAGGCTTTTGTTACCACCACCACCACCACCACACCTCATTGAAAGGTTGAAGGGATGGAGTGTCGCTCCCCATCTTCGTGGAGGAAGGACACAGGACCCTGCGCTGTTCTTTTGTCTGTTCGGCCCTTCCCGGGTTTGCTGCTGGTTCTTCCCCGGTTGGCTACCGTCCCTTCCACCTCCGTGGAAGGGCGGTTCCCCCTGCCACTTTCCCCACTTCCGCGGGGGAGCGGCACACCGCCGGCCGGCTCTCTCGGGGGGCTGCACAGGTGTTCCTTCAGATAGATGTTCCTGGTGCATGTTGTCTCTCTCCTCCTTTATAGTCCTCTTCCACCAATCCCAACTCTGCTACCCACACGCCGAGTACACTGCTCTCCTCCAATCAGGAGCAGGTCCTGCTGTTTATTGGTTGAACTGGAGGCAGCTGTGTAGAAGCTGTTTCCTCCTCTCCCAGCGCCATATTGTGGGAGAGCAGATGCATAGAATAAGTCTTAATTCCAGTAACTTAGTCTAGTCCGAGTTGCTCCCAGTTGCTCCCCACAATGGAGAACATGAAAATTTTCTGAGTGTGAAGAATGAAATTACCTTCCTCAGCCCCTAGCACTCTAATCCACACATGTCAATTACCATTTCTGATCTTCCATTTTTTGATGTGCCACATGTACCTTTCTACCTCTAACATCCTATGGTTCTCTTCCAGTCTTCCTGTTTCAGTAAATGCTACTTTCCTGATTACTTAGGCCAAAAAAAAGGAGTCATTTATTTATTACTATTTTTATTTTTAAATTAGAAAATATTTTAAAATTATTTATTTATTTGTTTGAGCAGCAGAGTAAATAGAGGGAGGGTAGAAAGAGAGAGGGAGAGAGCAGATCACCCATTCATTTGCTTACTTCCCAAGTGGCTGCAATAGCCAGAACTGGACAGGCTGAAGCCAGGAGCCAGGAATTCCATCTGGGTCTTCCACATGGGTGGCAGGAGTCCAAGTACTCAGGTCATCTTTTGATGCTTCCCAGGTACATTAACCGAAAGCTGGATTAGAAGTGGAACAGCTAAGACTTCATCTAATGCTCCTAGATCGGAAGCCAGTGTCATAGGTGGCAGCTTAACCTGCTGCACCACAATGCCATCATGGCCATTATCCAAATTACCACCATCTCTTCTAGACAAGTATAATAACTTTCTCACTGTTTTTCTGACTTCTGCTCTTGCCCAACACATATAATATATTCTCTTCATAGCAATCATAGTGATCTTTAAAAACAAGATCACGTTCCTCTCCTCCTTAAACTCTCATTGGCTGCCATTGTAATCAGAATAATATCCAAACTTATCACCATGATTTACAAGATCCTGTTTTTTTCTGCTTGCCTCCTCTATCTACCACTGCTTCTTTCAATCAGCCAGAGGCTTTACCTGCTTTCTTTCATAGGCTATGCATGTTCCTTCTTTAGAATCATTGCATTCTTTCTTCCTTCCTCCAGATCACTGTGTGTCTGACTCCTTCAAGGTCTCTACTACAATGTCCGGGCTGAAGAGAGGTCGTCTCTGACAATGATACCTAAAACATTCTACCTTCTGCCACAGTTTCATCCCTTTATCCTTGTTTAGTATAATTGTGGCTTTGTCTCCACCTAATATTATTATAGTTGTTTATTGTCTGGCTCATCTTTTTGGAATGTAAACAAACAGAGGACAAGGGTTTTAGTGAGGCCATAGGACTAGTGGTGGGTGCAGTGGGTTAAAGCCCCAGTCTACAGCGCCGGCATCCCATTTGGATGCTGGTTCCAGTCCTGGCTGCTCCACTTCCGATCCAGCTCTCTGCTATGGCCTGGGAAAGTAGTAGATGGCCCAAGTCCTTGGGCCCCTGCACCTGTGCAGGAGAGACCCAGAAGAAGCTCCTTGCTCTTGGCTTCGCATCAGCTTAGTTCTGGCCATTGCAGCTACTTGGGGAGTGAACCAGTGGAATGCAAGACCTACCTCTCTCTGGCTCTACCTCTCTCTGTAACTCTGTCTTTCAAGTAAATAAAATAAACCTTAAAAATAAGAACATAGTGACTAAGAACACGGCTCTTGGGGTCAGACTGTTCTGCCCCTTACTAGCTGTGTGAATCTGGGAAAATTTCTTAACTTCTCTGTGACTCAGCTTCCTCTTTCATAAAATGGGGATAAAAGTACTGTATATACTCCATAGAATTATTACAAGGATTAAACTAACCTAATGTACTATATCCCAGGAAGCAAGGAGAGAACCTGACATACACCAAGTGCACAATAAATATTTGCTACTTGATTGCATGAATCAGTTCTTGAAGCCTCCTGCTCTTTCTGCCCCTTCCTGACAAGTTTCCTACTAGACTCTTCCTTATGGAAGCTTTTCTCTGATTGTCTCTTTGATTGCTGCTCAGGACTAAATTGGTTCTCCTCCTGTGCATGCTGACATAACCTTGATTTCTGGGTAGAACTATATGAGGGGTCTTCAGAAGGTTCATGGAAAATGAGTATTATGAAAAAAATGCATGAAATTTAAAAAGGATTTATAACAAAATAAAATCACCTTTTAATTCCATTTGCTCAAGAATATTTTCAAGTACCCTCAGATTTACATGTGAGTTTCATAATAGCTGGTCTTTCTCACTGAATATAAGCTTAGTGAGGCCAGGGACTATGTATGCCTTATCTATGTGGGGTCTCCACTGCTTAACACGGTGCCTGGTTAATAATAAGTACATAGTAAATATAGTTTAAAGATTTATTTTATTTACTTGAAAGACTGAGTAACAGAAGAGAGAAAGAGATCTTCCATTTGCTGGTTCACTCCCCAAATGGATGCAGCAGCTGGGGCTGCGCTAGGCTGAAGACTAGAGCTTGGAACCCCATACGGGTCTCCCACATAGGTGGCAGGGGCCCGAGTACTAGGGCCATTTTCAGCTGCTTTCCTAGGCACATTTGCGTGGAGCTATATCTGATGCAGAGCAGCTGAAATTTGAACCAGCACTCCTATATGGGATCACAGGTCCCAGCATGACCAGCATTTTTTATCTGAATATTCAAAAACCTTGGCTCATTTTTTAATTTTATAATTGATGATTAAAAGACATGATGAGGGGTTGGCCCTGTGGTGTAGCTGGTAAAGCCAAAGCCTGCAGTACCCATCCCATATGGGTACTGGTTTGCATCCTGGCTGCTCCACTTCCAATCCAGCTCTCTGCTATGGCCTGGGAAAGCAGTAGAAGATGTCCCAAGGCCTTGGGTCCCTGTGCCCACGTGGGAGACCAAGAAGCTCCTGGATCCTGGCTTCAGATCAGCACAGCTCCTGCTGTTGTGGTCATTTGGGGAGTCAGCAGTTGGAAGACCTTTCTCTCTGTCTCTCCTTCTCTCTGTCTATAACTCTACCTCCCAAATAAATAAATAAAATCTTTAAAAAAAAAACATGATGAGAAGCTAAGTGTGTAATTTGCACTACTTTTTGAAAGGCAATACAGAACAAAGGTTATTGTTGCATCTTTGACTCCTTTCTTTTTTCACTGTTGAAGCACCGGGAAAGATATAGGAATTCAAACATTCTGGCCTCTACTTTGAAAATATTGATCTATTACCTGAATGGATAATCATGTGAACAGGAGATTGGCTGCCTTACCTTTTGCTAATTTCTTGCATTTAATTGATATTCACCCCAACATACCTCTTTGCATGTTTCTTAGCAATACAAATGATGTTGACTCTGATAGAACTATTGTTTTTTTTTTATTCTTACCACCTCAAATCAATTAGTTCTTCTAATAAAATCATGCATTAGCACTCATTGCTAACACGTTTTTTAAATATTGTCTCATCCATTATAGACTTTGGATCCATTGAGAGCTACTGAACACTTATGATAGAAAAGTCATCAGCTTGGCTTGGAGATGCTATTTTAAGTGCTGCGTCAATAAAAGGGACAGAAAACTATTGTTTCCTTCTCTTCCTTTCTCTTTGTACATTTGCCTCCTGTTCCTTGCTAGCCTGGTTTGCTAAGGCAAACCCATGAAAACTAAGAGGCTTATTACTCTTTCTTTAATTGGACATCTTAATTGTTACAAGAGGCACAGACCTTCTCCTAAGCTCCTGGTGTTCCCAAGACTCCTTCTCCTAAATTAATTGCCATCTCCCTTTAATATCCATGGATTGGGAACATAGGGCATGCTTAGCCCTCTGAAGGCACTCTATATTGGAGTGCACCATCTGGCTGGAGTTAACAGAAGAGGGCAGGAGCAGGTGAATGCAGGAAGAGCAGGAGCCTGTAAGTCAGGAGTCTTGGTTTTGTGTCAGCCAAGCTGGGTGACTTTGAATAAATTCTTTGCCTCTCTTGGCCTCAATTTCCTCATCTGAGAACTAGGCTTTTGATGAGGATTTAAATACAAGATAGTTGCCAAATTACTTTAAAAATCAGACTGTTAGCTTATTAACATACTCAATTCCAACCAATACATAGTCACATCCAGATCCTTACCACATATGAACATAGCATGAAGTAAGGATTTTTGTAGGGTGCGGATAGTGGAAAAAGGGAGACATTAGTTTTAAAACCTCAAAAGCCATTTCAAAACTGTTTCCCACACATGCCCCATAAACACCATCTGCTTCTTTTCAAACCAATGTTAACTTACATGCTAAAGCACTTTATATTTGATGTATGATGATATTTCAAAAAGTTAATGGAAAATGGAATTAAAAGCTAAGTTTATTTTGATGTAAAAATGTTAAAACCATGCATAGGTTTTTTCATAATATGCATTTCCATGAACTTTTTTTTAAAAAAAAAAGATTTATTTATTCATTTATTTGAGAGGCAGAGTTACAGAGAGAGGAGGAAAGACACAGAGAGGTCTTCCATCCAGCTGGTTCACTCCCCAAATGGCTTCAATGCCAGAGCTGCACTGTTCTGAAGCCAGGAGCCAGGAGCTTCTTCCAGGTCTCCCACATGGGTGTAGGGGCCCAAGCACTTTGGGTTATCTTCTACTGCTTTCCAGGGCCATTAGCAGGGATTTGGGTCAGAAATGGAGCAGCTGACACTTGATCCGGTGCCCATATGGGATGTCGGCACTGCAGGTGGAGGCTTAATCTACCACATCACAGTGCCGGCCTGTCCATGAACTTCTAAAAAGTAATTTGATTATTTTTAAATCAATTTTATTTGAAATGCAGAGAGACATAGGGCTGATATTGTGGTGCAGCAGGTTAAGCCACCACCTGTGATGCTGGCATCCCATATGAGTGCTGGATTAAGTTGCAGTTGCTCCACTTGTAATCCACCTCCCTGCTAATGTACCTGGGAAAGCAGCAGAAGATGGCTCAAGTGGCCGCTGCCACCCATGTGGGAGACCTGGTGGAGTTATGGGTTCTGTTGCAGCCACTTGAGGAGTGAATCCATGGATAGAACTTCTCTCTCTCTCTCTCTCTCTCTCTCTCTCTCTCATTCTCTCTCCCTGTGTGTGTGTGTGTGTGTGTGTAACTCTGCCTTTCATACAAATAAATAAGAAAGAAAGAAAAAGAAGATGACGAAGGAGGAGGAGAAGTAAGAGAGAGAGAGAATCCATCTTCCATCCACTGGTTCACTCCCCAAATGCCTGCAAAAGCTAATGTAAAGTCACACTGATGCAAAGAGCTGGGAACTCTATACAGGTTTCCCATCTGGGTTGCAGAAACACAAGTAAGTATTTGCACCATCATCACTGCCTCCCAGAATGTGCACAAGTAGAAAGATAGAATCAGGAATGGAGCCAGGACTTAATCACGAATGAAGCCAAGACTTGAAGCTAGGCACTCTGAAAAGGGATGTGGGCGTCCCAAGTCATGTCATAAGCACTGTGCCAAATGCTTGTCCTCTCCATGGACTGTTTGAAAATCCCTCATATGCATGGATTTTGCATATGTCCAGTACTTCTTTTTTTTACTTTTGGTCTCCATATAGTTTTAATATACATTGCCTTCATTAATTTTCACAAAATTTCCTCCAAATTGAGTTTAGGCTCTAGGTATGTAACTTACTGTTTAGTATTTACAAATTTGCTTTTCTTAGCTGAGTCAGTTTTGTTCCCTATAAAAAGGAACTAGTCTACTTGCCCCTTTCATAATGGTTGTGAGGATGAAATGATGGAGTGTATATACAGTTATACAGTCCTCAGCACAGTAGCCAGTACACACTAGTCACTTCCATGGGTTTGTTCCTGTGTCCTTACTCTTACGTGGTGGAGATGGAGTCATTTCTTAGCTCTGGACTCACAGGCTTTCTGATCAATCAACTTGATGGTATTTAAATATCACCAATGGCACTATAAGACAGAGACCTTCAAGGCCATCAGGAAGATATTAAACTAGACACCAGCTAGAATTTCCTAGTTATGAAAGTTACTATTTAAGTATCTGGGATTCAAAGAAGAGAGAGGCTTCAAATTCTTCCCTGGAGATTTTTGAAAATCAGTGTGTCTGACCTCAGAATCAGCCCTGAAGGCATTCAGATCTGGCTGAAAGCCCATGAGAGTATATTAGGCGTGGAAAGCCAAGACACTCTGGCAAAAAACAAGGAAACAAAAACAAAACAAAACAGAACAAAACCTAAATGAAAGATCTCTGTGAGCGAGATCCCAGTGGAAAGAATGGGCCATCAAAGAAGGAGGTACCTTTCTCTGAAGGGAGGAAAGAACTTCCACTTTGACTATGACCTTGTCTAAATAAAATTGGAGTTGGCAACTCAAAAGGCTTCCATAGCCTTGGCAACTCATGACAAGAGCCTAGGTTGATCACTGACGCCATAAACAAGAGTGTCAATTGTTAAATCAACAAGAGTCACTGTGCACTTACTCCCCATGTAGGATCTCTGTCCTTCATGTATTGTACTATGTGAATTAATGGTATAACTAGTACTCAAACAGTACTTTTACACTTTGTGTTTCTGTGTGGGTGCAAACTGTTGAAATCTTTACTTAATATATACTAAATTGATCTTCTGTATATAAAGATAATTGAAATGAATCTTGATGTGAAGGGAATGGTAGAGGGAGCGGAAGATGGGAGGGTTGCAGGTGGGAGGGAAGTTATGGGGGTGAAAAAGCCACTGTAACCCAAAAGCTGTACTTTGGAAATTTATATTTATTAAATAAAAGTTACAAAAAAAAAAAAACACCAAAATCAGTGTGAACATGCAGAATGCACTGAGACTCATTTTCCACACAATTTTTTGAGCTCATATGAAATACCAAGCCCTGTATTCAACACCATCATGGGAATGATCACAAAAACTTTTCATAACAAAGTTTACTAGGTCCATTTTTCAGATGAGGAAACTGAGGCTCAGAAAAAAAAAGCAAGCTCAATCAGAGAGAGCTCTGATATTCACTTTTAATTGGGAATGAGTCAAAGTTCTCCTTCAGTCCAAAGCCCAGCTCCCTGGGCTTGTCTGTATGCCCTAAATAACTGCTTCTTATCTGCTCTCATCTCCTCTAACTATTCCGTACTTTGTTTACAAAGTCACCTGGGTCCAGCTGCTTCACTTCCCATCCAGCTCTCTGTTAATGCACCTGGAAAAGCAGAGGAGGATGGCCCAAGTGCTTGGGTCCCTGCACCCATGTGGGAGATAGGGAAGAAGCTCCTGGCTCTTGGTTCCTGACTTTGGCTTGGCCCACCCCCAGCTCCAGCCATTATATGAGTGAACCAGCGGCCACAAGATCTCTTTCTCCTCTCTCTGTATTTCTACCTTTCAAGTAAATAAATATTTTTTTTTAAAGGAAAGTCACCTAAGACATTCCTCTAATTTATTACTCCCATACTTTAATTTTTAAAATATAATCCCACATTACTTGGCACACAGCAATCACTTAAAAATGTGTATTGGATAGGCCGGCACTGTGACTCACTTGGCTGGTCCTTTGACTGCAGCGCTGCCATCCCATGTGGGCGCCGGATTCTAGTCCCGGTTGCTCCTCTTCCAGTCCAGCTCTCTGCTGTGGCCAGGGAAGGCAGTGGAGGATGCCCCAAGTGCTTGGGCCCCTGCACCCACATGGTGACCAGGAAGAAGTGCCTGGCTCCTGGCTTTGGATCAGGGCAGTGCTGGCTGTGGTGGCCATTTGGGGAGTGAACCAACGGAAGGAAGACCTCTCTGTCTCTCTCTCTCACTGTCTATAACTCTACCTGTCAAATAAATAAATAAAAAAATCTTAAAAAAATGTGTATTGGATAAATATGTATCTGTAGGTTTAATTCCAAACTCTAGCCTGACATTCAAGGTATTTCACAATCTGGCTCCAACTTACCTCTTCTGGATACATTTTTTTCATTTCTTTTTCTCATCTCCATACCCTCTATAAGAACCCTGTGCTCTTAGTCTTTTCTTTCCCTTCTCATTCTGTGTGTAACATCCTATTCTGGAAAACCCATTCTCTTTTATGGTCTGGCAAATTCTGTCATTTTTTAGACCTAGCTACATCTTCTTTGTTTGGCTTACAGCTTATCTATTCCTGACACCACACTACAGTGATTGGGCTAGTTTTCAGTCTCTCTTGCTCCTCAAATTAAAAAAGAAAAATATTTGATTTTATTTATCTTTGCCTCATTCAGTGTCTCCCTCAGTACCTCCTTCATCGACTAGCAAAGTCTGAGCTCAGTAACTGTTAAACAGATGGGTAACTGGAATGAAGAAGGTCCCCTCCCCCCCATCATCATTTCCCTAAGCCATTGTAGCTGCCTCCTCCTCCCTTCCTCCTCTTCCCCACCTCCACCACACTTCTATTTGAATAGCAAAGCTACTAGTCCCCAGGTAGCAGCTAGAACACTCCACATCACAAAAACTAATTACTTTGCAGATTTCTCTCCCAGCCCCAAGGAGTAGAGTATTAGCGACTTCTGGTAACCTTCTGGGGGTGGGTAGGTGTGAGGGTCCCCAGAGGAGTGTGCATGGGTACGTCTCTTGTCTCTCCAGCTGACTTCAAGAGTATTTTTCTCCATTTTTCGGCCAACGGTCCAGAGGAGCATCCTCATTCCCTTATACTCCTCACAACCTTTGACATAATTATCTGTGACAAATTGATTTAAAGTGCGGCTGCAGGAAGAGAAACAGCATATCTCGCTTGGCCTTCTGGGAGTTGTAGTCCTACAGGCCCCCGGGCTGCCTGGCTGGCCCTGGAGCTGCGGACTACAGCTCCCAGGCCTTCTCCAAACCCCTATCGCACAGCCTCAGAGCCCCAAGCCGGGAGGAGGTGGCTACATTGTGTCTATTGTATCCCTTGGCTGTTGTATTTGTACATTTCTCGGGACGTGAAATTGAGAGTGAAAAGCATGGCAGATGAGCAAGAAATCATGTGCAAATTGGAAAGTATTAAAGAGATCAGGTAAGTGGTACGTTGCAGCGTCCTTCCCTGCCCCCGCCCCCGCCCCCTCATCCCTCGCTGCGGGAAAAGGCTGAGTTACCAATGAAAAGTATCTATTGTTGGGCCACTTGCAAAGGGGAGCTGGAAAGGGGCCCATTCACCACAGACTTTCAGGTGAGGTGAGGGTAAGAGGGGGTCTGGGAACAGTCAAAACTGAGTTGCAAAGGAAGGGAAAGAGGGAGGAAGGGGGAGAGAGAGAGGAGCGATGAGGAGGGGGTGGGGGGAGGTGGGTAGAGAGTGCGAGACACCGGGAGAGACTTGTTGACAGACAAGGCTGAAAAGCGCAGATGGAGACATATGGGGTTGGTCCCAGGACAGCTTTATTCTTCTTGGGGTGGGGGTGGGGGTCAAGATCGGCACTCACGGGCACATTTTTTGAAGTACTTATTGGCTTCGATGTGTCTCTTGCTCCTTAGGAGTCGATTTTTGCCCCCTCCTAGTCTCTCGTTCAACTTCAGGACCTGGAGCCAGGGAGAGCTTTTTGAGGACCAAGTCCTGCGCGTTAGGGCTGTGGCTGCGGGGCGGGCGAATGGGTTGTTGTGGAGGAATCCCGGCGGGCGGGTGCTGGAAGGATGGCGCGCGCTCGTTTTCCTTTCGCTCACTCGCCACTTTCTTCCTATCCTGCGCTCCAGAGGCGGGTGGGAGCGATGGGGACTCAGGATGCGGTAGCGGAGCTGATGATGGAATCCCAACAGCTGCTCAGACAAGCTGGAGGTGCCGGGCTGGTGTGTTGGCCGAGTGGGAGTTGCCGGCATCCGGCATCTGAGACCCGGTTGCTCTGCTAGCAGCTTAGGCTAGGCAGTGATGTTATCTTTGCTCAGAACACAATAGCGCCGTCAGAGCTGACTGCGTGGGCCAGCACTAGGCCTTCCTTCACCTTCGCTGTTCTGCCCGAGCCTCTGGTCCAGCCCCTACCCTCATCCTGAGTGCCCTGGCTCAGGCCATCTCCTTGGAGTGTTTTCCAGGAATCTGGGGATAAGGTGTGAAGAGTATCAAGTGTGTCTCTTTAAGAAATAAGACTGTCACTATGAGATTTAACCCTTAGAGTGCCTTGTGAGACCTATAGATGGTGGTGTTGGTGGTAAAGCACTGTGGCTGCTTCTTCCTCTGAACGGGTTGTGTCTCTTCTGAAGGGAAGAAAAGGAAGGGGCGTGTAGTTTATTGAGCCCTGGTTTTCCAGGCCCTTTGACTTTCTTGCACTCATTTCATCAAGGAACTTCCTACTCTTCCTTTACAATATGGAGGCTCAGAGAAGTTGGATGACTTTCCCAGAGCCACCCAGCTTGAAAATGCCACATTAGAGAGCAGAGATCCTGCTCTTCCCACTATGTCCAGCAGAAGGCCTGAGAAAGAGGGGGTTATTATTTAGTTTTTTTTTCCTGCAAAAGCATCAGGAGATAGTGAGACATCTCAGTGCAAGAGGATGCCAGTTGTCACAATAACAATGCAGCTAATAAAAAACTTAGGCTTGCAAGTGGAAAGCCTAATGTTCTACTCATACCTGGCTTTGAAAGAACCCTATCCTATCCCCAGAGAAAGACTAGTTGAAAGCAAATTTAATCTACAATGAACACAGACCCGTCCTAGTGAAAACCAACTGGGGAACCATGACTTCTACCCTCACCAGCGGTAACCAGGAGTTTGTACTCAGCTGGCTAGGATGAGATCAACAGAGAGTTGGAGAGAACTTCTGCCCCCTAACCAGCAGTAACAACCCAATGTAGATGTCAGGAGAGACTTAGTGGAGAGACTAAACTTTTGCTCTTCTTCAATCGATACAAGAGTGCCAGAGGAGGCCTGTTAAAACAAAACAAATACCCAGAGTATCTAACTTTTTAAATATTTCATTTTATTTATTTGAAAGAGTTACAGAGAGAGAGAGAGAGAGAGAGAGAGAGAGAGAGAGAAAGATGTCTTCCATCCACTGGTTCACCCCCCAAATGGTCGCAATAGCTGGAGCTGGAACAATCCGAAGCTAGGAGCCAGGAGTTTCTTCCAGGTCTCCCGCATGGGTGTAGGGGTCATATTCTACTGCTTTCCCAGGCCATTAGTAGGAGCTGAAGTGTCCAACTTTTAATAAAAAAAAACACTCATCACACCAAGATACCAACTTGAATACAGACAGCTGCCAATACTGAGGTGGCACAGCTGTTAGAATTATCTGACAAGGATTTTAAATTATCCACCATAAAATGCTTCACTGAGCAATTACAACACACTTGAAACAAATGATAAAATAGAAAATCTCAGCAAAGTCTCAAAATAGAAATATGAAACATAAAAGAGAACCAAGTGCAATGTTTAGAACTGAAAAATACAACAACAGACCATAAAACCTCAGTGAATGAGCTCAACAGCAAGGTGGATAAGACAGGAAAAAAATCTGACAGCTTAAGAATAAAACAATAGATTTCACTGTAGGACCATGACAAAAACTTCAAAATTCATACCAACAGGTTCTCTGAAGGAGAAAGATGGTATAAACTGAAAAAGTACTTGAAGAAATAAGGGCTAAAAGCTTCTCAAAAGACATAAACTTCCACATTAAGGAAGCTGACGAAACACCAAGAGGATCAGCAAAAAAGAAACCCTCCACCAGACACATGGTAGTCAATCTTGTGAAAACAAGAGAAAAAACAAAACTCTTGAAAGCTGACAAAGACAATATCTTACCTATACCTACATGGAAAATAATTAGAATGACAATTTTCTCATCAGAAATTGACAGGGCCCTAGCAGGAAGGGGGAGAACATTGTTTGTGTGTTAAAGGAAAAGAACGGTCAATCAAAAATTATGGGTTAGAAGTTCTTCCTCAGCCATGGCATTATCTGTGTATACAAAGGCTGTTGATTTCTGAGCATTGACTTTGTATCCTGCTACTTTACCAAACTCTTCTATGAGTTCCAATAGTCTCTTATAGGAATTTATTGGGTCGCCTATATATAGTATTATGTCATCTGCAAATAGGGATAGTTTAACTTCCTCCTTTCCCATTTGTATCCCTTTAATTTCTTTTTCTTGCCTGATGGCCCTGGCTAACACTTCTAGGACTATATTGAATAGCAATGGTGAGAGTGGGCATCCCTGTCTGGTGCCAGTTTTCAATGGAAACGCCTCCAACTTTTCCCCATTCAATATGATGCTGGCCATTAGTTTGTTATAAATTGCCTTAATTGTGTTGAGGAATGTTCCTTCTAACCCCAATTTGCTTAGGGTTTTCATCATGAAAGGGTGTTGTATTTTGTCGAATGCTTTCTCTGCATCTATTGAGATAATCATATGATTTTTGTTTCTCAATTTGTTAATGTGCTGTATTACATTGATTGACTTTTGAATATTGAACCATTCCTGCATACCAGGGATAAATCCCACTTGGTCCGGGTGAATGATGTTTCCGATGTGCAGTTGGATTCGGTTTGCCAGAATTTTGTTGAGTATTTTTGCATCTATGTTCATCAGGGAGATGGGTCTGTAGTTTTCTTTCTCTGTTGTGTCTTTTCCGGGCTTAGGAATTAAGGTGATATTGGCTTCATAGTAAGAATTTGGGAAGATTCCCTCCCTTTCAATTGTTTTGAATAATTTGAGAAGAACTGGGGTTAGTTCTTTAAATGTCTGGTAAAATTCATCGGTGAAGCCATCCGTCCTGGGCTCTTCTTTTTCAGTAGTGCGTTTATTACTGATTCAATTTCTTCCATGGTTATGGGTCTGTTTAGATTTTCTATATCTTCAGGGCTCGGGGGACACACAGCAGACTCATAGAATGGCAAACGCCCAAAAAAGCACTCCGGTCTCAGAATCAACCCTTGGGGCATTCGGATCTGGCTAAAAGGCCCATGAGAATCTCACAGGCATGGAAAGCCACGGCAAGGTGGCAAAACAATTTAAATGAAAGATCCTGGTGAACAAGACCCCAGCGGAAGGAGCAGGCCATCAAGGAGGGAGGCGCCTTTCTCCGAAGGGAGGAAGGAACCTCCATTGTGATAAGGCCTTGACTAAACAAGTTCAGAGCTGGTGAACTCAAGGGGCTTCCATAGCCTAGACAGCTCATGGCAAGAGCCTTGGGTGATTGCTGATGCTAAGGGGTGCCAGATTCTGTCCCAGTTGCCCCTCTTCCAGGCCAGCTCTCTGCTGTGGCCAGGGAGTGCAGTGGAGGATGGCCCAAGTACTTGGGCCCTGCACCCCATGGGAGACCAGGAGAAGCACCTGGCTCCTGCCATCGGATCAGCGTGGTGTGCCAGCTGCGGTGGCCATTGGAGGGTGAACCAACGGCAAAGGAAGACCTTTCTGTCTCTCTCTCTCACTGTCCACTCTGCCTGTCAAAAAAATAAAAAATAAATGAAGCTAAATGTATCTTCTTACTTAGTTGTGGTGAAGATTAAATTCAATAGCATATAAAGTGCCTATCAGAATTGCTGGAACATAGTAGACACCACAAATGTAATAGCTGTTATTATTAAATAAAATCTTGGGTCCAGCACTGTGGTGTAGCATATTAAGCTGCTGGTTGAGATGCTGGCATCCCATATTAGTATGCTACCATATCAGAGTCTGAATCTGAATCAGGTGCTCTGCTTCTGATCCAGCTCTATGATAATGCACTTGGGAAAGCAGCAAAGATGGCCCAAGTACTTGGGACCATGCCACCCACTTGAAAGACCAGGATGGAGTCCCTGCTTCCTGGTTACAGTCTGGCTCAGCCTAGACCATTACGATCATGTGAACCAGCAGATGGAAGATTA